>NC_081425.1:75618983-75918983 GCF_949786415.1 Peromyscus eremicus
GGAGATGGTCTCCAGACGAGGGTGGGGCTCTGGTCTGTGAATGAAGCTCTGCTGGCCTCAACTCCCGAAAGAGAGAAAGATACAAAGAGGAGGGCCACAGAGCCTCTGAAACTGGAGCTCCAGTTGGGCTCCAGTTACCAGCCGACCAGTTGAGGGAGGGAGAAAGCCCAACTGGCTGGGTTTCTTCCTGGGTTTCTTTGCAGCTTTCCTAACATTTTCTCCCCCCCCCCCCCTGTCTCTGCAATGTTTTGGCAGCTTTAGGGCCTCTGTTTCTCCTCCCTTTCAAATTGCCGGGTGCTTCCAGCCACAAGGGAGACCCAAAACCCAGCAGAACATCCCGGAATGCAAAGCATTTGCAGTGAGTCACAGCTGTGGAGGTGCCAGCTAGGGTTGTTCTAGACTTACAGGGAAGGGGCGGGGTTGTCGGCGTGCACAGCTGCAGAACCCTCACAGGCTGGACCCAGAAAGAGAAGAGAGGCGGTGGGGACCAGCCGAGGACAATGAGGAAGCAGCTGTCTGGGGACCCAAGGCTCGGAACTTCCCACCAGCTCTTTGTGGGGTCAACTCCCTAGCCCGCCACATTCCCTAGAGCTTAAATATCTGCACAGGAAACAAACTTCTGGGCTATAGAGAATTGCAAATTGGCTTTTGGAAAATGATCCCTGACAGTCTTGTAACCAGCAATCACCAGGGCTGAGCCGGGAGCTCGGCCATGCTCTATTTTAAGCTGCACTTTAAAAATACAGTGGGCAGTTCTCTGCTTTCTCTCCCGACAGAGGGGCATTCACTGGCTGTGTCTGCCCAAAAGTGCACCCCTCTTTTGAAGTTCTAGAGAGCGTTTGGGTGTCAGAACATTACCCATTTTTCTATTAACAATTGTGAACAGGGGATTCATTCATAACATCCACCCAAAACATTCAGAACACTGTAAAATAAGAAATAAGTTCCCAGCTCACGTCTCCCCACTCCAGGCATCTAGTTCCCTGATCTGGAAGTAAACACGGTGCCTCCTAGTTTCTCATCTATTTTTACAGAAATATTATCTGAGTACACAAATATGCCTACACTGTGTCAGGTTTTTGTGCAAATATAAAAAATATTACACGTGTTGCCTTCTGGAAACACACACACACACACACACACACACACACACACACACACACGCAAGCTTTGAAAACACCCCTGTCGGCACAAATAGAACTGCCTTGTTTGTTAGTTTTTAGCCAGAAAATTAAACAGGACCTTGTTTACACGTGTTGCCTATTTTTAGTTTTTAATAGAATCCCCCTATTAAAAACTGTGCTTCGGCGTGTACCATCGGGGAGTTCAGGGAGTAGAACACAGGCCCTCAGGCTTGACAATGTGTGACTTCGCCAGCTGAACTACCTTTGAACGTATATCATGTACAGGTATACTCTAGGGAGGTTGCAGTGCAAACGTTAACTTTTTTTTTTTTTAACCTTTTTTGTTATTTGTGGCGAGATCCTGTAACCCATCCGGATCCTGTAACCCATCCCCCAGCCGACCCAGTGTTTGCCGTGCAGCGCAGGCTGCTCTCTAAAGTGTGACGACCTTTCTGCCTCATCTTCCCTAGTGCTGAGACGGTAAGGGCCCCCACACACACACACACCTGACTTTCAGTTCCGGTATTTTCACAGCTCTCCTATCGCATTGCCCTATGCTGTATTTATGCCAAATATAACCACACGCAGGGGAGCATCTTTCTCTCCCCTCCCTTAGCGCAGGATAGACTCACGGTTTCACGTTTGCCAGCTGATAGGTTCAAAATGGCATCCAGAGGCCAGGTGTCGGCTCAGTGAGGAGAGAAAGACAGAAAGAAAGACGCTTGCTGCCAAGCTTCAGTGTGAGACCTGCGTTCCAGCCACTGGGCACTACGTGGTGGAAGGATAAAACCTACTCCTGCAAGCTGTCCTCTGCCCTCCCTAAGAGTGCTGTGGCATGCACACTTTCAAGAGTGTGCACACACAGCACAGAGGGACCATAAATTAGTAAAGAAATGCTATTGTTTCATCCTCCTCGGCTTCCATGCTCAGGACCACAGGGAAGACAAGCGAGTGCCCGGTAACCTAGGACATTACAAGGGTGCCTTCTCTAATGATTCCGGGGAGAGCGGGGTTGGTCACAAGTGACGACAGCCTGTGACTACTGTCTGTTTGGTCGTCTCTGGTCTTCGTCCACGTGAAACAAGGCAGTCTCCCGAGATGATGAGATTCCTAAGAAGGGCGTCAGAAAGGTTGACTTCATCATGGAGGATCCATATAAAGGCAGACAGGAAAACTGGCAGCAAGCCTTCCCCACACTGCAAAGAAGGAAAGGCGAGATCTCACAGGGCAGGAGGGCGGTGGGGCCTTGGGCATACTTGAGTTCAACCTAAGGGCCACCATGCTTTGGGGTACCAGTCTTTGAGTCCCAACATTGGCATCTAGAAAATATTTTTCTTGAAAGTGTGAAAATACTCCCTAACCTTTTCTGCTTGGAGATTATTTTATGTCCAGCATGTAAATCCAGCTTCCTCTAGCTGGCAGTCAGTAGTTCTGACCCCATGGCTGGGTTGGGAATCCAAGAATTATGAATCATCAGGGTCTTCTATTTTATAATACAAAGCTGCTATTAATGTGCCAGGCAGGGCTGTGGGGGGCGAGGGGTGCAGCAAGGTCTCCACATGAGAAGAATTTGCTTCTAGCTCACATGGCTATTAGCAGGAGTCATTCATTCACTGTAGACTGTCAGATTGAGGGCCTCGGCTCCTTGACGGCTACCTCTGTGGGCCACCCTGAGTTCTTTGCCAGAAGCACTTACTGTTTGGGGCCGGGGCAGGGGGGAACACAAGCATCAGGCCAGCACACTTGAAATTCATCCTCAAATCTTGTCATGATTTCCAAAGGCCCTGAGATATAACTGAAATCAAAGTGAAATTCTGGTTAAATAAATGACAGGCTGGGTGGAGGAAAGACTCTAAAAACTTTAAACCCAGTAGAGAGCAGGAGGAAACGCCACAGCAGGCTGGTTTTTGCCTTGGTTTCTGGTTATGTTGTGTGTGCTTGATTTGCTGTGTGTTCGCTGTTCGTAAACATCTTAAGGGCCCTTACTGTTCTGCTTCCTCTGCTGAGAAGTAAAGGGGACGTGTACCTCAGGCCAAGCATGGAGGATTGGTTTAAAGTGGCCACCAGGAGCATGGGAGAGGCTGGTCACTGGGTGGAACAGCTTTTACTGGGTTCCTGGCACTGAGACAGATGGGCATCGAGGACTAAATCCAATGACTGGTGTCCTTGTCAGAAAAGAGAGCTCTGAAACTGAGTCACACAAAGAGAAGGTCGCCCAGAAGGACAGGGACAGACATCATGGATCTGTGTGGCCCAGCAAGAAGGCTGGACTGCCAGAAGCTGCAAGAGGCAACGGAGGGGCCTGATCTCCAGCCTCCCCAGAGAATGTGTCCCTAACAACCCTGTGACTTCAGACACCTGACCTCTGTGACTTCAGACACCTGACCTCTGTGACTTCAGACACCTGACCTCTAGAAGCAGGACAGACAGAATAACAAGTAACTAACAAAGGGTTTGTTTGGCTTCTTTTCCTAGACACAGAATCTGAAGCAGGCTTCCGTATGAATGCCAGTTTAAAGATAGTGCTTAGTATACTTGCCAGTAAATAATTTGAGAGAGTCAAGCTCAAGCTACACACATAATTGCTCATTCTTTCTTCCACTCAAACTCGTGCCTGCGTGTGCTTTATAATCTGTTAGAGGCTGTGGAAAAAGTCCATAATGCAAGGAAGTTACTGTCGTGATAGGGTCAGAACTGTGTGGGCGTGTGCTTGTGTGAGTCACGCTGATGTCAGAAGAACAGACCACAGGGCCCACAGGAAAGGAACTGTGTGTCTGGAGCGGAGGAGGAGGGAGCAGAGACACTAATGGAGAAAGAGCCATAGCAATGATTGATTCCGACAGTGGATCCTGATGACCTCATTTCAGATCTCTGTCTGCGGCTCCAGGCCATCTAAGCGGTCTAGTCTTTCCTGCTACCTTGTCACTTTCTTCTGACTACGGTCAGCATCGATTCCTGCCGGGCTCTTAGCCACTTTCAAAGACCTGACCGGGCTTTTCCCACATCTTACAGAAGACGACAGCCATGCAAAGAGAGGGTGGCTCTGGGAGCAGAGCTCTCACTGTAAAGAAAGAGAAAGGCAGGCTGGAGAGATGGCTCAGAGGTTAAGAGCACTGACTACTCTTCCAGAGGTCCTGAGTTCAATTCCCAGCAACCACATGGTGGCTCACAACCATCCGTAATGAGATCTGGTGCCCTCTTCTGGCCTGCAGGTGTACATGCAGGCAGAACATTGTATACATAGTAAATAAATAAATCTTTAAAAAAAAAAAGAAAAAGAAAAGAAAGAGAAAGGTGCTATACAACTTGAAAATAGAACTGTACATTTGTCCACCCACCCCCGGCCAGCAGAGCTAACTCTCCACGATTGAAAAGTATTCCAAAGACCTGAGTGGGGAACCAAGGGTCCCCAGGCATTTGAGCTCAAGAGTACTGCAAACAAATCACTTCTCATTTTTATTACTAAAGCAAGCAAAGCATGAGATGATGTTTACAGTTAGCTTAAGCAGACACAAGTACAGCGAGGGAACACACCTGGTGTTATGTCTCATCACCTTTGGTCATGTGAGAAGAGCCAAGAATTTTCCTCCCAGGCCTTTGCTTTTCCCACAGAGATAATATGGACATGCCAGGGTATTCTCTTTATGTCCTCGCTTTCAAGGGCATGCACTCAATCGTAGTTTATGGAATTCTTTCTAGAAGACCACCTTGTAGGTAAGAGTATTCTGCACTCTGCCCCGTCCACAGTTCACAGTAAGCTCACAGCTTTCTTACACAGGCTCCCGCACACACTTACAGCTAGTGCACACCTTTCAGTGGTGTGCTCCAGGCGTTTCATGACACTTAGCAATCTTCACTGTTAGGAACGGCACACAAAGTTCACAAGACCGCTCAGAGTCATTCGGTCCAGTCAAGATCTCGGCTGGGGGCTTGGTTGATGACTCAGCCGAGCTCATACAGCTCTTGCAGAAGACCCACATTCAGTCCCCAGCCCCTGCGTCAGGCAGCTCACAACTAACTGCCTGCAACTGCAGTTGCAGGGGGATCCAATGCGCTCTTCTGTACACATGTATACACTAACTCACATACAAAAAAATGTAAATTAAAATAAATACATAAAAATTTCTAAAGCATTGAGTTTCTTACTTAGTACAAACCAATTGTCCTGAAAGACACTGAGGTGGTTTGAAAGAAAACGGCTCCCACAGGGAGTGTCACTATTAAGAGGTGTGGCCTTGTTGGAGGAAGTGCGTCACTGTAGCCAACCCCACCTTACCCCACTCTGATCCGTGGGCTTCCCTAGGACTGATGTGTGAATAAGAAGTAAAGCATATGATATTTGAGCCATTACACATTGTGAGGTCAATCATCTCCTAGTAAACTCTTTCTCTTAGGCACTTTTGGGGAGGATACATCAAGGAAATTTAACTATAATATTTGTGCAGGTATCTTTCATTTGCCCTTCAAAGCTCATCCTCCAACCTCTGCACCCTGAAGACTGACATACTGCACAGACCTCTCAGCTCTGGGACTGCCCGAGGCGTGAGGAGGGTGAGTGAGGTGCAATCTTTCTTTTGGCTAGTTCTTTGGCACAGACCTTGTTATGTAACTCAGGCTGGCCTCACACTCATGATCCTCCTGCCTCAGCCTCCTGAGTGCTGGGATTACAGGTGTGAGCCACCACATGGTCTGGTGGCTTCCTGTCCTGATTGGTTCACACTTTCCTCCTCTGAACTTGCCTTGTGTGGCTCCCTCTACTCTGGACTCTTATCTCCATCCCCTGCCATTGTCTGGGATACCTGGAGTGTGGCATCAGTTTGCCACTGCCAGACCCAGGTTACCGCAGCATCCCTGGCAAAGATGCTAGACCCACATCTTGATACTGTCCTCAAGAGAATGCTCCTGGAATCACTGTCCTTTGAGAGCACCATCTGCTTCCTGTTAGCAATCTGGAGGATGCAATATTGTTTTATCATCATGCTCACAAGCAATGACAGCAAGGGCTGTTATTTCCACACCCCAGTGAGCAGTTGTACATTTAGAGCAATCAATAGCATTCACTAGCCATAGGTCAAGGCCAATTAATGCATCTCCCTCTAATGATGCCTGGAAGTTCTCAGCAGCTCCAACTTCACCTCTCCACCACCCAAACCTGATACTGGATGCCCTTAGCGTTCCATCGGGCTCAGCTCCTCAGCCCAGCATTCAAAGCCTTTTTCCAAGCTCAGCTCCTCAGCCCAGCATTTAAGCCCCTGTTGTTCTCCCACACCATCACTGCCAATGCATAGCTTTCTGCTCTCTCTTCTCATCTATGTCATATGCCAGATGTGGACCTCTCTCTGGAGTCACCTTCTATGTTCCTTTTCATCTAATTCTTGGTAGCCTTTCAAAACTTGGCCCATTCTTTGACGTCTGTCCTCAAATAAGGCCCCTTACCACCTGTATGCTACCCCACCTTCCCAGGCTGGCATCAGTCTCTGTACCCACATGGGGTGTTGCAGCTACTCTGCTAGCCAGCCCATCGTTCTCCTGCTCTTGACTTCTGGAGTTTTCTGGACATCTGAGATTGCCTTTTATTTAGTTATTTAGAGACAGAGCTCACTGTGCAGCCCAGGATGACCTGTAGGATCCTTCTGCCTACAGGTTATGGGACATTGTCTTCCAGGTATGACATGGTCATTGGTGTCTTGAAAATAAGCAACTGTGATTAGCCACACAGGGCCCCCACAAGGTTTGACCCATAATATTGACTCATGGGAGAGTGGGTTTGCAAGGCTCACGGAGGACTGACAGGCCATGGCTCACAGCAGACCAGAGGAGCTCAAGCCTGGCTCACACCAGGTCAGTCCACACTCCCTGAGGATGTGTAAGTGGTTGACGATTGCTAGGAAGGGGCGTCCTCTTCAGTGGTACAGCCACCTCTAAACTGCTCACTCTCCTGTAGGCATCTCTCACAAATGCTCCTGTCAGAACTCCGGTTGAACTCATTGGTTCACTAAGCTGGATTTGGGCACAATTGTTTCTTTGGTCTGCCATTGCTTCACGTCTCACCAGGAATGGTTCACTCAAAGCTGCTTCTCCCAGATGCTGGGATTATAGGCATGCATCACCACCAGAACTGGGATTACAGGCATGCACCACCACCAGACTGGGGTTACAGCCATGCATCACCACCAGGACTGGGATTACAGGCATGCACCACCACCAGACTGGGGTTACAGCCATGCATCACCATCAGGACTGGGATTACAGGCATGTACCACCACCAGAGCTGGGATTATAGGCATGCACCACCACTGGAACTGGGATTACAGGCATGCACCACAACCAGGACTGGGATTACAGGCATGCACCACCACACAAGGGCTGGGATTACAGGCATGCACCACCACCAGGACTAGGGTTACAGGCATGTACCACCACCAGGGCTGGGATTATAGGCATGCACCACCACTGGAACTGGGATTACAGGCATGCACCACCATACCAGGGCTGGGATTACAGTCATGCACCATGATGCCAGGGGTTAGGGTTATAGCCATGCACCGGCACACCAGGGTTGGGATTGATGATTATCAGTGTCGACAATCTCATTCCAGGTACTTTGCAAATGTTAGTTGAGTGCAGTCTCTGGTGGTTCCAGGCGTTTATTGAAATCTCACGGTGCCCTGCCATTCCTATAGGAGTGAAGATAAAGATGATGCAAGGAGAGGACAGATATCAACACTCCTCGTTCTCTTCCCAAAAAAGCCGGGGATGTGAGAGAAGAGGGATGCTTCTTCTCTCCCAGGAACCCCTTCCTTCTCTCCCCACAGGATAAATGACACTCCAGCCTTAATACGCACAACCCACCACAAACTCCCCATGAGCAGGACCTGGGTAACCGAAGTTTGTATTATCACATAAAGTCTTATTTAAATTATTATGCCTTGCTTGTATTACTAATAACATTTTCATAAGTACATTTCCATAACTAAGAGATAATATTTTACAAAACAGAGTTCAATTATTCCTTGGAAATGTTCATCCAACTTTTGAAACATTGAATAAATGAGTGTGAGTATCATCTGTTTTAAGAACTCTATAATCCATGGCTCCATAGCACAGCATCCAGTGTTGACTGAAAACAGGAGTCCATCCGGCTCCACATCTTATTCGCAGCAGGACTTGGATGATTATCTTGGCTCTCTGCACCTCAGTTTCCACCCCTAAAAGAGAGAAGCAATTCGTATCTTATAGGATTGTGTGAGGACCAACTCAGCATGTAGAAAGTGCTTAGAATAGTGTTTGACCCATCATACCAGCATTAGGATGTAATCTTGTTTATCAAGTGTACTTTCAACAATATTTATTTGCATATACACGATGGTCATCATTGAAGATCAGAATTATTAATTTAGTTTGTCAGGCTAGTCACGCCTTCCAGGTTGGTCATTATCTTTGTAAATGGACATTTCCTGTCCTGACCACTTATCCCACATACCCGACTCAGAGGCTGAATATGAATTATAAATGCTCAGTTGATAGCTCAGGCTTGTTACTAGCTAATTCTTACACTTAAATTAACCCATACTTCTATTTATGCTTTGCCACATGGCTCATGGCTTGTTACCTCATTTTTATATATCCTGCTTGCTCAGTGGCTGGCTGGTATCTCTCCTGACTCTGCCCTCCTTCATTCTCAAACATCATTCTCAGTTTGGCTTTCCTGCCTAACTTCCTGCCCAGCTACCAGCCTGTCAGCTTTTTATTAACCAATGAAAGTAACACATATTCATAGTGTAGAAAAGGATTGTTCCACAGCAGTTCTAGTCAGCATTCTATTGCTGTGAAGAGACACCAGGACCATGGAAACTCTTATAAAAGAAAGCACGTAATTGTAGACTTGCTTACAGTTTAAGATATTTAGTCCTTTATCATCACAGCAGGGGACATGACAGCAGCATGTATGGCCACATGCAGGCAGACATGGTGCTGGAGAAGTAAGAGTTCTGCATCCTGATCCACAGGCAGAGACGGGGTGGGGGGGGCCGGGGACACAGACGACTGAGCTTGGCATGTACTTTTGAAACCTCAAGGCCCACCCCCAGTGACACATCTCTGCATTCCAACAAGGCCACAACTCATAATCCTTGGTTGACTAAGCATTCAAATATATGAGCCTATGGGGGCTGTTCTTATTCAAACCACCACAGTCATTTAAAATAGTTTATAATTTTATTAAATGATAAGAGCTGCCGGTGCCGGCAGTGGCACCTTTAATCCCACTCAGGAGGCAGAGGCAGGCGGATCTCTGTGTGTTGGAGGCCAGCCAGGATTAAACAGAGAAAACAACAACAAAAAAAAAAGTTCAAGAGCTTATAATTGTGCTCTGATGACCAGGCCATCAGAAGTGAGTTGAATCTGGATTCTCTAAGCTCCATTCCTACTTGCCCAAACTTGTGTCCCACAGGCCTCTGCTATGGTTGCCAATCTTTGCTGCATGTGCTTTTCATCTGTGTGTCTGTTCACCTCGATCAAGAAAACCTTCACCTTTTCAGTACTTCAGCTCCTGCACCTATGGCTCAAGGAACAGAGAGGAAGAAGGGGCAGAAAGCTCGTAAGAGCCAGAGTACCAAGAAGTTGGCTGTGAGACTGCCTCTTATAGAAAGAGCTGCATAAACTAGATGGGAAACAATGACAATATCAATACACATGCTAAGAAGGAGCGGGGGAAATCTCCCAGGGTCCCACTCCTAGACAAAGAACTACAGGCAACTAATAACTGCCAAGAGAGGGAGAATTAGCCTTTCCCACAAATGAGCCCCCTGACTGGTTATCCAGTACCAGATGGTCAGCCCCAGAATCATATATACACAAACAACAAAAATTGACTCAGTAGGTTGTATTTGTGTGTGTGTGGGGGGGGGAGTGTAACAATAAATATTCAAAGAAAAGAAGCCCTCAATATGAGAGTAGGTAGAGATATGGTAGGGGTTGGAGGGAAGGCCATCAGAGGGGCTAGAGGAAGAAAAGAAAAGGGAGGTATGATGCAATTATATTTTAATTTAAAATGTTAATTAATTAAATTTTTTATTTAAAGCTTTAAAGATACTCTCAAATAACAGTGCACACTATAAAGAATAGTTGAAAGTAACATAACTGCCAATGGCTGTTGTGGAATAATCTTTTTGTACACTGTCAAGATATGTCACTCAGATTGTTTTAATAAAAAGCTGAGAAGCTGGAGAGATGGCTCGGTGGTTAAGAGCACTGGCTGCTCTTCCCAAGGTCCTGAGTTCAATTCCCAGCAACCACATAGTGGGTCACAACCATTTGTAATGAGACCAGGTGCCCTCTTCTGGCCTGCAGGCAGAACACTATACATAATAAATAAATCAATTTTAAAAAATAAAATAAAATAAAAAGCTGGACAGCCAATAGCTAGGCAGGATTTTTGAGGCAGAGAGGACACTGGAAAGGAGAAGGGAGAAGCCAGGAGACACAAAGAGAAAACAGGAGGTACAAGATGGAAGAGAGGTAATGCCATGTGGTAAAATGTTGATTAATAGAAATGGGTTAATTTAAGTTACAAGAGCTAGTTAGAAACGAGCCTAAGCTATCGGCCAAGCTTTCGTGATTAATAAGTCTCCATGTGGTTATTTGGGAGCTGGAAGGTGGGTCAGAGAAAGACTAGCTACAACTGGCTTTTATATGGAATGGTCAAAAGTAGTGTCCACAGGACACAACTGGCACTGAGAGGAGCATGATGAGAGGAGGTTGGTCATGTGAAGAGCTCAGGGGAAGAACCTTCTGGGCAGACTGACCATGGTCTGTTTGCTTAGCTCACTGTATGTCTTCCGTGTAAAGTCAACAACGACAACTGTACCTACTGACTGCTGTACCTAATGAAGCTTGCAATAAGTATTTCTGATTAAAGAAGAGAATTCTGGGTGTAAAGGCTCCATGAAGGCCTGATTTGGACCTGGCTCTGAGATACAGGTAAGCTTTTTAAATTTAGATTTCTTAATAGGAAGTGTATTCTCTTGGATTAAAGCCAACATGTATAAAAACATACAACACCTGCACCAACAGTTCTCCCAATTCCTATATTCCACAGGTAACCACTGTTTTCTGTTTTTCAAATAAACTTACTTCCAGAATTAGTGAATGGATGTGCAAACAAACTGCAAATATGCATCCTCCCATTCCTTCCTTCTTTAGCAAAGCCTGGAAGATTTTCCTGAATTTTGACTTATTTTTAATAGGTTTTAGACATCTTTTATCACCTGTTCACTTTCTTTCCTGTTGTTTTCTCATTCTTTTGTACAACTGCATAGTATTCCAGCAAGTAGATAGAACATAATACATCTAATCAAATTTATTGAAAGACATCTGAGTTCTTCTCACTGTTTTAGAAATAATGCTTTGGTGATGCCCATTTAGTTTCCTATGGTGTTATATGGCTCAACATATTATTCTTTTAACTTCTGGATTTCATACTTCATTTCAGAAAAGTTTTAATCTCTAAGCCAACCAATGCAGGACATTTGCGAAAAGGGTAAATTAATGTTAGACCATAGATCAGTGGCCTAAAAAAATTATTCAGCTTTATGAGTTCATTTCTGGGCATGAATCCATAAGAATATTGGCTGATATAGCAAAATATGATTTCATTTCAACTGAGCAGGCAGCATAAACGTCAACGCTGCAGGGTCCACCAAGGTCATTTGGACAAGGCATTCTGGAGCACCCCCTGGGGAAAACACTCAATCATTCTGGTCCTTCTGAGCACAAAGAATAATTTTAATTTTACCTAAATGCTAATACAGCATAGTTCACAAAAGGGATACAGGCTCAGCAGGTCTCCCGGTCACCAGAGTACCAAGGATGTTCTGAGAAGGGCACAATTAAGCTGGAACTCAACAAGCCATGAGCTATAATCTCAGCGCTTAGGAGGTGACCATAGGAGGTTCCAGAGTTCAAGGTCACACTGGGCTGTGCAGTAATTCCAAGGCCAGCCTGGCCTGCATGAGACTCTGTTTCAATGCATGAAACCCTGTTTCAAAATATGGCCCCCCAGAAAACAATAACAAAATAAAACAAACTGATGTCCTCCTAGCCAAGAAGAAAATGCGTGGGATCCTTTGGGTTTATCTTGCATGTATCTGCTGCTGGGGTGGCGGGTGTTCCGTCTGGCCCAAGGGGAAATTCCACCCAGCTGTCCCCTTCCAGGAAGCTTGGTTGGCAGGATGCCTAGTGAGGAGAGCTCTCAGGCATGGCACGTGCTACCTTTGCCAGAGGACAGAGCAACAGGCTGGATGGGACTGTTTTAACACACAGGAACTTACCAAAGGATCTGTAAGAACACACTCAAATGCAGATGGAAGGGTCTTCATGGAGCTTTGCAGCCTGGGCAGGGCCCAGACTCAAAAGAGAACCTATAAGACACAGAGAGGATCTGCAATCAGAAAGGCTACCCCTCATCTCCTCTGAGGTGGGTCTAACGGAGCATGCATAGTGAGGAGAGAGAGGGGGGAGAAGAGGAAAGAGGGAAGGAGGAGGGAAGACAGGTAAGAGGGAGAGGGGAAGGAGGCGAAGGAGTGGGGAGGGGGGAGAGGGAAGGGGGAGGAAAGGGCTGCTTTGAGCTTCAGGCTTTCCAACCCTTTCTAAGTTTCTAGTAAGTATATATTATGTGTTTTATGGCCTTCCAGAAGGTTCTCCAGTCCCTTCATGTGGCTTCTTAACATTTTACCAGCCATTAGTTTGGAAACTCCAAAGTGGATGCACATTTTTGATGGCAATGGCATTACCACTACCACGTGTGCTTTGGGCCACCAGCCTCTTCCAAACGCTAGACCCAACGTTAACCTGTAAGGTCCACCTGCCCAAAGGTCAGGTGACTTCCTGGGATTCTAGGAATTGTAGCTCCAAAAGATAACACCTGCCCAAGGACAGGGTAATTTCCTGGAATTCCGGGAGCTGGAGTTCTTGGAAACTAACAACAAGAGCCTCATGGAAAAGTACGGTGGCCTATGGGTTTTGCTCATATAAGCTCTGCCAACACGTGTCTCTGTGCCACTTACCTGGAAAGTTTCCAGGTGATGGTCCTGGCCATATTCTATCTTGGTCAGTATTTAATATTTTTAATAAAAGTTTGCTTAAATTCGGCCAAAATGGTGGAACTGGTTTTTTTTGGCAAGTTTTAGGACTAACGTAAGAGACACACCCAGTACCACTTAATGTAGGAGCAGAGCCATGAGCAAAACCAAAAAATTATGGTTCTGCCAATTTCTGTATGGAAGGATGGAGTGAGGGTGAGCAACTTCCTGTAACCAATAGTTAAACACAGGTTAGTCTAATAAGCCTATTGTTGGTGCTTGTCTGGCTTCTAGCCCTATCGAATCCCATTCTAGAGAGGTGTATGTCTGATACACATTAAGGCCTTAGCAGGTAGATGTCTCTATCTCTATCTCCCTCTCCCTCTCCCTCTCCCTCTCCCTCCCTCCCTCTCTCTCTCTCTCTCTCTCTCTCTCTCTCTCTCTCTCTCTCTCTCTCTCTCTGTGTGTGTGTGTGTGTGTGTGTGTATGTGTGTGTATTGGATACATGAGCATAATTGAACATTTCTCTCCTGCCCACCTGTTCCCAAATATCTGGCAGTTGCTTCCCAAATAATTGACTTGGAGGCTTAATATAAATTATAAATGTTCAGCCAATAGTTCAGGCTTTTTACTAACTAGCTCTTACATTTTAAGTAACCCGTATTTTTTATTTACACTCTGCCACATGGCACTACCTTTATTAGCATGGCATGATTGTTGGTTTTAATGCGGCCATGCTGTGTTCTTCATTAAGTGTTTACAGTGCAAGAAAAGCCATGAGGCATGACAAAACCCACTTATAAGAGTTTATTTGAAGAGGGAGGGGGGATGGAAGAGAATATGCTCTTAGGCTTATGGAAATGATTGTGCAGAGAGAGGGGGGAAGAAGGAGAAGGAGGAAGAAGAAGGGGGGAGGAGTCTGTAACCCGCTTTTTATGGGTTCCCCAGCACACATGCATATGGGCTTATGGAGCTATGCCACACATGCCCATAGATTGTGTGATCACACTGTGTGCAAATTATGTAACCACGCAGCACACAGATTATGTAGGATGCAAAGCCCTGGAATGACTAAACATCTGAACAGCGCATGTATGGTCATGTAGCTAGGGGAGTGGCCAGGAATCCCAACAATGATCATTTCCTGCTTTCTCTGCACCTGGCGGGCAGCCCCTGACTCCACCTTCTCCTTCCCATCATCTTTAGTTTGGTCGCCCCACCTATGCTTCCTGCCCAGCTACTGGCCAATCAGCGTTTTATTAAACCAATTTGAATGACAAATCTTTAAAGAGGATTATTCCACAGCACACGAGTGTTCATCCAAATACAAAGAGCTAGCCAGTACCGAGCCAGTGTCCCAACCAGAGATAATTGTCACCATCAGGCCCCTACCACACCTCTGACTTCAACTCTTGTCCACTCAGCTTCAGCCTCTATGCAAAACACCAAATGTGTTCAGCCCTCAGGACCTTTGCGTGTACCATTTTACTGTCTGAAATGTGTTGTGGAATATTACTTTAACTGTGTAAAGGTGTGTTACATTTGTTTATGCTGCATCTGTTTAATGATGTAAGGATGTGTGTTTAATTCTGCAAATATGTGTTGCATTTGTTTCACCTTGCCTGACTAAGGCACCTGATGGTTCTGATAAAAAGATGGATGGCCAATAGCTAGGCAGGAGAAGGGTAGCCAGAGCTGGCGGGCAGAGAGAATACATAGGAAAGGAAGAATGAGAGAAGAAGAGAGAACACAGGAGAGGGAGGAAAAGTAAAAAGCCTCCAGGCAAAAGGTAGATGAGGAGAAACGGGTTAATTTAAGTTTTAAGAGCTAGCCAGGGGCTGGAGAGGTGGCTCAGAGGTTAAGAGCACCGGCTGCTCTTCCAGAGGTCCTGAGTTCGATTCCCAGCAACCACATGGTGGCTCACAACCATCTGTAATGAGATCTGGTTCCCTCTACTGGCGGGCAGGCAAACATGCAGACAGAACACTGTATACCTAATAAACAAATATTTAAAAAAAAAAAAAAAAAAAAAAAGAGCTAGCCAGAAACAAGCCTAAGCTAGGCTGAGCTTTCATAACTAATAATAAGTCTCCATGTCATGATTTGGGAGCTGGTTGGTGGCCCAAAAGAAAAAACCTGGTACAGAAATGCTCTTTCCCAAATATCTGCATGTCTGTCTCTCTTTCTTACCTTACTCAGGTCTCTATACCTTCTAACAGAGCTTTCTTAAAGCCACTCTGTGTGAATCATAACCCCTCATCCCATGTTTCACAACCACCACCACCACCACCACCACCACCCCACCCCACCCATCCCCCCCACCCCCGCCACTTTTTTTCCTTCTCCATACTTAGCATTATCTAATGTTTCTTATGAACATTTTCTCTCTAGAGCAGTGGTTCACAACCTTTGGTCATGACCCCTTGGGGGAGGGTGTTGATCGACACTTTCACAGGGGTCACCTAAGATCATCAAAAACACAGATATTTACAGTAGCAAAATTACAGTTACGAAGTAGCAACAAAATAACTTTATGGTTGGAGGTCACCACAGCATGAGGAGCTGTATTAAAGGGTCGCAGCATTAGGAAGGTTGAGAACCACTGCTCTAGAGGTAAGCTCCCTGAGAGTGCATAGTGTACATGGGTTTTGCTCAGGGTTGTATTGTGAGTATCTGGAACCATCCCACAAAGATGCTGCCCAGTGAGGATGCTCCCGAGGAAAGGTGCTACTGATAGATGGCGCTGTGATTGAACCCTCAAAGTGTTTATCATGTGATTAGCACTGATTTCTCTTAGAACATAATCCTGCCAATGTATCTGTCTGCAATATGTTCCTCTCATCTTAAACTATAGTACAAGACAAAATGGGAGTTTGGGGTAGGTTTTTAGCAAATGTTTTATTTATTGTTCCTTTTCCTTTGTGAAGGCTTCTGCATCTGCTCGGAGAAGATTAGAAAAGTCAGACAAGGAGCGTCGACTATGAAGCACTGCCTTGTGCGGTATGTGCTGGCTGACTCATCCTCAAGGTATTTCTGCAAGGCTAAGAATGCACATCAAGTCTAAGAACGCACAAGCCCCTGTCTTCCTTCAGACAGGTGTGAAGTGATCTTTATCCAGGTACTCCTCCTCAGAGGCAGCCTGGGAGCAGATAAGCAAGACAGCTTCCTCACCTGGTGTCCTGATGAAGCAAATTGGGCATCAAGTGCTTTGGTGGTCCTCGGATCTGTGAGGAGAAAGCACTTCCTGTGACCACCAAGCCAGCCGGTGCAGCAGGGGCTCTCCTGCGTGAGCCTTGCCTTCTTACTGGCATTTAGTGTGTGTCTGGCTAAAAGGAGGAAGGGGGAGGGGCCAGCAAGCATTTGCAGGCTCTTTGTTTGATTGCACCTTTGTTTACTGATTGAGAGGACAACTTCAGTGGCCCTTTTCAGTGGACAGCATCTTCCCCTGGCTGTGGAATACCTGATGGTGATTGTCTCGAGTTGAGTACAGCCACTCAAATCGCAGGACATGCCTGTATGAAGCTAAGCACTTGCCTGCACCAGGTACTGTGAACAAAAAGCTTCCAGGGCCAGGCAGTGGTGGCGCATGCCTTTAATCCCAGCACTCAGGAGGCAGAGCCAGGCGGATCTCTGTGAGTTCGAGGCCAGCCTGGTCTCCAAAGCGAGTTCCAGGAAAGGCGCAAAGCTACACAGAGAAACCCTGTCCTGAAAAACCAAAAAAAAGTGTTTTTACACTTCCTGCTTTAATAGCTGGAAGTAAATACAAAGAGAGTATTGGTGACTGACACTTTTAATCCCTGTAATCCCAGGGAGACAGAGGCAGGAGTGTTAGAATTCTGCCCTTGCTCCAGTTCCATGACCGCACATGCGCAGTTCAGGAGTTAAGCAAAGGGTTTTGTGTCTTATGTCATCAGTGTGCACTGGTGATCACGTGCATGTGGCGTGGTCACACAATCTGCACCTTAAAGAGACTCAGACCCCACCCTCTCTCTCTCTATTCTGCTCTGCTCTGTCTCTCCCCCACCATCTTTCCCTCTCACCACATGTGCTCCTTTCCCAGGCCTGGTTCTTCTCCCCCACCCCTCTTCCTCCTAATAAAGCTCTAAAACTAACACTGGGTTCTGTCGTGACCGTGACCTTTCCACGGGTAACCAGTGCTGCAAACAGCGACGCTTATCATTCATTTCAAGGAGGATCACGAATTCTAAGGCAGCGCGGGCCACGTAACAGGACCCTATCTCAACAAACAAAAGACCTTAGGCCCCAAAGTAGCAAAAACAGGCAGGGGATGTGGCTCAGTTAGTAGAGTGAGTGCCCAGCACACACAAAGCCCCCCAGGTCCATCCCCAGCACCACATAAGCCGGGTGTGGTGGTGCACACCAGTAGTCCCAGCATTTAGGAGGTAGAGGCAGGAGGCTCAGAAGTTCAAGGTCATCCTCAGCTACACAGCAAATGGGAGGCCAACCTGGCTCCATGAGACCTTGTCTGAACGACTAAGGAAGTAGCTAAAGAGCTGGACCAACTCTTGTTTCTATTTCTAGCAAATGTCACCCAGACATACTAAGAAAGGGTGATTGGCTGCCATGCTACCCACCACGCCGTCGCTTCTGTTACACCATAACACTCTTGACCCAGGCCTACCCCCAGTTGGCTCCCTCTGCTGGTCAAGTCATAGACTATCGGTACCAGTCAGGGCTGCAATTAAAACATAGCCCAGCCTAATCACCGCGCATGATGCGAACTACTAAATGCAAAACAGAAGAGATTCACAAGCCATTTTCCTTTACCTTTCCTGGTGAGTTAGGTTGGTAAGGCTTGCTCTGTTTACTGCCTGTTATTTACCTAGAGCAGCTCTGCCCGAAAGCCTCATCTCGCTCTCTGTGCCGTCTTGCTTTGTCAGCTTGACACAAGCTAGAGTCAGCTGGGAAGCAGGAACCTCATTTGGAAAGTTGCCTCCATCAGATTAGCCTGTAGGGCATGTCTGTGTAAGGCAGTGCTTCTCGGCCTTCCTAATGCTGGACATCTCATGTCGTGCTGACCCCCCGACCATAAAATTATTTCATCGCTACTTCATACCTGTAATTTTTGCTACTGTTATGAATTGAAATGGAAATATCTGATCTGCAACTCTGTGGGGGGTCAAGACCCCCAGGTTGAGAACCACTGCTGTAGGTTTTGTTTTTTTTTTTTTTTTTTTTTAAATGAATGTTCTAAGTGGGAAGGCCCAGCCCACTTTGGGCAGTGCCACCTCCAGGGAAGTATTCCTAGATTGTAAAAGAAAGCAAGCAGAGTAAAACCATTGCCTCCAGGTTCCTGTCTGAGATCCTGCCCTGGCTGCTCTCAATGATGGACTAACCTGTTAGCTAAAATAAACCCTCCTCCCCAAGTTGTTTTGGTTAATGTTTTATCACGGAGACAGAAAAGCTCACCAGGACACTTTCCAACAGTGTGGGAGGTTGAGCTAAATAAACACCAGGACCTTTACCTAAATTTGGCGTCGGTGAGCACTGAGAACATGCAATGTGAAGCAAAATATTTTCCAGCACAGGTAATGCTGTGTGGCCTGAATATCTCTGTAAGGCTCCCATTCACGCAGGCTTAGCGTCCCCAGTCTAAAAAATATGAAATGGAAAGCGCTCTGAAACCTGAAATTTCAGCTCAAAACCAAGTATTCTAGATCTTACATGGGGGGTGGGGGGTAGGGATACTCAACTGGTAAGCAAATATCCCAAAATCTACAGGAAGAGGAGGGAGGAGAGGCAGAGGAGGAGGAAGAGGAAGAGAAAGGAGAAGGGGGGAAGGAGGAAGGGGGAGGAAGAAAAGGAGGAGGAGGAGGAGGAGCAAAATATGAAAATATCTTATCTCAGACATTTCTGATAAGGTTTTGACCTGTGTGCCAAGATTCAATCCACAGTGTCAAAAGTGCCTTTAGGAAGTGACTAGGCCCTAAGAGCTCCATCTTTGTGGATAAGTCTAGTGCCTTGTACATAAAGCCCCAAAGGGCTCTCTTGATGTATCTTAACCAGGTCACTGTCACGTCAGTGAGGAATGGGACACCAGTTCTGCTGGTACATTGATCTTGGATTCCCAGCTTCCCAAAGCGTGAGCAATAAAAAACTCCTGCACTTAAAATGATTCAGTATAAGGTGCTTTGGTAATGTGCTCAGAATTCACTAGCACAGAGAGCAAGCAGAACTTGGAGCAAGCCCTGAGGACTGGATTTAAAGGGCTAAACAGCAGGATGAATGGTGCTGAGGAGAATGTGGCACCTTCAGGCCCACACACACTCTGGAAACCTTGCTCCTTGGGCTGTCCATGTTCCCGTTTCCTTCATAGGTCCCTGTTTCTCCTACCGTTTCATGGGTAGATACCCTAATCTGACCTTTATTTGTTCCAGAGCCCCAGGGCTCTTTTCCATGTAGCTATTCTTCCTGCCTGGGAGATCTCAAAACATGCTTGCCTTTCACTTATTTACGTAATATTAATAATTTTGCAAATGAGTATATCTATATCGGATGGTTGTATAGATGTGTGTGTGTGTTTGACTCACAAGTGAGAGATGTCCCTGCTACGTCCTCTAACTCCAGACCTACAAAGACAATGCCTCCTTTAATTCTGCAATGTGAGGGTCATTTTGTGGTGGTTAGAGAGAACTAACTGTGGGTCAGGCAAGCCGCGGAGAGGAGGGATGGATACAAGGAAAAGCCTGAGACCTTTGCCTCTCAGTTAGGGGCCCCAAGAGAGCTGGCAGGTTGGCAGTGAAGGTCGGCAAGCAGATGCATGGGCCAGCCGAGTCAGTGAGACTGTCTCAGCCTCAAACATCAGAGCAATGGTACTTAGGATTTGGGCCAGCACCTTAAGAAGCCATAGAAAGGTGAGAAAGAAAAAAGTCACACCTTTTGAGTTAGAACTGGGAAAAGCTGGCTGGCTTAGCAGTTAGGTTGTGTGAGCCTGAAAAGCCTCAAAGCCCTCTTAACCCAGAGGGATCTGGGTGTTTCGAAGTCACCACTCCAGGTTCAACATATCAAAAACTGAATTCAAGTCATTTCTTTCTCAAAATCTAGTGTAGGCCCTGATGCCACTAACAGGGCTTCCCACACAGCCAGCTTTCCCAGCTGAAAGTTGGGGTGTTTTTATGCCATTTCCACATTTCTTATGGCCCTCATCGGTTCCATCACCCGGCTTTGACACGCTAGCCTGGTGCGGGTCCAGCCACACCAGGATCATAGGTCCTCTGCCCTTGTCTCCTCTGTACGTGCATCCGTCTGGGTTTCCTATAGTCTGTTGCCACAGGTCAGCTGTGGGTGCTGGCAATGCCCGGTTCCCTCAGCAACCTCACGGGGCTCTTGAATGAGGGGGGGGGGGGGCCACTGTGCACTCACGTTAGCTCTGCACCTCCACCCTCTTTCTATCCAGCCTTTCAGCCTTCTTTCATGCTTTCACATTTGTGTGTCCCAATCCACTATTTAAAAAAAAAAAGGCAATTTTTTTTTAGTATAACTTTTCCTTTTCTTGTATCTTTTTTTTTTTTTTTTTTTTAATTTGGAGAAGAGCAGTCACCTTTACCTGCTAAACCATCTTTCTGGTCCATAGCCATTTTTTTTTAAGTAAGTAAAAAGTTTATGAAGATAATAAGAGACCAGAGGAAATGATAGGTTTACAGAAAAGCAGAAAACCATTGGTTGGGGATATTAATTTCCTTGAGCAGACTAAGGAAATAGGTTGCCCCCTGGGGAGCTATTGTATCCTAATGCCATATTTGGAAATTTTTACCTTTCACAGAGAGGAAGCACTCCATCTCCAAGAGAACAAAATAAATTTAAACATTTGGGTTGATTACTGGAAACACTCCCTATCTGGGAGAGAAATATTGAATTATGAAATGGCCTCCTCGGGAAAATCGCGAGAGTCACTATCCAAAATATTAAAAATTAAATCAGATAAAACATTAGCTGGGCCTAATGTAGGAAATGGTCCTGTTCTGGTTTGGGGGAGAGAGAGGCTGAAAAACCTACTGGGGCTTTTCTATTATTTATTTTAAAGATTTTTGCCAAGAAGCAAAACCCACAGGGCAGAAGCTCCAAAGCTGCTCCTGAAGAGACAGGCTATGAGAGGCTGTGAGCACCCTTCGGGCTGTGTTCTTGGTGTGTTGAACTCACTGAGCCTCCTTCCGGTCCCTCCCAGACACACACTGTTGTCTGTTACTCCTCGGCAACCTCCTTCAGAAGTGAGCCGACTGACAAAGGAATCCATGCACTCTGAGGACGGATATTAAGGAATATGGGGTTTTAAAATAAAAATGTAAGCTGGGCATCTGACGCACACTTTTAATCCCAGCACTCAGGAGGCAGAGGCAGGTGGATCTCTGTGAGTTTGAGGCCATTCTGGTCTACAGAGCGAGATCCAGGACAGCCAGGGCCACACAGAGAAACTCTGTCTCAAAAAGCCAAAAACAAAACAAAGCAAAACAACAACAACAACAAATCTGAGATGTATTTTTGAAAATTAAAGAGGAATAAGGGATTGGAGAGATGGTTCAGAGGTAAAGAGTGCTCAGTCAGTGCTCTTGCAGAGGACCTGGGGTTTGGGTCCCAGTACTCACATGGTGGCTCACAACCACCTGTAACTGACTCCAGGAGATCCAACTCCCTCTTCGGGCGCCTGCATTCATGTGGTACACATAAATTCATGCAGGTACACACACACACACACACACACACACACACACACACACATACACACACACACACACACACACACACACATACACACACACACACAGGCAGAACACTCACACATAAAATAATAAATAAACCCAAAGAAGGAGGAGAAGGAAGAAGAGGTTTAAATAGAGAAAGGGTCAGAAGAAAGAGAGATGTCAGACAGTCAAAGCCCTCAGGGGTCCTGCGGGAGGAAAGGGTCTGATCAGAGGAACTAAGGATGTTTGAAGAAGGGAGGGAGCTGAGAAGAAGATGTAGCTGGTAGAGTCAGCTTCGTCAGGGCCCAGGGCACATGCTAAGTTCTGACCTTATTCCTGAAAGACTTTAAATTCATTGTGTACGTGTTTATCGGGCTACAGTATTGAGAGCATTAGAAAGCACCAGGGCAAGTGTGAGGACCCCATCAGGCTTCCGGGGCAAATCAATGGGTGGTAGAGAGAAAGAGAGGCGGATACATTTGGTAAGAATGTAGGAGAAAAAAAGAAACAGGCTTTAGTAATGAAGTGAACAGGGGAAGAGGTGCAGATTGTGTCAAGAACAACTCCTAAGTGTGTGGTCTGGCCTCTGACAGGGCTGAGTGGTGTGTGTAGAGTCTGAGGGTCATGTAGACGTCAAGCACAGACTGCAGTAAGGAACCGAGTGGATGAGCTGGTTGACCTGGCCCAGTGGTTTCCTTTTGGGGATGGTTAACATGGAGCTGGTGCTTGGCACCATGGGATAGCACCCCTAGAAAAAGACCCTTGAGTGTCAAGAGAAGGGAAGCTTCAGACTCGAGAACTCCAGCAAATTGGTCACAGTGAGATAAAGGGTCTGAGACGAATTGAGGGAAGGCTAGGGGAACACCGTGGTGCTGGAGCCAACAGGATTGCTGTGAGGGAAAAAATAGCTTTCGGTACCAAAAGTTGCTGAAAGAGCCAGAAAAATGTAAGTTGAAAATTCCCTTTGACGTCCTCCCGGAAAAGCCACCGTGAGGTTGATGCTGGCCCTGGCAGTAAATGTCCATTGAGTGGATGGCAGCATATTGCAGACAGAGCAATGAGGCTGGGTCCTCAGGGGCCAAGGCTGACTACTGAAGGGCAGTGCACAACATTCATTAAACTGTGATATTTTAAATTGCTGGCTACTTACTTGGAGTTCACTGCTGCTGTGATATGTCTGAATTCTGAGGGATCAGAATATGCCACCCCAAAATGTGCGGCATTGACATTAGAACTGTTTGAAATAATGGCAACTGAGTCTCAACAGATTCTGGAAAAATGTTCTGTTACCCATCTGAGAGTTGGACACCTTTACCAAAGAAACAAGAGTGTATCAAGATATGAATGTGGGACACAGTCCTTCTCTTCTTCTTCTTCTTCTTCTTCTTCTTCTTCTTCTTCTTCTTCTTTTTTTTTGGTTTTTTTGAGACGGGGTTTCTCTGTGTAGCTTTGCGCCTTTCCTGGAACTCGCTTTGTAGACCAGGCTGGCCTCGAACTCACAGAGATCCGCCTGGCTCTGCCTCCTGAGTGCTGGGATTAAAGGCGTGCACCACCACTGCCCGGCATCCTTCTCTTCTTTATCCACTCATTTCCATGGCTTCTACTCCTTTGAAACCTGTTAAAGACACCACTAGGGGGGCTGGAGAGATGGCTCAGTGGTTAAGAGCACCGACTGCTCTTCCAGAGGTCCTGAGTTCAATTCCCAGCAACCACATGGTGGCTCACAACCACTTGTAATGAGATCTGGTGCCCTCTTCTGGCCTGCAGGGACACGTGCAGGCAGAATACTGTATACATAATAAATAAAAATAAATCTTTAAAAAAAAAAAAAAAAAAAAAAGACACCACTAGGGAAAAGAGTGCTTAAAGATTGTATTAGTCAGGGTTCTCTAAGTAGCAGAATGAATCTCCATATATATGTGGATTTATTAGAGTGACTTACAGGCTGTGGTCCAGCTAATCCAACAATGGCTGGCTATGAATGGAAAGTCCAAGAATCTAGAAGTTTCTCAGTCCATGAAGCTGGATGTGTCAGCTGGTCTTCAGTAGATACTGGAATTCTGAAGAGGTAGGCTCTACTGCCAGTGAAGGAATGGACTTGTTAGCAAGGCGAGAGCCGGCAGGCAAAGAGCAAAAGCTTCCTTCTTCTGTGTCCACATAGGCTTCCAGCAGAAGGTGAGGCCCAGAGTAAAAGTGTGTCTTCTCACCTCAAAGGTCGGACTAGAAGTGGACTCATCCACTTCAAACCAATCAAATTATCTCTCACAGGTGTGCCCTCCATTTCTGGATTGTAGTTCATTCCAGATGAAGTCAAGTTGACAACCAAGAATAGACATCACAAAGATCTAATCTTTTTTCTAGAATCATTTAAAAATTTTTAATGTTATACTTCAATAACTATTACCATTAGTATTTAATTATTATTATTGCTGAAGACTGAACCCAGGCTGTTCCACCAATGAGCAATGCCCCAGTCCTACAGTTGTTTATATGGAGCTAGTTCACAGGGAACTTTCATGCCAGCTTATGTCAATGAGTGATTACTGCTGTAAGTATCTTGTTTTCAGAAAGCTGGTCCATTTCAAGTAGATTGCATGGCACCAGTTCCAGCAACTCCACTCTGGTTTGGTCAGTCCAAACAATGGTCTGCCATAAACATTGTTTCACAAGCTTAAACCTGTGTCACATTTCCTTAGATGGGAAGTAAGTCCCTGTGTCTCACCTCTGTAATGGTAACTATTTTATCAGTTTATTTTAATGGTAAGCTATTTTTCTCTGATACCCTCCATGCCTGTGATAAAAGTTGTCCTTCTTTCCTTCCTTTTTTCTTTCTTTAAATATCAATTAGTGGCTTCTAGGCAATTCATGTTCCCCACACGAGCGATGTCCCTAGAGTAAGGGACAAACTGATTCAGTAGCACTAGAACAATGGTAAGCAAAGAGAGACATGAGTTCAGAGACAGTGCCTTACATGTCTTTGAGAAATTTGACTCTGAAGGACAGCTGCGTGGGAAGTGGGAAGGGGCGGAGCATCCTGACCTTTCCTCCATCTAGCACAACAAGAGGGAAGATTTGAGCATGTTCACTGCTGCGAGGGATCTCTAGGTTAAGGGGAGAATCTGAAGAGCAGTCCAGAATTCATGGATAGAAACTAGGAGGGAACGGGACCCAGCTATCGGTGCACTAGCCTTTGAGGACGATACGGACTCCTCTTTGTTGTGATCCTGCCAAGGGGCTTGAAAGAGAGTTGAGAGAGAAGGCCAGGGGGCGACTCCGAAGGCTTCAGTCTCAGTGAGGCACAGCAGTCACCAGAGAAGAAACAATAAGGCCAGGTTGTCAGGGGACAGGGCTGACTATTGAAGGGCGGCAGGGGGGGATTGCAGGACAGTATCTATGAGGAGATGGGGGCAAAGTCTGTGTTCACAGATAGGCTTGTTTACAGCCCAGCCATCAAAGCACCACCCTATCCAATATTCATGTGCAGAAACTCATCAATATTTATTTGTGATGTTTATGTTCCTGGTTCTAATGGCCTTCCAAGAGAGTTTAAGTTTCTTGGAAGCATAGGACATAGCAAGGCATACAACCACGGTTCTTTACTTAATCTCTTTCCATCTTTTATTCATTCATACAGTAAATATTTATTGAGCACTAGCCATGAGCCAGGCACGGTACTTGGTTGGGGTGTGGCTAAGAACAAGGCAAGATTGGTGCCTGTGGGATGGAGCCAGGAGATTCCTCCCCCTAAAGAGCTCACACTCTGCGTTCGGAGGAAACCTGAATGGCGTGGAGATGAGCAAGCAGATACGCAAATACACGATAATTGCATGTTTTGCTATGTGTGTCTTCTAAGACAATAGAAGCAGACGGGAAATAAAAGGCAAGCAGATAGGAAGTGAGGCTCCTATGGAGTGGGCTGTCAGGACGGCCCTTCAGAGCTGAGCCACACAGAGCCTCAAAGGAGCCAGGGAAAGCCCGCTAGCACGGGGAATGGTGTGTGGCAAGACAGAAAAACAAGGAAGCTTGTGTGAGAGGAACACAGAGAACAAGAGGTCAGGAGGTCAGGTCAGGCCAGGTCACGTGAGTCCTTTTCAACTCTGGCTTTTATCTGAAGTATGGTAGAAGGCAGTTAACGTGAGAGTTATTGGAGAGAGCACACAGGAGGCTACTGAATACATGATCCCAGTGAGATGACTATAGTTTAGACTCTAGAGGGAGGGCGGAGATGGGAAAAGGAGGCTCACTGTGGGGTCTATGCCAGAGGCAGACAGGGCGGAACTTGGTGTCCCATTAGTCACTGGAGAAAGGCAGTAAATGAAGTAGAAGACCAAGCTTGACTCCTCATTTCTAAGTTGCACAGATGAGTGTGTGGCACCATTTGGTGATATGAATGATGCAGACATTGGAGAAAAAGTCCCGAGTCTCACACAGAGTGTAGTGTTCTGCAGTGTTTCACAGGGGCCCATGATTCTGGAGCCCCAAGACCAGGTCTAGGCAAGAAACTCGGGGCTGGCTCATCAGCATGGGGATCGCAAGCTTCAAACCAAGAGAAGTCAACGAGAGGATTTGTGAAAAAGAAGATGTTAAAAAGGATCCTGGATCGAGTGCCACAGCAAGTTAACTTCACAGTAAGCTAAAGGAGAAGGAGCCTGTGTTCAAGGAAGGCAGCAAAATGGGAACACGGCAGCGCCTGGGTTCCAGGAGGAATGAGAGCTCTGGAAGAGAGAAGAGAAAAATATCAAAGAACAGCCAAGGAAGGCTGAAGAGAACCACTTGCCTGCTAACATGGAGGTCACTGGTGATATTAGAAACAGTTCGAGTGGGATGGTCGAGAAACAGTTGTCAGAGGTGAAATAGTTCTTTCATAACCCCTTGTAGTTCTCAGCTGAGACACAAATGATAAAGATGATCAGGAAGCAAAAAGCAACACTATTAACATACTCGATGAGCATCACACAGGAAGCCTCGTGGGAGACACAGCAGAGGTCCAGAGCTCTGGCTAATACAGCATCTTCAAGCAAGAACAAGAAGTGAGAGCCAGGTGGTGGCATGAGGGAATGATGTGTACCACTCAAGAGACAGAGGCAGGAAGATTGTGAGTTAGAGCCAGCCTGGGCTACATAGCCAGACCTTTTCTAAAGAGAAAAAAAAAAAAAAAAAGGAGGGGGGCTGGAGAGATGGTTCAGTCATTAAGAACCCTGGCTGCTCTTCCAGAGGACCCGTGTTTGAATTCCATCACCCACAAGGTAGCTCATAACTCTCTATAACTCTAGTCTTAGGGGACCCAATGCCCTCTTCTGACTTTCATGGGCACCAGTTACGCACATGGTGCACAGTCATACATGTAGGCAAAACACTCATACGCATAAAAGAAAACAAGAAGTTCCATGGCTGGGAGGACATCTCAGTGTACTTGGTACCATTCACAACACCTGGGTTCAATCCCCAGCACTGCCAAATGCAAAAAGAAATAGTGCTGGGCTGTGGTGGTGCATGCCTTTGATCCCAGCACTCCGGAGGCAGAGGCAGATGGATCCCTGTGAGTTCAAGGCCAGCCTGGTCTACAGTTTGAGTTCCAGAACAGCCAGAGCTGTTACCTGAGAAACCCAATCTCAAAAAACTATTTATTTTGTTTGCCCTTCACTTACTTTTAATATATATAAGTCTTATTTATACAACAGCATTGCTTGAATTTTACAAAAGTAAGTATGAAGGAATCCTGTCTTTTCCACTAGCAGAGCTAGGGAATGATGGACTTCAGACTCAAGATTTGAATAAAGAGTGGAGGGATAAAGTGAGTTTGACCAGGACAAAGGTGGGCATGCCAGTCTGTCTGCTGTGTAAACCTAACAGGTTTCATACAGGTTTCCAACCTGTTTGAACTTTTGATATCTGTTTCATGTGGGTTGATTTTCATGTTTCTTTTACTAGGATTTTTTTCCATTCATTAATTTTTTTCATTTATTTTACATATCGATCACAGTTTCCCCTCCGCTCCTCCCCCCACTTCCCATCTACCCGCCCCTCCCCCATCCACTTCTTCATTCAGAAAGGGACATGCCTCCCATGGGCACCAACAAAGCATGGCACATCAAGTGGAGGCAGGACCAAGCTCCTCCCCGCTGCATCAAGGCTGGGCGAGGCAACCCAGCATGGGAAGTAGGTTCCCAAAAGCCAGCTCAAGTACCAGGGATAGGCCCTGATCTCACTGCTGGGAGCCCCACAAACAGACCAAGCTGCACAACTGTGACACACACACACAGAGAGAGGGTTCCAGGACAGCCAGAGCTGTTGCATAGAGAAACCCTGAAAAACTGGAAAAGAAGTGGAGGAGGAGGGGGAGGAGGAGGAGGAGGAGGAGGAGGAGGAGGAGGAGGAGGAGGAGGAGGAAAATGAACAGATAAAATGTGTTTGCACAGTCTTCTGTTTCCAATGTAGAGCTGTCACCTGGGAAGGAGAATCTCTGTCCTGTTTATGTCCTGTCTCAGGAGAAGAGGGAACAGACCGGGCCTTTCTTCTGCTTGCTGCTTCTCCATTTCCTTCAGCTCAAAGCCAACTTCAAAGATGAGATGGTTCGGTTTCTTCTGAGCCGATCTGGGACTGAATGTAGAAAGTAACTTAGAAGTGACTGACACAGTGGAGGGCCCTTGGGATGGCTTAGCAGGTGCAAGGCACCTGTTGCCAAGTCTGACAACCCCAGTTCCATCCCTGGGACTCACATGGGGGAAAGAGAGAACCATCGTCCAGGAGTTATCCTCAGACGGAAGTACAGAGGACATGTGCATGCACACTCAGGGGTGGGGGGGACAAAATGTAATACAAATATTTTTGAAAGACTTGAGAAAGTAGAGACTTCGCATTCAAGCATGCTGTGCAAGTGGTTCCATGCTTAAGGGACCATTATCTATGAATGGGTACCGGAAGCAGGCATGTGATCAAGATGCGCTTTTTCTCTCTGCTTTTGAGGTACAGATAATGGAGTCTGCACGCACAGCAAAATAGGAAGATCTGAAGCAGGAAATGCCAATCATGTGGGGGCGGGGCATCCTAAAGAGGATGACATCTCAGGAAGAAGCTCATCTTTTCCCGATCTTTGTTATGATGAAATCCATGTAAAATGAAAACTTCCATCTTATCTGCTTCTTTACTGCATTTATTTATTGTGGGGAGGGGCTTTGCACATCCCACGGCATGCACATGGAGGTCCGAGAACTTGTGGTCGTCAGTTCCGTCGTGTGGGTCCTTCCTGTACATGTCAGGTCATCAGACTTAATGGCAAAGTGTCTTTACCTGCTGAGCCATCTCACCAGTTCCTGGCTGAAAAGCGAATGTTGAGAAATAGTCTCACTATGTATCCCCGGCTGGCCTCAAATTCACAACCCCAAGTGCTGGGGTTAAAATCTGGTGCCACTACACCCCAGCTCTACCTAAATGTATTTGTTTTTTATTTTTACTTCATGTGCATGAATGTTTTTTTTTCTGCATGTATGTCTGTGCACTACGTGCATGCTTGACACCCACAGAAGCCAGAAGAGAGCATTGGATCCCCTTGGTAGTGAGCCTTAATGGTTTATTGAGATTAGTTCAGAGAAAAACTTCTAAATGACACCTCCCGGGCACCAGAGGGTGCTGTTCAGCTGCTGGGCCGTTCTCTGTCACCTGAGAGTGCCTCCTTCTGACCTGGCAGATTAAAAACAAAACAGAACACTTTTGTCCTTGTAAGTTGGCCTCAGGGCAATTGGAATTGAGGTGACTTTCTGGCTTGGCTTTCAGTGGCCCTGAAAATCCTGCCTCAGGACCAACAAAGGGTGTATGTGTTTGCAGAGGACACCGTGATACAAAGGACTAAGCTAGAGAACATTTTCTCAGAATGGAGGGTTGGGCCTGCCAACCAAACTAGAAGAAACCGACTGGGCAGTGAATGACCCTGGAGATCGGGGCAGAATCTAGCACAGTTATTAGCAAGCTTGAGGACTGAGGTGGAGTTCCTGTGGCGTGAAGCTCCTGCTCATTCACAAGTAGGAACCCTCCTCATGGCCCTAGACCAGCCTCCCTCCGTAGGGCAGGCACGTTTGCATGTGTGAGGTCACTGCTGCCTTTCCTTTACAAGCCTCTGTCCTAGTTGTACCGAAATAATCTTTCAATCACATCCTTCCCTTCCTACATCCCGGCCCAGCTCCGACCTCCTGGAGGGAGTCCATCAGAGTCACACAATAACCCAAGCAGCCCCACCCTCCCCTTGGCCCGTAGCCACAGTATCTGTTTAAATGTGTTTATACTCTGGTTTGCTCTGTCCGGCAGCGCCTTCCCACTGGTATATGTTGTCCAGGGCCCTCCAGCCACCCAGTCTTACTGGTGAAGTTTTGTGTGTTACTTCTTGTTTGCCTGGACCTCCCCTATACATCCCCGAGCCTTGCCTTACACCCAGGCTTCATTGTTTTTTAAAAAATAATCCTTACTGCTGCTCTCCCCCATTCCCCCCCAATCCCCATTTATTCCTTGCTGAGCTTTTCCAGACAAATCTCCCTCTAACATCCTTCCCTCTGTTCGGTCGGCTCTAGAGTTGTCCTGGGCACTGTACCACTTTCTTCCCAGCCTTGCAGCATCATCCGATACCACTGATGGCCTTTCCTTTCTTGAAATGGATGCTTGCTTTCGACTTTCTTCCGCCCCCACCCCCATGCCTGGCATTAGACTGACCTCATTTCCCCCCACCCCTTTGGTCCTTTCTTCTCTGTCCTCAGTCACCTGGGATGACTCTTCTATTCTTCCTGCTTCTGCCCTTGGGAGACTGTTATTCAAGGAGGAGTGTCATTTGGGAAGGTTGAACCCTCCATTAAGGTTCACCTCTACCTTAATGAATTCCTTGCGTGATCTGATCCTCTCTCAAGATTGCCAGGCATACTTACCTAATTGCCCTGTAGAATTTCCCACTGGATATAATGCTTTCACCCCCAAGTTCAGCATTTCATATATATAATTGTATGTGTGTATCTTGCCTGTGTGTATAAACGTTCACCAGATATGTGCCTGATGCCTGCAGAGGCCCAAAGTGTTGTGAATCGAACCCAAGTCCTCTGCAAGAGGAGTTCTTACCTGCTGAGCCATTGCTTGAGCCCACACCCCATTTTTTTTTTTAAAACAAAACCTCTTTAGCTTTCCCAGCACCCAGAAGTCTTGCCTCAGCGTCTCTTTCCCCATCCAGGGACTCCCTTGTTCTTCCTACCACCCACAGCTAAACACTTGGAAGCATTTCTATCTTTTTCCAAACTCAGATCCAAATCTCAGTTCTTCTACCTGCCAGCAGTGTGGTTCAGGATGAGTTGTATAATCCGGTAACCTATCTGGCCATCAGTTTATAACCATTAAGGATAGATGTGTATGTACGTGTGTGTGTGTGTGTGTGTGTGTGTGTGTGTGTGTGTGTGTGTGAGAGAGAGAGAGAGAGAGAGATTGAGAGAGAAAGAAAGAGAGACAGAGACAGAGAAGAGAGAGACATTGAGAGAGAGAGACATTGAGAGAGAAAGAGAGAGACAGAGACAGAGAAGAGAGAGAGAGAGAGAGAGAGAGAGAGAGAGAGAGAGAGAGAGAGAGAGAGAAGCACATACTCACACACTGGGTATGGGGACAGTCTTCTCATCCTAGCTACTAGGAAGATCACGAGCTCAAGGCCTACCTGGGCTACAGAACAAGTTCAAGGCCAGCCCGGGCAATTTAGTAAGAGTCTGACTCTAAGTTACAAAAACAGCAGCAACAACAAAAAGAGAGCTGGGCATGAGCTCAGTGGTAAAGCGCTGGTACAGCATGTTCAAAGCCCTGAGCTCAATCTTCAGTACAGGAAAGAAAAAAAAAATCGGGTAATTTGGAGGAACATTTCAAATGGCCTAAGCCAGAACCTAGGGCGTCAGAAATGCTTAGAATATTGGAGGCAGGGATTGACAACAATTCTTTTTCAATCTTCTGCATTCGCCACTACCTATTACGAAACTTAGCAGCCGAAGTCAAAGATGCTTTCGCTGTTTTTTTGTTTTTTTGTTTGTTTTTTTTTGTGTGTGTGTGTTGCCCCTTCCCACCCCTAAGCTATGAACAGATGCAACCCACTTTGGATTCTAGGACCGTCCCCTTTCAATCCTTCATGCATGTTCTTTTTTTTTTTTTTTTTTTTTTTTTTTTTTTTTTTTTCTTCGGTTTTTCGAGACAGGGTTTCTCTGTGCAGCTTTGCGCCTTGCCTGGGACTCACTTGGTAGCCCAGGCTGGCCTCAAACTCACAGAGATCTCCCTGGCTCTGCCTCCCGAGTGTTGGGATTAAAGGCGTGCGCCACCACCGCCCGGCGCTTGTTCTTACTAGGTCGATCTTATTTCAGCACTGCTTTCACGATTTGGGGACAGGCAGTGACCTTCCTCTATGGTCAGATGCCCTTACTCCACTAACTCTCTCCCCAGCCTTCCTCAGGCTTCTCTTCCTGGTCCGGGGCATGTCAGTTGACTTCTCCCTTTCCCATACTGGTCCACTCCTTGCCAGGACAGACCTAGCTCTGTGTAGGGCTGCAGGTCTCCATAAGATGACCTGTCGCTGACTGGCCTTCATTCTAGATCTTCACTGTCACTGCCTTCAAACTATGCCCTTCGTTTTTTTTCCCTCTCCTTTCTCATTTTGAAAAAATAATAACTTTAGTAAGATATAACTCACATTTTAAATTTTACTCTTTTGAAGAGTATAATTCAGTAGGACATAGCATGGTCACAAAAGTGTACAGACCTCACAATTAACTTCCAGTCATTAAATAGGAACTGCAGCCAGGTGTGGTGACACACATCTTTAATCCCAGCCCTCGGGAGGCAGTGGATTACAGTGAGTTCGAGGTCATCTTGGTTTAGTGAGTTCCAGGACAGCCTGGGCTACATAGAGAAACTCTATCTCAAAATACAAAACAAGACAACAACTAAAAATAAAATTAAGTAAATAAATAAGAACTAGGTCTGCCAGTGCACCCCATTCTCTCTGTACACCTCACTTTCATCCTGACAGCCACTGAGAATTTTCTTTATATGATTTGCCCCTGTTCTGGATATTTCACGTAAATGGAAACACGCAATCATCTTCTGTGGTTATCTGACTTCATTCGCTAGGCATGATTTCAAATTAGTATGCATCAGTGTTCTGTGTATATGTATACATGCAATGGCCAGGACTTGCTCTGTAGACCAGACTGGCTTCAAACTCACAGAGACCTGCCTACCTCTGCTGGGATTAAAGGCACGCACCACCACTGCCCAGTCGCCTTTTAGAGTTTTCAAGATATATTTTTTTTCCATTTTGTTTTGTTTCTCAGTGCTGGGGATTGAATCCAGAGCTTAAGCTCAGAAATTGCAAAAGCAAGCACTCTGCTAATGAACTACATACCCACAGCTGGGGTATACAAGTTTTTATGAATTAAACATTTTTGTTATATACCCAGGAATAGATTTTGGGGCTTATATGTTATCTTAGCCTATTTGGACTACAAAATACTATAATGAGGCAGCTTATAAGTAAAAGAACTTATCTTTCAAGTCCTGGATGCTGGGAAGTCCATTTGTGTCTGGTGAGAACCCCTTTGTTTCACAGATGGTGTATTCTAGCCATGTCTATGTATGGGAGCCAATGATCTAATCAAAGTCTAATTGGAACTTATGATCTAATCAAAGGCCACCTTTTAGTACTATTACTTGGAGGTAGGGTTTCAACTTAGGAATTTGGTGGATAGCTTACAATAAACCTATGTTTAACTTTTTGAGGAACTGCCAAGTTGTTACAAAGCAGCTGGCCATTATGCTTTCCTTTCAGCAATATAGATGAACTGTAGTTTCTCTAGAAATCAGAGGGTGGGGTAGAGAGCTGTGAAACCCTCATCTGGACATGACTGAATGCTGCTTTCATGAAATCCCAGCAATTGTGGTTCCCTGCAAAAGACTGCATAAGATTGAGCCATCAATACCCCATCATTGATTGGGGAAAGGAACACCAGGCCCTACCCCTAGCTGAGGAACTATTGGCAGGTAGAAGTTGCTAGGGAGGAAGACTAATTTTTCTTCAGGGTGTAGCTACTGGTAAATTGCCCATGATCTAATAAATAATCCCACATTCATGCATATACAAGCAGTCCTAATTAAATTCAATAGGTTTAGGTTTTTAAAGAACTCAAGAGTAGAAGGGGGATGTGTTGGAAAGGGAGAATTTCAGAGGGAGTTGGGGGAGATAAGGAAATAGGGATGAATATACTCAAAGAATGTTATATACACATTGTCAAAGAATAAATAACAATTGTTAGATAAGTAAACAAACAAATAAAGGCATTGTGATTTCTCCAGATTCTAGACAGCACCTTCTATTGTCATCTGTTTTTATTGCTGTGAAGAGATGCCATGACCACGCCAACTCTTATAAAGGAAAACATTTAATTGGGGTGGTTTACAGTTTCAGAGGTTTAGTCCATTATCATCATGGTGGGACATGGTGGGACATGGTGACATACAGGCAGACATGGTGCTGGAGAAGGAGTTGAGAGTTCTACATCTTGATCCACAGGCAGCAGAAGAGACCTGTGTCCCACATGGGGTATAGCTTGAGCATATGAGACCTTAAAGCCTGCCTCCACAATGACACACTTCCTCCAACAAGGCCACACCTACTGCAACAAGGCCACACCTCCTAATAGTGCTACTCCCTGTGGGCCAAGCATTCAAACACACGAGTCTATGAGGACCATTCCTATTCAAACCACCACACCATCTTTTTAAATTTTTTTTTTTATTTATGTGCATTGGTGTTTTGCCCACATGCATGTCTGTATGATAGTATTGAGTACCCTGGAACTGGAGTTACAGATACTTGTCAGATGTCATGTGGGTGCTGAGAATTGAACCTGGGTCCTCTGGAAGAACAGCTAGTACTCTCAACCACTGAGCCATCTTTCCAGCCCCTTACCATCTTTTTAAATTGTAACTATTGTAGTAGGTATGAAGTATTAACTCCCTGTAGTTTTGGTTTACATTTCCCTAATGACTAATGACACTAAACATCTTCTTAAATACTTATAGGCATTTGTATATCTCCTGTTTATTAGTATCCTTTGCCCAATAAAAATTATCTCTTGCCAGGCATGCGGGCACATACTTTTAATCTCAACACTCAAGAGGCAGAGGCTGGTGGATCTCTGTGAGTTCAAGGCCAGCCTGATCTACATAGAGAGCTCCAGGCCAGCCAAGGCTACATAGTGAGACCTTGTCTAAAAACAATAATAATGATGATAATAAATTTATTTATCTCATATTATAGCAGGGTTTTGTATATTCTAGATACAAACTCCTTAAAAGAGATTATTTTAAAATATTTTTCTTATTCCATAGAGTTTGTTCCCTACATTTAAAAAATTATTTTATGGCCTGGTATTGGTGGCACATGCCTTTAACCCCAACACTGGGGAAACAGAAGCAGGCAGGTTTCTGTGAGTTTGAGGCCAGCCTGGTCTACAAAATGACAGGACAGCCAGCCAGGGCTGTTATACAAAGAAACCCTGTCTCGAAAAACCAAGACAAACAAACGAAAAAACAAAAAATTATGTGTGTGGTGGGTATGTTGCCTGTATATATGTCTGGGTACCGTGTGGGTGCCTGATACCCAGAAAGGTCAGAAGAGGGCGTTAGATTCCCTAGAACCAGAGATGCAGACATTTGTGAGCTGCTCTGTGGGCGCTGGTACTGAACCTGTGTTGGAACACATGCTAAACCGGTATTCTGCCACAGACTTACATGAACCTGCCCCTCATAGTGTGATAAAACCTAGTTCACCTAACTTCCTTTGTGACTTCTGTTTTTATGGCTTACTCGATCAGCCCCTGCCTTATCCCAGGTTTTGGAGGGCCAGTGTTGAGTTTCTACTAAGAGTGTTGCAGTTTCAGAACTGACATTTCACGTCTGCAATCCATTTCAGCTCACTTTTTGTGTACACTGTGAGGTCCGGGTCTAACCTCACTCCTGGGTGGGTAATCTTTCTGGTGTTTTAAATATGAGCCTGCTGCCTCAGGAGATTGGGGTGTGCTCCCCATCTGCCTGTTTATTTCAGTGCCCCACACCGCTAACCACACAACTATGCCCATGCTGTTATGAGTGTATACGCACCTTGGGTATTTTGTCAAAGTTCGTGACCTATCCTGACGTTCGAACACTCAAAGTTAAATCAGAGGGAGAGACAGAAAAAGCAAAACCCCACATGATTCTTTAGAAATAAATAAAAAAAAACAAAAATAAATAAAATTTAAAAAAACCTTTCTGAAATGAGAACAGTAAATACAAGGAATGTGTATTTCTTTTCCCTTGGAGAGGAGGTTGCATTGTTATCTCAGAGCCCTTCCTTTGGTCTGTGTGAAAACAGACCTATGCTTTTGCTTATACTTTTTTCTTTTCTTCATAGTTTACCAGTCTTTTTCACCTTCCCCTCCCCCACCTCCTGTCCCACCCCACAAGGCCTAACCACTTATACCAAAACAGCGGTTACCTTCCTCCCTGCCCTACATTCCTTGGTTTCTGTCTTCTTGGTAGCTTTTCGTCCCTGGCAATCTGCTTACTTGGTATTCGATAGGAATAATCCATTATATTTCTTTCATCCCGCTGACTTCATATTAAATTTCAAGCTCCATCTCATATATTCATGCTGGAAACCTCCCTCTCTTCCCTCTCTCCTTTCAACCCCATGATTGTGTTTAGTATCAATACATCAGAATAACTTTTAAAGGACGCCATAAGTAGGTCCAGAGAAAAAGCCGAAGTCAACCTGAGGATTACCAAGCCCAGGGCTGCATCTGAGGACAGATCTGTGAGGTATCATTTGGTCTAAATCTAAGCCCAGTGCTTGGTACCTTATTTGGATATTGCTGCTTTCAAAGCCTGAGCTGTTCTTCCAAACACTGGAGTTCTCGGCTACTTTTCAGCATGATGTAAGTACCACAAGTATTGCATTGTCTTAGAGCTTCTTGTTGGGGGGGGGGGGTGGTGTTCAGATAAGGTCTACATTTAAATACGTTAGAAAACATTAGGTAGAAGTAAATATTTCAGAAATGCACTTGAAGACCTCACTTGATGAAGTAGAAGGGGAAAATATCCTAGTTTCAAAAGTTTGAGTTTTGGCTCCTTTTTAGTCTTCAAAAGCAGCAACAGCTTGAAATACTCAAAGCACAGTCCTGAAAAAACCGGCTGCACCCACCCTAATTATTCCTCCAAAGGAATTTCACCAGGGGTCTCTGCCTCCTGGTGCTTTACACCATTCCAACATTCCTGCTGGCTTTTTAAGGTAGCCTAAAGTCTCCTGTAAAACTGTAATTTAAATGGTGCAGTTATTTGCAATATTAAACACACCTCCACCCCCTCGCTAATTGTAGGGAATGTTTACTGAAGTTACTGAAGTCGATTAAAGAAACACGGTCGTCCAAGTGGCAGACACTATAGTGGAAGGTTATTCAGAAAACAGCTCACTGGGAGACAGCTGAAATGTGGAAGCTGAGGCATGAGAGGACTCTGAACCACCACACTTGGCTTCAACAAGTTTGTCTGGGGAAAAGGAATAGTCAGAAAGGACATGGATATTTTTGGTTCTAAAGGCATGCTAGAGAAACTACTCACTCTGGGCTTACTGGAACATACGCACAGGTCATTAGGAATGATTCTGGGCCTCATTCCTGATTCCATTTTAATTCTCTACCCTACCCTTCTAAGCCTCCACATCTTGTGTGTGTGTGCGTGCCATTTCTAATATCCTCTGCCTCCTAGTTTGTGAATCCTTATACATTGCCACAAATCTTTTTTTTATAATTTATTTTTATTTTTATGTGCATTGATGTTTTGCCTGCATGTATGTCTGTGTGAGGGTATTAGACCCTGGAGTTACAGGCAGTTGTGAGCTGCCATGTGGATGCGGGGAATTGAACCCGGGTCCTCTGGAAGAGCACTCAGTGCTCTTAACCGCTAAGCCATTTCTCCAGCCCATGTCACAAATCTTTTGAGGATAAGGTGAGGAAGCAAACAGATGTGTAAAATGTTCACACAGGGATTTCCTTAATAATGAGATTTCTCTATGGGATAGATCACTGATTCTTTGATATTTGTTTTGAATTGGTATAACTCTTATTTGGAGAGGCTAAAATACACACACACACACACACACACACACACACTCGGGAAAAAAAAAATCTGAGAATCTGGTAGCTGTCCTAGACAGTCCGTCCATCACACAGAGGCATTGTAACACTGAATGTAGTTCTTAGCGGTGACAGAAATGTCCATGATGAGGCACCAAACAAAACAAAACCTCCAAACCCCTCATGACCCCCCTCAACACACTAATTAATACTTGGAGGATTTCCTTTTAGTCTTTTCTTTTTTTTTTTTGTCCGAATTTTTCAAAATGGGTGAGTTCGTGATTTTATAGCTGCATGTACAGTTTTCTACAGATTTTTGTTTGTTTTAGAAAGAATCTAATAGCCCTGGCTGTCCTGGAACTCACTCTGTAGACCAGGCTGGCCGCCAACTCACAGAGATCCACCTGCCTCTGCCTCCCGCGTGCTGGGATTAAAAGCGTGAGCCCTATATGCCGGCTTGTACGGACTTTTTTACTCAAGTAATTCTCTACATCATTAAAATATTCTCCTATATTTTTTCCAACACCATACTTCCATCAACTCTTTCCCACCCTGAACAGCACCGATTCCAAGTGAACTCCTTGAAACGTAGACATAACTAGAGAGGGGCAAGCCTGGCGAGAGAGGCATCATTTCCTCCATGATGAATAGCTAGTGTAAGGAGAGTGGTTTCCCTTTTTTTTTCCACCCCCAAACCTCTGGCATTTGACTAAGTTTCCCCGCTTTCACTCCCTTACGGGCGGGCGTCCACCCATTTCTGAAGGGTGTGCCTTTTCTTTTGTGGTAGTGTTGATAAACAAAGGTTGCCCAGTGGACTCCCTTTTGAAGTGCCTGAGGCAGTTCAAGAAGTCCAAGAGACTTAAAACTAGGATCTTTTACTGTGTGTCTTATCTGAGTCTTCCTGACCTAAATAATTTTGAGCCATGGGTTTGCTTGTTAGACGAGGCACTTTCCCGGGCTTGCGGATTCTGAACAGTTCCCTTCAACAGAGTGCGAGTTAGTGGGGAAGGCGAAAGTGGGCCGTTCTCCATCTCTAAGTCAGTTTCCAACAGGTAAAGGTCTTCCCTTTGTGCGCACCGGTTCAAAGCTCCCTAAATCTCTTCGAGATGTGGCGGAGAGTGAGGAAGACAATGTGCGTGCATCCAAACCATTGATTATTCTAAGTTGAGGATGAAAAGCCGCAAGTGCGCGCCAACCGTTGGCGAGAGTAGAGAAGCGATCTTGGGCAAACCGCTGCCCGGTTGGGATGTTTTCCCCTTTTTTCCAGCAGGAGCGCAGAGGCCGCGCGCGCTCCGGCATCTGGCAGGCGCTTGGGGTCGGAGGGGTTAGGAATGCTCGCCCACGCCCGGGGTTGGGGGGTGGGGGGGTCCAGCAGGAGCCGAGGGCTGGTGCGGGACCCCGCTTGCCAGGCAACTTTTGTGACTCATTCGCCCCTCTGGCCTTTCTCGTGCTTTTGTGGGATGTTCAAGACAAGACGTCGTGAAAGTTTCTGCATCCCAACTCCTCTCCCCGGCTCCCCGGCGCGAGGTCCCCGCGGCCGGGCCCAGGTTTCCTCCCCGCACACGTCCCGGGCCTGGGAACTTCCCGCCGCAGCTTCTCACGCACGGAGCCCAGACCCCGCTGCAGGCGCCGCCTCGGCCCCGCGCGCGCCCCCGCCCGCCCCCCTCCCCAGCTCCGCAGCCCGAGAGCCCGGATGTTGGATCCCATCCCTGCGCCTGGTCCTTCATTTCCATAAAAGGGCAGCGCTCCGCAGGGCCGAGATTGCGGCCGCCGCCGCCTCCCCCCGCGGCGCTCCCCCGAGGCGCGCGCCGTCCCCGGGCCCCAGCAGAGCGCGCGCCGGGCCCCCCCCGCGGGAGCGCGGCCGGAGGAGAAGGCGAGGAGGGGGCGGAGGCCGGCTGCGGGCGGGGCGGCGGGGCGGGGAGAGGGGGTGGGGCGGGGGCCGCGGCGCCGGGACTCCATTAGCGGCGGCGGGAGGCTTCGCTTCCCCCCCCGAGCAGCGACGCGGGCGCTGCCGGCCTCGCCTGTTGCCGCGGGAGCCGGGCGGAAGGAGCACGGTGAGGGGCGCGGCGGGAGGAGCGGGGCGCGGCGGGAGGAGCGGAGCCCGGGGAGGGCGCAGCACAGCAGCGCGATCACCCCGGGCTGGAGCACGGGGCGGGCCCGGGCGCAGCAGCAGCAGCAGCGGCGGCGGCGGCAGGTGAAGGCGTCCGAGTCCGCTAGGCGGGCGCTGCCAGCGGGCGGAGGCCCGGATCAGTGGGTGCCGCCTCGGCCGCGCTCGCGCCTTCGGGGGTGGTGCGCGCGTAGACGCGGCTCCTCCGCCTTCTCCCTGGCCGCGGCCGGCGCAGCGGAGTCGGTGGGGTTTGCCTTCCTTTGGGGGAGTGACGCTGACGAGAGCCATTTCCTCCGCGCTCGCAGGAAGGAGCCATGGCTCTGGACGGGATAAGGATGCCAGATGGCTGCTACGCGGACGGGACGTGGGAACTGAGCGTCCATGTCACCGACCTCAACCGTGATGTCACCCTGAGAGTGACCGGAGAGGTGCACATCGGAGGGGTGATGCTGAAGTTGGTGGAGAAACTCGGTGAGTAGCCCCCACCCCATGCCTCCAATAAAGACTTCCCAGAATGGGAGGAGGGGGTGGGGAGGAAAGACGGCGGGGGGAGGGGTGGAATTGGGAGATCCTAGCACCCGGCGTGGGCTGCGCTGAAAATGCGAAATTTGTTCATATTAGGGCGCATAGACCAGCTCCCCTTTGCGTCCTGTTTTGTTATTTTTCAATCTACGTAAGGTAGTGTGATTCGAGCCGACTAAATACTTAACTAAATACTTAACGTCCCGTGCGGATTCCCGGGACGACTTGTTGAAACAACGAGGAGAGAGTATGTAGGTGAAAGTTGCGAATGTGACATTACGGTAACATCTGTGTTACCACGTCTTACCCTCATTGAACCTGGGTGTTGATGGCGGTGGTTAGTGGGGAGAATGTGCGACTGCCGTCGCTTATGAAAGTTTCTGTGGCCGGGCTACGTGGTGGAGTGCAGTGAAATGTTCCACTCATCCGCTCTTGCGAGGGGTGGGGCAGTGCTTGACCAACTTGGTATCTATACTGAGTTGGGAGTAAGCTATTTCGAGCATTTAGTTTTATGTTAAGGAGCCAATGAAAGAACCTCGTGGTTTTTCTTTTTAAATCAGACTTTTATTAAACTAATTTGAGGTTGACAGAATTTATTGTGAGTACACACAATGGATTGATTCCGATTCCGATGGGAAGTAAAGGGCGATCACATCCCACAGGGTGTTCGAGAAGACTTGGCACTTCACATTTTGTGATCAGATCATTTTCACGGGGCAGAATTCACTGACTAGATCAGATGGGTGATTTTATCAGGAGACCTTTTATCAGAGAACTGCTTTCCTGGGCTGCAAATGCGCTTGGTGCTGTATCTAATGAAGTCGTGCTAAATTGTTTTGTATGAGGGTGTCATTTTAGACAGGGTTGATTGGTTTTCGTCAGTATCCATGCTTCAGGCCATCCTGGAAAAGTAAGAAATAATCGTTTCTCAGGAAATGTATTTCTTATCAAGGGGAAGGGGAGCTGTATATTTACCATATAAACTTAAATGAAATAGCAGTCTGATACAATTTGGAAAATTAGACTGAATTCATTTAGGTGAACCTGCTTTATGCCCCTGCAGGGAATTTAATTATCGAAGGACCAAAGAAGCGCTCATGGCAGGGGGGCCTTCTCCACAAGGTCCATTGTTTGCCTCTAGAGACAGCCCAAGAAAGCGCCCAGGAGCCTTTTGAGAATTCGATTTTGCTGGTTTAACCACGTAACTGTCAGTTTACAGTTTTTATTTGATTCAAGTAAATCAGTCACTGTTGGCAAAATATTTACCAACCATTTCTGTCCAGCTCCACTCGAGGATGAAAACTATCCAATATGGTTCCTGTTTGACAAGGAAACGGTCGTTTGTATCAGATTTCCTTATGTGTGATAAATAGATCTTATTAATACATCGTAGTTTTTAATTATTTAGTTAATTTTTGTTTTTGTTATTTGAGACAGAGTCTCACTATGTAGCTCAGGCTGGCCTGGAACTTGCTGTGTAGACCAGACTTGGCCTGGAACTCACAGAGATCTGCCTCTGAGTTCTGAGATTAAAGGGGTACCCTACTCATGCCCAGAGCCCAGCTCTACATTGTAGTTTTTTTTTTTTAAGATAATGCAATAAAGGATCTGTTAAAGGTGACTTAAGACAAGTTGGAATTCTCAAAAAACAGGCTTTAATGAATAAATAATGATTTCTACTATATTTACATCACTTTGATTGACTGTGTTATGAAATCACAATTATAAATAGAATTGTAGGGAATGAGCTGTTTGTAGACAGGATTGAGGTTATTTTTAAGTAACTATAATCTTAATAAATAATGCTCATACAGATTAATTACATAGACAAGCCTAAAAGGGGTATCTGGGAACTTTGTATGTACCTTTCTTCAGCTGAACCGATACTGATTCCTCTTGTGATTTAAGTTCCAAAAAGAAAGTCATTTTTCAGCAAGCTTTTGACAGGTACATACAGTAGGATGCCATTAAAAAACGTCCACACATCAGGCCAGTCAAATTAGAAAAGAATTTTGTAGTTTTTCGGGTTTGTCTTAAAGTTGGAATGCGCTGCCTTCTGAAGCCCTGCATCGATATCACCGAAGGCATTAAAGGGTAGACTTGATGACTACTTGTCGACAGTTAGCTAGATCAAAGCACTCTACAGAGTCTAGATAAGAGACTGAGGTCATTGTAGGGATGAGAGGGTCCAGTCTCTGGTGTCTTCAGGTTGCACAGCAGTACTGGACATGTAGCAAAGCAGGCTCTGTGGCCATGCCCAGTTAATGACACTGTACTGCAGGAGCCTTAGCCTGTATCCTCAGGCTCCGGCCGCCTGTCTGGTACCCTTTTCACCCTCCGTGGAGGGTGTGTGGTTACCAAAGGTTTTATGGTTCAAAGCTATCTTCCCCATACAGTATTCATGGTACCCCATGAGTCCCTGGAGTTAGTAGATCCCAGGATGAACCCTCCCTTTGATGCATTAAGTGTGGAAGCTCTGGAAAGAGGGTTCTTTGGCTGTCATTGGGTCCTCAAAGATGCATGTGAGCAGAAAAGGGAGCAGCCGTACAGTAGGGCTTACTGTGTAGCCACAGTGTTCCTCCAAGAACAGACCACGACAAAAGGGTAAACGATGCTTTCTTAGGATGTGTCAAGTGAAACCTTTGTATTGGGTTTCGGTGTTTTATAAAGAGCATTTGCATTTCAGGGAATGATATTGGAACCTGATTCTTAGATTTATTACTTCAAGTATCTGAAAAGTCTCTAGTGTACAGTACATTTGTCATTCTGCAGTAGACATTTAAAAGAAAACGAGAAGTATATGCTGTCAATATGATGTGGGCTTTAGGGACTTATGTCTTGATAAGACAAAAACTTGTATCATTGACCCCTTGTAGGCTGATCCTAGGCAGTCTTATTATTGTAGACCTCAGTGTATGTGAAAAATTTTTTTTCATCAATTTCTTTTTAAAAGCCATAATGAATGCTTTAACTATTACTACAGTTATTATTAAATTTTTAAATGTGCGTAGTTTAAATTTTTTCCCATTGTGTGTGTTATAAATTGTACTACCTTATATAAGGACATTTTCATACAGGTATATGACATGTGTTGAAGTGTTATGTTGGTTTGTTTTGAAGCAGCTTCTCATTATGTACTCTAGGCTAGCCTGGAACTCATTGTATAGCCTAGGCTATCCTTGAACTTAGCCTCCAAAGTACTAGGATCCATGCATACACTGCCATGACTGGCCCACGTAGAGGGTGGTTTTCTGTTTGTTTTTTGTTTTGTTCTGGTTTTTCAAAACAGGGTTTCTTTGTGTAGTCCTGGCTGTCCTGGGACTAGCTCTGTAGACCAGGCTGGGCTTGAACTCTCAGAGATCCACCTACCTCTGCCTCCCAAGTACTAGGATTAAAGGCACATATCACCACACTCCAATTTTTCTTCCGGGGGTTGGGGGGGCTAAGGGGGTTAGAAAAGAAATTAAACTATATCAAGGATAAGAATTATAAAAATAAAAGAGGATATAATTTAAGATAATTATATCTAAAAATAAATTCTGAAAGGCTTAATTGGATGGGATTCCTCTGGAGATCTGGAAAGCAATTAACAGACTAAGACCTGGGAGATTCAGTACTCCAGTCAGCACTGAGGAGCCTGAGGACCAAAGAGATGCTTAATTGATATTATGCTTGTTTTTTCTTTTTTTCTAGTGTGCTCTGAGCTAACTAACCCTTGCTGAGTTTTAGAGTCACTTTACAAAAGTCTTTGTAGATGATTTCTTACAATTACACATTTGAACCTTTCTAAAAATACTCATTTTCAGTGGTGAGTAAGGAATTCACAATGTTGTGGAGCTCACCAAATGGACATCTCAGCAGCTAGCTCTGAGAGCTGGAAGGGAGGAATTGATTTACCAGACTAATTTCTCCTTAGTCTGAAGTTAAATCACATCAGATAATGCAGATCAAAAATGCAAGTTTCAGGATTCAGGTATAACAAAGAAGAAATGAATGGAGTTGATTTAAAAAAATTGAAGAATGCCAGGCCTGGTTGGTGCACGCCCTTAATCCCTGCATTTGAGAGGCAGAGGCGAGTGGGTCTCTGTGAGTTTGAAGCCAGCCTGGTCTACACAGTGAGGTTCCAGGCCAGCCAGGGCTACACAGAGAGACCTGCTCTCAAAAGGGGGGACAGGAGGAATCCAGTTAGGTTGTGAAGTTAGCATGCATGAGCTAAACTAAATAAAGGTATTGGTAAAGTTATTTACAAATTAAAGTGATTTCTCAGTGTGCATTTATTGCACCTCCCAGAAATACAGATAGCTAGTTTTTTCCTCCAGGAACTCTAAAAGTAAGTTTTAGTTGAGTGCCTGATGAAAGAGTTGGCTCACATTAGAAGCTTTGTTATGCAGAGTACTTTAAACACTAAGATCAGAGATTGACTGGGTGTCCACCGGGAGAGAGGCCACGTGACTGGAAAGCCCTCCTCCAGTCCTCATGCATATGGCTCCCTGAGGAAGGGAGATGGTGTCCATGCTGGGAAAATCCTGGTTCCGCCTTTGAAGGCTTAGGAGCAAATGTCTGCGTAGTAATGCAGGTCAGCGACTCCCAGCCCAAGTGTATTCGGGTTCTAAGGCATGTTTTCAAGTCTTTGGGTGGGTGGGAGGAACAGCTGGGGAATCCCTAAGTGAATTGAGTCCCAGTTAAATTTGATAGCACGTTCACGAGGTGTTTCTATACCGTGACTGATCCACAGGAATTCGGTATTGAATTTTATCTGTTTCTTAAAAAAACTTGCGGGTTCTTTGGGCAAGAGAGATGGGTTCACAGTAGGTTAAAGGCGCCTGGTGCCAAGTGTGACAACAGCAACCTGAGGTCACTTTCTGGATAACTGACTCCTACAAGTTGTCCTTTGGCCTTTGCACATGTACTGTGGCATGCACACACACCCAAACATTTTAACAAAAATGTTAAAAAAAAATTTTTTTAATTTTAAGCTCCTTAAGAATAGAGGACAGTATAAATTTTACTATAACCTTTATAAACAAACCTCAATAAAATATGAGCTATTTTGTTGGGTATATTATGTGGCATTTGTTCCCTTTGGGAAAAAAAAAGTACAGGTTCTCACTGAGTAGATCCCCCTGCCTTTGCCTTCCTAAGTACTAGGGTTAAAGGTGGTGCCTTCGCGGCTGGGTTTTTCATTTGCCATGTTTTATGCCCCAATTTTCTACAAAATAAAAGTCAGATTCCAACTAGAATGAACTTATTTATAGGGGCAAAGGCTATGTTTGTTTTTATTCAGATATTTACAAAAGACCTTGTTAGAAAAGTCTTTTTGTCATTTGGAAGAAAATACTTTTAAGTTTTAACTTTAATCTTCAACTCATCTTTATTTTATTTTATTTTTTTTTTCAACTCATCTTTAAAACTTCAAACTAAGTCAAGAAGGGCTCAGTGAGTACTGTTTAATCTTCAGCTGGGTCACTTTGTCATTTGATTTCATTGCTGGAAATCGCACAGCTTTTAGAGCTGGTTGAGCGGATTGTTACCATCATAACCTCCTGTCTTTAAGTACTCTAACACATTCTGTCCAAAAAAGGAAGGCTTCTCTCTTAAATGATTAGAGTACATTTTTTATCAAATTCAGGAAATTTAATATTGATTTAATACTGTCATCTGTTATAAGCCCATATTCAAATACATTCAGATTTTGCTTGTCCCAGTAGCGTTGACTGTAACCAGACTGGCCTCTAATACAAATATCTAAGTGCAGAGTTGAAAGAGTGTGAAGTTAAGATACATGTAAAGTAACAGTGTCCGTTTCCAGAGTTGATAGCCACACTGTAAAACAGCCTTCCTAAGACACCGCTTTACCCTCCAAAGCAAAGGCATCAGTGTGGTACTCTTTCTTAGACTGTATCTTTAAATTCAGTTTAACTTTCAGATTAGACTGTTGGAAAGATTTTAATTTTAATATTCTTTTTGTGATGGGTTCTCCTTTTTCTGCTCTGGCTGGCCTGGAATTCCTGGGTTTAAATGATCGTCTTGTCTTGACCTCCCAAGTATAGGGATTGTTATGGGTGTTCACCTTGCACCCAGCACTATTCTAGCCATCATTGGCTGTAGATTATGCCAATACCAGCTGTCCTCAGATGTTTTAGGTGCTAGTGGATACATAGATCAGGAAGATGCTTGTCTATTTGCCAGCAGATTTGATTTCAGCTCCTGGCCTTGCCACTTTCTGATTTGTGTGATCTGTGGGCAACCAGTCCAACCTTCAGAGTGAGTCTTGACTTCTATAACATGGAAAAACCAAAGTTCTTAAGCCAGGATGGTGGTGCATGCCTGTAATCCCAGGAGATGAAGTCTAGGGTAGGCTGCATAATGAGCTGCAAGCCAGTGTAGGCTCTATGAGACCCTGTCTCAAAAAAGTAAACAGGGCCAGTGACACACCTCAGCAGGTAAAGACCTCCTGCCTAACTTGATGGCCTGCGTTCAATTCCCAGGACTTACATGGTAGGAGAGAACTGACTCTTAAAAGCTGTCCTCCGACTTACACACACACACACACACACACACACACACACACACACTCAGCATACACATGTGCACATGCTCGAGAATAGATGTAATACAAAATTGAAAACAGATTCTCATAGGTTTTGTTGAGACTTAATTGGGTTACTACATTGAGGTGCTTTATAAAAACTATCAGTGCTATACAAATACAGTGAGTACACTCTGCAGTGAAAGTCTCTGGGTATACACTGTCAGTAGAGGAAGGGCGTTTCATATTTGTGAGAGGAGAATTGTGCACCTCAAAGGAATTTAGTTTGGGATTACTGTGAGTTCCCATCTCCTAGACTACAAGAAAAATAGCTATCCTTCTGTTCTTTCCCTCACTTTGAAACACACACCTGCCTCTGTAATGTAACAAAGAGCTATTTAACCACCATTTTTCTGAGATTCTGAAATGCAATTGAGCAGTAAGTGGAGGATGGTATTTCAGGGATTTGAAAAATTTATAGCCAGCGGTCAATTAATTCCTTACTTAACCCATTTTATAAGAGTGGTGTTTTATATTCATTTATAATAAAGGAATGAAGTAAAATTATTTCTTGGCACATGAAAACAGCCTATTCAGAAAGTCTTGAAAGTACTTTGAGAAAAAGCTAATGTATTCAGGTTCCTTGTGTATTCTTGATGCTGAGACTCAAAACCATGGCCTCACAGATGCTAACTAAGCAAGTACTCTGCCACTGAGCCAGACCTTCAGTCATGGGTACAGGATTTTTATTTAATAATTTTATACAAATATTAACATCCAAGTATTAATGCCTTATATGAAGTAAATATTCTGCAAGATGTTTTTAAATAACTCTATTATCTTTTTAAAAGATTTTTTTTATTTATTGCATATGAATGTTTTGGCTTTATGTATGTATGTGCACCATGTACATGCCTTGGATCTCCTAGAACTGGAGTTAGGGATGGTTGTGAACTACCATGTGCGTGCTAGGAATTAAGCCCTGGTCCTCTGGAAGAGCAGACATCTTAACCGCTGGGCCGTCTCTCCAGCATTTTGTTCTTAGATGTGACATTTTGCTCTTGGATTCGTGATTACAAATTACTCTCTGTTGTACTTCATTTTGAAACATATAGTCTGTTATCAAAATTACTGTATTAGACTGTAATCACTGCGTACATCAGCACTTTTTCATACTACTGCTGTTTCTGTTGGTTTTAGATAGTGTCTCATGCAGCAGAGACTGGCCTAGAACTCTTAGGTAGCTGAGGATGACCTTGGACATATGATCCTACTTCCTCGGTCTCCCAGGTCTGGGATTCCACGTGTGCATCTGTGTGCCCAGTTAATGCAGTGCTAGCAATCAAACTCAGGGCTTCTGCATGGGAGGCAGTCACCCGACCAACTCAATTACATTTCTAGCCCTACTGTTTTTCTTAACATGTGCAAGCCTTTTCAGGTATAATTTACACAAAGCAAAAATAGTCCTTGAATATTATGTTCTGGGTTTTAAAGAATTCACAGTCATGTTAAGCTACCATAATCAATAAATAGAAATAAGCCCCTAGTTTCTTGGTATTCCTCCATAGTTAACCTACCTCCCCAGCCTGAGGTCCTTAAACCATTGCTGATTTGTTCTTTCTGGGGAGCCTTGTGCGTGGAACATAATGATGTAACTCTTCGAACCTGGGGAGCCTTGTGCGTGGAACATACTGATGTAACTCTTCGAACCTGGTTTCTTGATACAATTTGGCCCTTTGGTGAATCTGAACATGTCAATAGCTTTTATTGTGGAATGGTAGTCTGTGGAATGGATGTGTACTATAATGGGGTGTGTGTGTGTGTGTGTGTGTGTGTGTGTGTGTGTGTGTGTAGGGGGTGGTTAGAGACAGGGTTTCTCTGTGTAGCCTTGGCTGTCCTAGAGCCCTGTAGACCAGACTGGTCTCAGGCCGACGTCAAACTCAGAGATCTACCTGCTGAGTGCTGGGATCAAAGGTGTGTGCCACCGCCACCCAGCTTGGATGTGTGCTATGGTTTTATCAGTCACTGAAGACATGTGAGTTGTTTGTAGTTTTGGGAGACTGTGAAGAGGGTTGCCACAAACATGTGTGGACATAGTTTCCCATTTCTCTTTGGTGAGGAGTGGAATGGCTGGGCTAAAATATACACCTAACGTTAGAAGAAACCACGAAGCTTGACCAGAGTCACTTTTGCACACCTGTCAGTAGTGTATGAGAGTTCTGGTCGGTTCTAGTCCGCCTCAGCACAGTAGTCAGGGTTCCTTGTTGTATTTGTTCTCATGTGAGCTGTTCTGAGAACTGATTTTGCTTTTGGGTAGTGTCTGGAATGAGTGATGGCATTGGGGTACTTTTCAAAGTGCTCATTTGCTGCAGTGCGTGTTTGTAAATGAAGCTAACTGGCCTTGCTGGCCCAGAGATCCCTGAACTGCGCGCGCGCACACACACACACACACACACACACACACACACACACTATGTTGGCTTTTTAATTGAGTGCTTGTATTGCAGACGTTTTACTGATTGAGCCGTCTCCCCAGCCCATTTTTATCTTGATTGTGTTTTTATTTCTTTCTTAAACTTTCCTTTATCTTAAGTATATATGTATGTCTCTGTGTGTGAATACGTGCATGTGTAAGTGAAGGTCCCTGAGGAGGCCTGGCTTGGATTTGTAGGCACTTGTGAGCTCCTGGCATGGGCGCTGGGGATGGTACTTGGGTCCTCTGCAGGAGCTACCATGTGAGTGCTGAAAATCAAACCCTGGACCCCTGGAAGAGCAGTGGTTGCCCTTAAACTCGGAGCCATCTCTCCAGCTTCCTTAAGTGAGAATATTTTACATCAGTATTTCACTCTGTAACCCAGGCTGACCTGGCGCTCACAGTGTGGCTCAGGTTGGTTTTGAATTCATGCAAACCCTCCTGCCTTGCTTTTTAAAGAGGGTTGGGTTTACAGATGTTAGGGCCATACCCTGCCGAGGATTCAGGATTGAGACTTGTCTCCTGTCTAGGTACACGAGGACCAGCCCTGGATGACCTTAACACTTGTCTAGGTTACCCATCTGAAAAACACCAGCAATGGGATTATATTGCTAGCAATCCACGGAGTCCGCTTAATGAGCAAAGGAATTTATTTGGGGGTTAACTCACAATAAAGGAGTTTGTCACAGGATCCTGGAAGGGTGAGGCACGGTCCAACGCTGTTCTCTGGCAAGATCTACCCTGGTCCATCCCAGCATCCAAAACCACAAGATAGCACCCTTAAGAAGGAGGGTGCGTACCTGCATCCCAGGTCTTAAGGGTCCCCGAGCAGCCACACCCCAGGGGCGTGTACAAGGTCATAGGCAGGTGTAACAGCTACCTGCTACCTCACTAGGGTGGTGCTTCAGGGCATGGTGAGAGCAGCTACCCACTCCATACCAGCTCTGTATCTTATAATGTAATTTAAAAATATATTAGGTATTTTAAAGGTTGGTCTTTTAAAGCATCAATATAATGATGTTTTTGATATCTTCTTTTTCATAATAGAACACCTGGAGTTATGAGTAAAACACCAATAAAGTGCCGGGGTTATCGATTGTAGTTCGCTGTTGGTGGTGTGATGTTCCTTAATGTAATTTTGGGGTTCTGACTTAAAAATTTTATAAGCCTTAAATTTAAAAATAACTCGAAAAGGGCGAGTGATTGCCGTATCAGTTTTCAAACGCTCCAGACGGTGTGGGGATAAAGTCTGTGGCTATGAAAGCCTCCTGTGCCAGGGTCCCAGCTGCCACAGACGAGCTGTGTGCCACTGGACTGCACCCCTCCTCTGTGGAATGGGGGTGATCTATAGCCTTACTAGCTGAGTGATGAGAAGGACTATATCAGCTAACACAGGTGCAGTGTTAGAACATCTGTAATGGTGATGTGCATCCTCACAGGACAGACCGTCGATGGTCTGTGCAGCTTTCTCTCAAGCTGAACTAGGGAAATAACAGTATTTTGTAACAGATTAAAAATGTCTTTTATGAAGTTAAGCCAACTAGTACTCATCTGTTCTCTACCAATATGAGAAATACATGGAGCTCTACTGACCTACCTTGTATTAATATTAGTAATATTATGAAGAGTTACGTATGAAGTTCTATGCTTCAGTATGTACTGTACTGGCATAGAGGGTATTTCTGTAAATTTAGTATTCTGGTTAGACAAATGTCTGGTTTTTTTTTCCCTAGCAGTAAAGAACTTTTTTAAAGACCTGGCCAGAGTTGTGTGTACTGTAGACTAGGTTTATCTAGTCTCACTTAACTTAGATTCCTCACTTACTTCTTAAAGTTAGTATTTTGACTAAATATCTCTGGTAGTCAGTAGGTAGTCAGTAAACACATTCTTCAGTCACTTATATGGCGCATAGCTCTAGTCCTGCATTTGGGCAGCAGAGGCCCACAGATAACCTGAGTTCTTAGTCAGCCTGCTCTATGTAGCAAGTTCAAAGTCAGCCAGGGCTACAGCGTAAGACCCCATCTCAGAAAAATACTGTGTGGTATTTCAAATACCATGCAAACCAAACTCATGAATGTGAGAAATAATTTAAAATATTCTAATTGTAGTGCTTAGTCAGAAATATTTGGTGTAGTTTTTTGTCAAAACTACTTTGGAAGATTTTTTTTTTTCACCAATTCTGTTTAATAGTGTGATGTCTGATTACGTCCCTAAAGTGAGACCATGTGTGTTTGAATACTAGCTTGATAATGTATGTTTTATGGTCTTGTGCGAAGTTTCTTAGGGTCCTGTGCCTTAACTGTCATGTAAGTGAAGTGAGGATCCTGCTATACTTGACCTCCTAGGGTAGAGCAGTTGCATCAGTGACAGTTATCATTGTCTTGGGTCTTCTCTTGAAATTCATTGTTATGTTTCTCACCATATGAGTTTGGGGAAGAAATGCCTTATATGATGATGCTGATTGCAAAACAGGGATGTTAGGGTGAGATGGACAGTCATGTATACGTTCTGTATGTTCATGCTGCATCATGTTACAGAGGTATGGAGTATGAAACTTGTGTGTGCGGTGAAGAAGTACATGAATCCATCTTTCCCAGGAACAGTAGTAAACATGGAGGGGTAAGCGCTATTTTAATAAGTCCTTCCTGTTGTCACCAGGAGCTGCTTTCTGATAACAAAATGAAACAGATTACTTTGAGTTGGTAGACTGGCTAAGAAATAAATGCCACATGACTCGTGCCCTGGTACAGGAAGATAATGGGGCCTTAGAAGCATAGCCAATGGGTGGCCTTAGTTGAGGAAGGTCCATTGAAAAGTTAGAAAGACTCTTGGGTGGGAGAGTGTAGCATCATGGTGTATTATAGATTATCCTAGAGGAGTGGGGTGTAGGCTTCTCAGAAGAAAACCTGATGGAACACAAGTGCTATCTTACACTCCATTTATTCTCCACTTAATACTGCAGTAAGTGAAATTAGCTCACATCTTTCTATCCTTCCACTTTCCGTCATGAAGAAAGATGTTCTTCATAGTAATTACTAAAATGTAGCAAAAGTCAGTGTACATAAAATAGAGGAATGTGGGGCTGGAGAGATGGCTCAGAGGTTAAGAGCACTGGCTGTTCTTCCAGAGGTCCTGAGTTCAATTCCCAGCACCCACATGGTGGCTAACAACCATCTGTAATGAGATCTGGCTCCCTCTTCTGTGTACATAAGAAATAAATAAATCTTTAAAAAAAATAAAATAAAAAATAAAATAGAGGAATGTGTGCTCGAGACCCTGGCCCAGAGTGTAGAAAAGGATTTGTAGAGCGCAATGACTTGGAAGCTCAGATCTCAATGTATTAGAATTTGTTAGTATTTTCTTCTGAGAGAAATTTAGAATGTCAAAGCCATGTATTCTTACTAAATTACCTTTTGAACTGGTTAATGCCTTTGACCACTAATTCTTCTGTGAGTTGAATATTACCTAGTTTATATACTCTAGTGATACACTTTGAGTATTTGCAGCGCATATAGTGTGAGCCCTGGTGTCTAGGAACTAAGGCAGGTTGGACAAATTAGCAGTAAGCCTTCAGTGTTGGGTAGAAAGTTAGCCACCCTCTGGAAATAATGATTGTGTGGTGTCTACAGTATGCACTCTATAGTTGTGTGGTCAATTTGATCTGAGAGACTTCTCAGCCACTTCGAGCTAGTATATAATAACAAATAGAAATAGAGAAGTCAGATAAATAGAAATCAATAGACCTAATTTTGTATTTGTACTTCAAAAGGTTCTCTGTGTCTTGGTTTTTGTTGGTTGGCTTTGTTTGCTTTTGGACAGGGTTTTGTCATATATAGGGCTGGCCTAGAGTTCCCTATTTTGCCCAGGCTGGTGTTTTAGTTAAGTTTTTGTTGAATGATAAACCACTATGACCAAAAACAGCCTGAGGAAGAGAGGGTTTATTTCAGGTTACAGTTCCACATCACAGTCCATCACTGAGGTAAGTCAGGGCAGGAACTCAAGGTGAACCTGAAGTCAGGAGCTGAAGCAGAGACCTCCATGCTCCCCATGGCTGACTCAGCCTCCTTTTTAATTTTCTGGGCATTGGCATTTTGCCTGCATGTATATCTGTATAAGGGCATTCAGTCTTCTCGAGCTGGAGTTACGGACAGTGGTGAGCTGCCATATGGGTGCTGAGAATTGAACTCAGGACCTCTGGAAGAGCAGCCAGTGCTCTTAACCACTGAGCCATCTCTCCAGCCTCATAGAATACTTTTCTTTCTTTCTCTCTCTCTCTCTCTTTCTTTCTTTCTTTCCTTCCTTCCTTCTTTCTCTTCTCTTCTTTTCTTTTTCTTTTTTGGTATTTTGAATCAGGGTCTCACTCTGTAGCCTTGGCAATCCTGGAACTCACTATGAGGCTGGCCTTGAACTCACAGAGATCCACCTGCCTGTGTCTCCTGAGTGCTGGTATTTTAGTCTACTTTCTTATAACACAGAGGACCACCAGCCCAGGGGTGGCACTACCTACCATGGGCTTTGCCCTCCCACATTAACCAGTAATTAAGAAAATGCTCCACAGACTTGCCCACAGGCTGTCTTATGGAGACATTTCCTCAATTGTGGTTTCCTCTTAGATAACTCTAGCTTGTGTTAAGTTTGGGTCATGGTGGGGGGGATGGTTTTGAAATGGCATACAATGACAACCTAACCTCCAGCTTTTAATTCAGAGTGCTGGGATTACAAGTATAGATCACAAGTATATTCCTAACTTTTATTTTGTTAGTTATGTAGAAGAAATAATAATTAGTCAGTGTTTGTTTATTAGAAGTTTATTTTTCTGTTAATCATAACAAATATCCAGAATTGTTTGTCTTTAGCAAGATTTAGTCCTCACAGTTCCGGTGACCAAGAGGTCCCAGCCAACCTCTTTCCTCTGGAGGGAGGGGCACCCAGCTTTGTCCTGACTTCTGGATTACTGAGGCCACCAGCAGAGCTCTGCCCTCTGCCCTGATTTCTTCCCTGAAGCCCCATTTCCGGTGCTGTCACCCTGGGGAGTAGGGTTTCTACAGTGAGAGTGAAGAGATCCAAGTCCTCATTCCATAGCAGCTTCTGTGTTCCCACAGTTAACCTCAGAAACCTTCATGTCAGCTAATACTGCCTTTAACTCTGACGGAATGCCAGGCTTCCATTGACATTGTTGGCGGTTTGAGTGGCGTGTAGACTTTGAAGCACCTCGTGTTTCTGTCAATAAGTTAACATTTTAAAATAGGACATAGACTTTTCAAAACAATGCTCTTCCATCAGTACACCCTTGCTGCTGTAACTTACACTGCACCAGTTACCCAGCAACACACACAACTCACATTTTGCTGCCGTCAACTTGAACTGTGACTGATTGTGGGAAGGGCAGTTTGTGCCACTAGCTCTTCAGTGGTGATAAGTGAGTGACGTCAGTCATGACACCTCTTCAGCAAAATGTGTCCTGGTGTGGCCTCTTGTTTCCAGGTGATCCATTTCTGTGTTGTTTTATAAGAACGGATAATTGAAAGAGGAACCTGATTAATGAAGATAGAAGCACAACCCGTAGCGGTGGGAGGCACTGGGTGTGAGGTTCGAACCGATCAAATAGAGCTCCTGCATAGGTAGCTCAGCCTGGGCACCTGGGTGCTCTTGCCACTCGGGAGACTCAGATGCAGCCAATAGAACTTGGTAAAGACAGGACTTAGGACACAAAGAGAAGACAGTGTAACAGAGATGTCCCCATGTCCCCACAAACAAAAGTGCATGTGTATAAAGGATGATCTCAGAAATACTTGATGGAACTGATCCCCCTTGCCTTGCCCTGGCTACTGGGGATTGAACCCAGGACCTGTCACTGCTAAGCAAGCACTCCTCCACTGAGCTGCAGCTCTTTAAAAAGGTTTTTATTTTAACAGGGTTTCACTAAGTTGTACAGGCGGGCCTTGAATTTGTGGTCCTTCTGCCTCAGCCTCCAAGTAGCTGTGAGTGCAGGCCTGTGCCACCAGCTCAGAATGACTTTGAAAATACACAGAGTAGCTCTTGGGAGGCAGAGGCAGGCAGACCGCTGAGTTCAGGGCCAGCCTAATCTACATACTAGTGAGTTCCAGTCCCGCCAGGGCTACACAGTGAAACCCTGTCTCAAGGGAGAAACAAAAACAAACAACAACAACAAAACACCCACACCAACAACAGCAACAAGAATATAAGGAGTAAAATGTAGATACACATTTAGAAAATAGAATGACTTTAGCACAGCATGAAAGATGCTGTTTCTGTGTGTTGAGTGTGCGTTCCGGGCTGGGGAGACAGCTCAGGGAGTACTTGCTGTGTGAACATGAAAACCTGAGTTCGATTCTCGAGAACCCACAGAGAGTTGGGCCCATGATGAGGGCATGCCTATAATCCCAGGGCTGGGGAGGCAGTCAGGAGGACTTGGATAGGCAGTCTAGCTGAAACCGTGAACTGTGTGTTTTAGACTGAAGACCTCAGTTAATCCCTAAAACCTGTGGTAGGAGAGAACCCACTCCTGAAAAGTGTCATTTGACTTCCATATAGCATGAGTGCGCTCACTCACACACACATGCACACACACACATATCAGGAGAGCAGTTAAGGAAGATGCCCTTAAGTATCAAACTCTGATGTCACATGCAGGTACACGCATACAAACATCTACACACAAGCACACTTGAAGAGTTCAAGACCCTAAGCTAATCTCGGCTGCATTGACAAAAAGGGTCAAGGGAAAACAGGGTGTTGACTGGGTTGGGGATAGAGATGACGGGAAAGGTGTCAAGTCAAGCAGACCAAAAACACCTTGTTCTGTAACTGGGTCAGAGGACTTGGGATGGAAGAGCCCTCACACCGAAAGACTTGTGTAACTCATTGAGGAGTTTAGACGTTGCCAGCCGAGACTTTCAAGTTTTTCATTAGAAGTAAAATGATGAAATTTGCATTGTAAAAGTTAGCTAAGGGAGATTGTAAAAATAGGTTTTCAAACTGGGCCTTGGTGTGGTACAAACTTGTTACCCTAGCCACTGGAATGTTGTTTGAATATTCAAAAGTCCAAGGACCGCCAAAGCTATAGGGTGAGTTTAAGGCCAACTGGAGCAACCTACAGAGATCCTTTTTGAGCAGTAAAAGGGGCTGTGGGTATTGTTATTTATTAAGTGGCACAATGTTATTTATTAAGCAGCACTGTTTACCATGTAAGAGAAGCCACAGGCAAAACAAAACCCACTATAAGAGTTTATTAAGGGAAGGGAACAGAAGGGGTGCGCATAGGCCTGTGGAGTGACCGTTCAGGAAGAGAGGGAAGGAATAGGGGGAACCCGCTTTTATAGGTTCCCCCCCAGCACATGCACCTATGGGCTTACATAGCTACGCCATGCATGCGCATAGATTGCATGACCACACTGTGCGCGGATTACGTGATCATGCAGCACACAGATTACGTAGGAAGTAAGGCCCTGGGATGACTAAGCATCGATACTGTACAGCACATGTGCAGTCATGTAGCTGGGGGAGTGGCCAGGAATTCTAACATTCTAGACAATTTGTTTTTTATAAAAAATGGCAGGTGAACAGGAATGGGGGGCGCCATGTCCCCTGAAACTGCTTCTGGCTGACTCAGTGGGCATCGATTAATTTGGAGGTAGGGAAGGGGGCTTTTGAGATAGCTGGACGTCCTGAGGTAGTGGATTGTCCTCTGTTGCTTTGGGACTTGTCCATCGCCTTCTGCTGCTTTGGGCTTGGTGATTGTTTGGGTCTGACCTGTCCAGGTGGATTCAGGGTGGCTCTGGAGCTCGGAAGAATTTTTAAACAGGGAATTTAAAATCTATTTTAATGTTTAGTTCTCTGCTGTTCTACTTTTTAGCTGCAAGTATGGGGTGTTAAAAGGCTAAGAGGTTGGGCTGAGCAGCTTTTTCCTGAGGAAATGATAGGCTTAAGTCCTCTAAGGCTCAGGAGGGAGAGAGGGTACTGAGCTTGGGTAATGTACCTGGTAGGGTCCTGCAACTGGATAATAATAAGGGGATGGTGCCTAGCAATAGAAGGGTTCTGGGTGTCCCAGACTTTGGGGTCCACCTGAGAGGCTGGAAAGGGAAATGAAATGTTAGAGCTAGTAAACTGGGTGGGGAGGAGGAGGAGGAGGAGGAGGAGGAGGAGGAGGAGGAGGAGGAGCTTCTGATGAGTCTGGAGTCAGGCACATGGGGGCAGCAAATGAAATAAAAGCTCCTACCTTAGCTAGAAAATCTCTTCCCATTAGGGGCACAGGGCAGGTTTGGCACAACTGAAAATGTGTGGGTGAGAGGGATACCCCTGAAAATACAGTTAAGTGGTGGGGTCTGGTGAGGTAGGTAAGGCTGTCCCCCTAGCTCAACAATAGGGAGATGAGAAGGAGAGGTGGGACCCAAAACTCCCTCAGGATTGAGTAAGTGGCTCCGGTGTCCAAAAGGAAGGAAATGGATCGCCCTGATACTGTAATGGCTACCCTAGATTCCCTGTGAGAGATGGCTGTGGTCGGGCCAGGAACGGGGCACCTTCAGTCCTCGTCCATCGCCAAGACTAGGAGATGGGCTGGAGGGTGGTCGTCATTCGATGTCTCCATGCCATGAGATATATGGGGGCAGTCAGCTGACCAGTGTCCCTCTTGGTGGCACTTTGGACAAGGCCCAGATGGGGCAGGGCAGGCACGAGCCCAGTGGCCTTCTCTACCACACTTAAAACAGAGACCTGGAGTCCTTCGGGAGGCCGGTCGCATAGTTTGTGCCACATATACACTCTCACACACACGAAATCCAATTTCTTATATTAAAAACAGAAGTGGCTGTACCCGGCCTTGTGTGAGGGTATGTACCAGTCCCTGGCCACAGCTATCTAGAAGGTGAAGCTGGAGTGTTGATTGTTCACTCCCTTGTCTCAGTGCTGGGACCCCATTTATCTTGAACCTGTATAGTACTGCCACAATCTGAGAGTTCATATGTACATTGGTCCTGTTGTATCTGGAAGACACCGTTTCCTTGGACTCCTAAAAATCTTCCCACCTCCTCTTCTGCATGGATCCCTGAGAGCAGGGCTTTGATGAAAACCTCCTGTTTAGGACTTGGTGTTCCAAGTCTCTTGCCCTCTGCACGTTGTCCAGTTGTGGGTCTCTGTGTTGGCCCCATCTACAGTAAGAGGGCTGAGCAAAGCCCTGGTCTGTGAGTACAGCAGGACGTCATTAGGTGTCATTTCATGGCTGTGTTCCTTAAGCAGAACAGTTTAGTTCCTCTAAGCCTGTGACGTATTTTTCTCACGTTCTTGGCCACTTTATTAGTGTCAGATATGTGTTCATTCTAAAGGAGTAGGCCTTAAATCCAATCAAGAGGTAGTTGGTTACTCCCATGATATCTGTGCCACTGTTACACCAGTATGTCTTTTTGTTTGTTTTTTGTTTTGGGGGTTTTTGGTTGTGGTGTTGTCTTGAGGGTCTCACTATGTAGCCCTGGCTGTCCTAGAACTCACTATGTAGACCAGGCTGCCCCTGCTTCCTAAGTGCTGGGATTAAAGGTATGTGCCATCACGCCTGGCCAGCACCAGTATGTCTTACGAACAGGTTGCTGTTCTTAGGTGCAGACTTGATTTAGTAACTCTTCTTCTCTGAAGTCCCACCTGTCTTCTTTCTCACTCCTGAATGGTCCTTGTTTTCTGTTGGAAATGTTCAGGTGCGTCAGTCAACCTGAGAGCTTCATGGTTCTCCTCCACTCCTTCTGTCTGTCCTCTCTAATCTGTAGTAAATATCAGTGAGACTGGTTGTAAACCCCAATTCTCCAAACTCCAAAGGCAGTACATATGTCCAGAAATGTCAGTCTTGGCCCAATTCAAACTGTGCTCTAGAAGGATTTCTGGTGGCTAGATAAAAGCCAGCATTCCTCAGAAACTTGTGAAACAGGTTCCCAAAAGGAGTCATTTCCCTTACCTCTGACAGAGGGACACATATGGCTCTTCCTTGACATATACCTGTGATGCCTATCAGCATATCAAAGTCAATGCTAGCCACCAGGCTCCCTCAGTCCCTACTCACAAGGATTTGGAGTTTGGGGAATTGGAGTTTCCTTTAGACCTGACATTCCAGCCTTTTATTGATGATAGAGGGTAAGCTCTGGCCGCTTCACAACTGGGGAGGGCCCAGAAAGGCTGGAATGCTGGTCAAAGGTCGGGAGGGGGAGGGGAGTCAGGTAATGGCAGGAGACATGGAAATTCCATCAGAAGCATCTGGTTTGCAGACCAAGCCTGAAGAAACAAGGTGCAGTCACGTTGGCCGGACTGGTTCACACTGGTTTTCATCATGATTAGGGCTCACTGGTGGGCTCTGCAGTTGATTGCTGGATGTTGTCTGTCAACTGAGTGGGAGTCTTCTCATACATACATTCATACATACATACATACATACACACACATACACACACATACACACACATACATATACATACATATATGTGTGTGTGTATATATATGTGTGTGTATATATGTGTGTGTGTATATATGTGTGTGTATATATGTTCATACATACATACATACAGAAGATATTAACATGATCGCTGCCTGTAATCCGCACTGAGTTCCTCTTTGTAGAATAAGCAGTGAACAGCTGAAGTAGGCTCACACCTTTGAGCCATAGCAAAACAAAGCCTGAAGAGTTACCAGTGTAATAGAAGTGTAAACATGGACTTGTAATAAGAAATTTCTCAGCAGGGAAGAAGACAAAGGAGAAGAGCTTGAGGACCTGAAGACGGTCCTGGGATGAGAGCCTGTCCTCTATCCTGAGGGCTGGGTATAGAGAGAGCGGAGAGAGGTATTTTCAGCACAAGAGAAAAGCACTTTTAAGTCTATTTTATAAACAACCCAAGAAAATGTAAAGCTTCGAGCCTGCGACTACAGTAGCAGCCCAGTGCTTTCGTTACCAAGACCAGATTAACAGTCCACCAGAACTCCAGTGACTAATATTAAACTTTGAATTTTGAAGTCTTAATGCCATGTTATAATCCTTAAGTCTCATTTTTTTACACACCTTAAATCACTTCCTTAGACCTTTATAACTTCCCTAAACCTACTTTCTTCCATCTGGAAACATCCAGTCATTTACCATGAGGCAGAGGTGCTTGGTTACGAGAGCAATCATCGAAAAGCCAGTTCTTTTAAATAACCCAACAGTAAAAAGTAAATTTTCAGTCAGTAACAGCAGCGTGGTAGCTTGACTTCTCTTCCATTGAAGCCTGTTTGTGAGTCTCCCTTTCTCAGCGGGAAACCTGTCAGCACGGTAAACCTCCCTCTCCTGAGTTGTGCTTCTGACCTGCATTGGCTTTGGGACTTGTCTTTGGAGTTGCTTGTAAAGTAGTGTGCCCTTCTCAGGCTCTCTACGGATGTGAAACCTTGTTTTGTCTGCGTGAATAGAGAGGATGTGTTCAGCTGCTGCCATAAGGAGCTCGTTATGGGATGCTCCGTGGAGATTGCTCCACGGTCATCCCAGTCATCCCAGTCATTGTTATAATAATGCTGTAGTGTCATTCCCTTCTGAAAACCCAAACTAAAGGACTCCTTGGACCTGCCGTCCCTTTTCTGACCTGTTGGCCAACCCCTCCCCATAGCAGAATATCAGAGCCACTGTGTCTCCCTCGTTGCTGTGTTCTCACCCAGCCCTTGTTCACTTTGCACTCTTCTCGGTGAACACTCTATGAAGCACAGGTCACCCTGCTTAAAACCACCTCCAGACCTATCTTGACATAGTTGATCTAAGGTGGTGGTAAGAGACAGTCACCTTTATCTGCCCACCCCCAACTAAAACCCAAAGCAAACATAGACAAAATAGACATAGACAAGCAAAATAGCTCTGCTGTGCAGATAGGTCCAGGCATCAATATTTTTAAAAATTGCTTAGACTTAAAAAAAAAATTTTTTTTAATGCTGCTCAGGCATTTCCAATGCTGAGCAGACGGAAAGTCACTAAGTAGCTTATGTCACACTCACAGTAAGACCTGGACAACTTTACAGCAAACAAGGGTCCTGCTGCCTGGAGTCTTCACCTGCTGACAGCAGTCCTCTGCTCATCAGTCTCCTTCAGATACCACAGCTTTGTCACCCAGCACCAACCGTCTCCAGTGCCTTTTGACACATGGGTTAACAGAGACCGTCCATGTATTGTTTTACAGATGCTGTGTGATATTCTGTGGTGAGAAATACCATGGACTAGGTCGGTAGCCTGTTGTCCTTAAGAGTGCTACTGGAGAGGCTAGGGAGATGGCTCTGTGGTCATGGGAACCCACAGAAAGGTGGATCCTTGATTCTGTGAATGGTCTTCTGAGCTCCACACAGATGCTGTAGCGCACACTCCTGTAATACCAGAGTGTCCACTGTTTTAATATATGCTCCAGGCTCATAATTCCTCTTCTATCCACCTTCCAACACCATTTTTCTTTTTGTAGTGTGTGTGTGTGTGTGTGTGTGTGTGTGTGTGTGTGTGCGCGCGCGCGCGCGCGCGCATGAGCATGCATGCACTCATGTTGGATGTTGCATGCATGCCAGATACAATGTCAAGTGTCATCTATCACTTTTTTCTCCCTTTGAAACAGGTTTCTGTCCTGGCTAGTTTTATGTCAGTTCAACACACACTAGAGTCATCAGAGAGGAGAGAGCCTCAATTGAGAAAATAAATGCCTCTGGGCATTTTCTTTATTAGTGATTGATGGAGGAGGACCCTGGGTTCTGTAAGAAAGCAGGCTGAGCAAAGCCTTGTAAGCAGCACCCCTCCATGGCCTCTGCATCAGCTCCTGTCTCCAGGGTCCCATCTTTTTTAGTTCCTATCCTGCGTTCTTTTGGTGATGGACTGTGGATGTGGAAGCGTAAGCCAAATAAGCCCTTTCCTCCCCAGCTTGATTCTGGTCATGGTGTTTCATCACAGCAATAGTAATCCAAACTAAGATAGTCTCTCTAAGTAGCCCTAGCTATCCTGGAATGAAATTCACTGTGTAGACTTTCTGTCTCTGCCTCCCAACTCCCCGGATTAAAGGTGTGCACCACCACTCTTGACCTCCATCACTTTTCACCTTGTTTTTCTGGACAGTCTCTCACTGAGCCGGAAGTTCACTGACAGTAGCAAGACATGCTAACCACGGAGCTCCAGCCAATACATCTGTTTCTTCCCTGACGGTGCTGAGATTAGGTGTGCTCCATTTGCCCTCCCCTCTCTGTAGGGGCTGGGGAATTAAGCTCAGGTCCTTGTGGATAAAACACATCAGGTCTCACTTGCATTGCCCTTGGTAAGAGCTTCTATTGTATAGTGGGTGAAGCCCACGCAGGATTTCTGGTCCTTGTATCGCGTGTTGTCCTTGTCCCTGTTTATCCCTGCCGGCTGCAGGCAGGCTGCTCCTTCACAGAAGAGCCAGGTAGAATTGGCTTTGGCTGGGAGAGCAGGCTTTAAAGAGAAGAACAGCGATCCACTTTTGGTTTATAAATAGGCCGTTTCTGTGCTAATGTGTGAGCTGTGCCTCTTACAGACCTTGTCATGATGCCGTGTGTCTGATGGGAAATGGAAAAGAAGGAAAATGGGCTTTGGGGAAGGTTTGTGCCCTGGGCCCACTCTGAAGACTGGTTGATAGAGCGTTGAGGGTTTTGTGGTGGGTTTCTTTCTTTTCTTTTTATTCCGATTCTCGCTTTCAGGGTACAGTTCATCATGGGGAGGGGACAGATGAGACTTCACTGTATCCTACTCTGATGAAGTTTACTTAATACTGCTTATGTGGAGAGCGCTCACAATGTTGTATATCAGGCCTGAGGGCCACAGCTTGCCCGTCAGGATGGCATTGATGTTGAAGGCAGATACAGTCATAGTATCTGAACAGATGAGTGTGGCCTTGTGCCACACAACTACTTATGGACACTGAAACCCGTTCTTAGCTCTTGGGGACACCAAAAAGCCAGGAGATGGTGCATTTGGTCCCTCAGCCATCCATAGGTCGCCACCTCTAGCTTCACATCTTATTTGAGGTCTTTCTTCAAAAGTGCAATTTTTGACCGCTCGTAACTTTTGTGGTCTGGAACAAGTTGCCTCTCTGTCAAAATGTATGTGTAGTGTAGCCTCTATTTCAGATCGCTCCCTGTCAGGCCTCTCTGTTAAGCACTTACTCTGGACCACATTTGACATTGTTTGAGTCTGCCCTTTGTTATGGCTGAAAGCACGCCTCTGCCTTGCTAGCCCTGTCCAGCAGCTGCACTTGCCATCAGTCAGCGTTTATTTCAGGCTGGAGGCAGGTGCTGAGGAACTGCCCCCACTCCGGTTCACCGGCAGCTGTGTGGACAGATTCCTGACATGCCGGCGGCTTCTTTTGCTAAAGCATGGAGATTTCTAGATTTGCTGTATGCCTGTGGAGTGCATGGCCCTAGGCCACTAGAGAGGTAGCCCGGAAGTTCTGGGCATTTAATGACCCCAGAACAATGTTTAACCGAGGAAGAGGAGAAATACCAAACCCCGGCCTTTTCTCCTCAGAAGGAATGGATGGCAGTTGTCCACACGGGTTAGTGAACTCCTGGCCATTCAGAACTGCTTCCCTCCCCCCACAGTGCTCTCCCTGGAACCCCCCACCCCCATTCCATAAATAAGTCACTCGTTTATCTCAAAGTTGCCTGCATCGTCTGGATTTTTGGAATTAGAGTGATTTTTTAAAATTAATTAATAGTTAATTAATTTAGTTATTTTGGGGGTTTGAATACAGGGTTTCTCTGTGTAGCCCTGGCTGTCTCGGAATTCATGCTTTAGACCAGGCTGTCCTTGAACTCATCAAGATCCACTTGCCTCTGTCTCCTGAGTGCTGGGATTAAAGGCATATGCCACCACCACCTGGCTCAGTAACTTTTTAAAAAGATTTGTTTGTATTTCTTATGTGTATGGATGTTTTAACCACATGTGTATGTGTGTACACCACGGGCATTCCTGGTACACAAGGAGGCCAGGAGAGGGCAGTGGGCCCCCTGGAATTGGAGTTCCAGATCTCTGTGAGCTGCCGTGTGGGGGCCGGGAATGAAATTCACGTGTGTCCTCTACAAGAGCAGCAAGTGCTTTGAGCCATTGCTTTGGTCCCGGGGTGACTCTTACTACAAGCCTTCCCCTCCCTCCTTTCTTTCTTTCTTTTTTTAAAAAATTTATTTATTTTTTGTACATTGGTGGTTTTGCCTGCATGTTTCTGTGTGAGGGTGTCAGACCGTGGAGTTATAGACAGTTGTGAGCTGCCATGTGGGTGCTGGGAATTGAACCTGGGTCCCCTGGAAGAGCAGTTAGTGCTCTTAACCACTGAACCATCTCTCCAGCCCATCCCTCCTTTCTTTTGCTTGCTGGAAATCCGTGACGTCATTTCCTTAGTCGTGATGTTGTCATAAGAGTTTACAGAAGTGCCTAGGTAGGGGTGGATGGGAAGGCTTGTATCTACCTACAGATAAACCAGGTCAACTCTATGATCTTAATCTCTATTCCTAAAGAGAACAGTAGCATGTGTGACCAGAACTCTTTAAATGTAGAAAGCCCCAGCTTCAGCTATCTGCTCTAAGCTAATTCAGAACTTGGTACTTCCAAAAGTTGTCAAATTCTGTGCTGGAGAATAACTTAAGCCGTGAACCCTACATGTATAACAGGGCGGCTGCAAAATAGCAGTTCACGTGTGTTTGCAGACGAGCTCCCAACACCGTGACTGACTGGACTATATCCCAGTGCAAGGCAAATATTGAAAAAACCATTTTTATTCAATGTAATTTATGGGGGAGGGGAACTAGAAAGAGGGGAGGGAGGGGAAGCTTTGGTTAGGGTGTAAAAACAAGAAAATAGATAAATAAAAAGTGTAATTTACAGTTTGGTGGGAAAATAACTTGGAGAATCATCTCTGCTTTGAATAAGATAACATTTATCCACTGTCTTATAAACAGAGAACGTGTCGCCATGGCTATAAACTATGGCTGGATTCTTAGCAAGGAGTTAGGAGCTGGCCACGGTGTTGTGGTGTCCTTCCCCTTACGTCTGTCCTGCTGGTTGCTAGCAAGAGTTTCTCCGAGTGTCTCAGCCATTTTTATTTTCAAGGATGTTCGTGTCAGTTTCTATGCTGTTGGTGGTGGTGAGCTCTCTCTGGTTTGGTCCTTTCTTCCTCTGGACTAATTGTTTGGTTGTTTTCTTGTCTTCTTCAAGTCACTTCTCCCCTTTTTAACCACTTAGTAAGCTTACTATACAGTTGATCCAAAAAGATTTTTCTGTAAATACTAGCTGAAGTTAGGTTGTATGTCTTCCTGTTACAAGTTTATTGTTTCTGTATTCCTTACCTGATTATAGCCAAATCTTGTGTATTTGGTTTCTAAAGCTACTAAAACATTTGGTAGATATTAATGTTTTCTATATACTTATACTGAAATATGTTCAAAGAAAAAAAGCTTGGGCTGTGTAAGTCTTATCCTGGTTAGTTCTTGTCAACTTGACACAAACCTGGACATGTCTGGGAGTAGGGAGTCTTAACTGAGAAGATGTCTTCACCAGACTGCCCACCCTCGGGGTCCTGACTTGTACAAGAAAGCGGAGTGAGCAAGCCATGGGGAGCAAGCCAGTAAGCATGCCCTCTACTTGGTTCCTGCCTCCAGGTTCCTGCCCTGACTTCCCTCAGGGATGGAGTACGACCTGCGAGTTGCCAGCTGAAATGAACCCTTTCTTCCCTGAGCACTCCTGGTCATGATGTTTATTCTGTCACAGCGATAGAGTCGCTAACTGTGACAGTTCTCTGAGTTCCTTCCTCAGGATGTTTTGGGGAAGCATGTTTGGACTACAGGCTGTTCACGTTTTAGAATGTCACCCTCATTCACTTCGATTCCCCGTCCATGTTCCTACCCTTACTACCATAACACGTTATTTTTATTTCTTCTTCTTGAGACTTTTATCTTACTTTAATTATATGGGGGTGTTTGTACACGTGAGTGCTGGTGCCCACAGAAGCCAGAGGCATCAGATTCCCCTGGAGCCCATGTGCAAGAGCAGCAAGTGTGGTTAACCACTGAGCCTCCTCTCCAGCCCCGCCTCTCCTGCCCCCCCACCCCTACCCTCCGCCTTCACACAGGTGGATAGCCTCAGACATGAGCATTTCTAGGTATATTGTGGGAATCCTGTTGCCTGTTCTTCAAAGCTGAATTCCGAATCCACTCAATTTTGATTCCTTCCTATTCCAGTCCCAGGGTTGTTTGTCTTCCAAGGTCCAGGTCTGTCTGATTGACCCTGGGTGTTTTTCCTGGGCACGGTGTGCACTGGGTTTTGAGGGCAGAGCCGTTGGTACATTTTGCACCTATCACTAACAGTCTTGTTTTTCTTAAGTATCCGGTTTTGTTTTCTAGTATCTGTTGTTTATCTTAAGTACCCAGGTTTGGTTTTCTGTCTTTAATTTCTCTCCAGCTATTCTATGTGATTTTTTTTAAAAGCATTTTTCTTGTTTACTGTTTGTTGTTTATAGATGTAAAAAAGGATTGGTCTGACCATGCTCTCTGGTGGGAAAAGAAGAGAACTTGGCTGCTTAAGACGCACTGGACCTTGGATAAGTACGGTATCCAGGCGGACGCCAAGCTTCAGTTCACCCCCCAGCACAAGCTGCTCCGACTACAGCTCCCCAACATGAAGTATGTGAAGGTGAAAGTGAATTTCTCTGACCGAGTCTTCAAGGCTGTGTCTGACATCTGCAAGACTTTCAGTAAGTGTTCAGCCCTCCAGTCAAGTGTGGTGCCCATGGGCCTCACATGGTATTGAGCTTATCCTCAGAGTGTGGTTTGGGGTGAAATTATTATTTATATAGTTTTTAATGTTCATTTTAGATAAAGAAGTATTGGGTTAAGGTTTCTTTTTTCCCTGATTAGAATCAGATCATGTTTCTTATTATATAAAAGTTTTTTTTTCTGATAGCTTTATTACTTGACAGTAGTGGGGATTGAACCTTGGGCCTCAGTGCATGCAAGGCGAGCGCTTTTCCACTGAGCTACACTCTCAGCCCCAGCAGCTTTGTCTGTCCGAGGGAGGGGAAGGGAGCAGGCATTGTTTTCAGAGGGCTGTGGCTCTCCGGTATTTCCTTCACATAAGTCACTGTGATTTTAGTAATTCCGAGAGATGGCGTCACTTCCTTTGACAAAGGCTTGCCAGTTCCTAAGGAAACCGTGAGGACTCTCCCTCACCTGCTGTGAATACTCTGTGCTTTCAGAAACAAGATGTTTCTGGTTATGATGTATGGCAGGAAGCATTTAGCCCTCAGAGAAAACGTGAATTTTCATCATTCCCGCTAGCACATAATTTTTAGATATAGTTAATGACTCTCCAGATTTTAGTTCCAACTAGAACTCGAACTCTTTTATACATATGTTGCATTTTCAGGTGACACTAATAATTCATGAACACACTGTTACAAAAGAGTCAAGACTGTAGACATACACAGTAAGTGACCCCTTCCCCAAAGTGACTTCAGTCTACAGTTTGATTTCTACACATTCGCTTGTCCAGGCCATTTTCTGTGCAGTGTGTTTATGTGTGGTGTATGGTTTGGGCACATGTGTACGTGTACGAGGATTTGGAAGTCTTCACAGATGTAAAGACAATAGGAGGATGTTGGTTGTCCGTCCTACTTTTTCTGCCCTGTTTCCTTGAAACAGTGTCTCTCTGAACCTGGAGCTAGGCTGGCAGCCAGCAAGCCCCAGCTGCCCTCCGTGTGCCCTCCGCAGCGTTGAGATTACAGTCACTGCCAGCTGTTTGGGTAGGTGCCGGGGATCTGAACTCACATCCTCAGGCTTGCACGGCAAGTGCTCTTGCCCACTGAGCCGTCTCCCTGCCCCCAGTTACATGTATTTTTTTTTTTTATACAATTTACTATTTTACAGTAATCGTGTATAGTTGCACTAGTATTAACTCCCCATCCCCAGCGTTCCCTGTTAGTGGACATTTAGGTTGTTTCAGTTTTAGAGCAAATACCGCGATGAGGTTTTGTTTTGGTGTAGCATATTATTGACAAGTTTTTGGTTGGGATAGCTTCAGGACACCCGGTCCTCATTAATTGCTACTAGAGCCATTGGCAGATGCTCCTGGGCTGTCTCAGGCACCTGGAAGCAAGGCTGGGGTGGGGCTGCTGATCCTTAGCACAGCGCTCCTTGCTCCTGAGTTGAGTCTCTGCGTTTGTCGTGTGGAGTCTCCCATTTTTGTTTGTGGTTCTGATAGGGGCTCTGACCAAGTCAGTATCTACTTTAGGACTCCACTACACACACCCGCGCCCCCCCCCCCCCGCGCCCCCCCCCCCCCCCCCCCGCGCGCGCATGCGCGCGCACACACGGACAGGGTCTCTCTGTGTAGCCCTGGTTGTCCTGGAACTCACTCTGTAGACCAGGCTGGCTTCAAAGTCACAGAGATCCACCTGCCTCTGCCTCCCGAGTGCTGGGAATAAAGGTGTGTGTCACCACTGCCCAGCTCATTATTATTATTATTATTATTATTATTATTATTAAACCTTCTGAAATGTGTGTTGTTCTTGTTTACAAGCAGTCTTAGGAGTGTTCATCCTTTCCAGTTTTTAGGCATCTTTTGCTGTCATTTCTAGGAACTTAGGGTATCAGAGGGGGACATACAGTCAGATTAATATCACTGTTTTTATCTAATGCTTCTCATTTATGTTTAATGGGATAATACAAATTTAAACACTGAAAAGTACAAAGAACTACGTAACAGTTACTTAATTCCCATTATTTAGGTTATTTAGAATTATTGATACTTTATCATTTTTAAGTCATGGTAATATAGGTAAAATTCTTTTTTTTTTTTTTTGGTTTTTCGAGATAGGGTTTCTCTGTGTAGCTTTGGCACCTTTCCTGGAACTCACTTGGTAGCCCAGGCTGGCCTCGAACTCAAAGAGATCCGCCTGGCTCTGCCTCCCAAGTGCTGGGATTAAAGGCGTGTGCCACCACCGCCCAGCTTAGGTAAAATTCTTAAGTGACGTCCTCCTAACTCCCTTCACAGAGCACATGTGGCCTAGTTTGCACTGTTGTTACTGGGATTAAAGGTGTGTGCTACCACACATGGCTCAAACATTTTTTCATTGATTTATGTATTGCTTGTGTTGCAGCGGAGCAAATGTCATGATGATGTCCATGTGGAGGTCAGAGGACAAGCTTCTGGAGATGGTTCTGACCTCCTACCATGTGGGGTCTGAGGATTGAACCCAAGTCCTCTTCCTTTCTTCAGAGCCATTTCCTGCCCAGATCTTTCATGTTTATGCTTAGTGTTTGCTGCATCTTGTCCAAATTATCTTTGCTGAGGCTAAGCTCCAGCGAGTATTCTTCTGTATATCTTAGGGATTTTCAGAGTAGGGTGGTGTTTAGTTTTGTTTCATTCTTTAGGACATTCCCAAGTGCTAGGATTATGAGTGTGCCAACATGCCTGGCTTAGGGTTGAGTTCAGAAGCTTTTCCACGCTGTACCCACTGACCCTTTCCCAGCCCTGTCTTTTCCTTCATCAGTCTCTGCTGTTAGGAATGCCATCGATTTCTTTTTTCTTGTAATCTATCTAATTAATATCTTCGTTGGGCTCTGTCTTAAATCTTAACAATTTATATTTCACTTTTCTGTATAAATAATCACACCTCTTATAATTTACTCTCTTTCTCATTTGTACGTCTTGTCTCCCACTGTGTCTTGATATGACGAATTAGACTTTTAGTCGTGTTGAGTAACAACAGTGGCAGTATTGTTAAACTGTTCCTGATATTTTACAGGAGCTTACATTTGGTTGTGTGTGTTTAGGAACTTTTCACCTATGTTTTATTTCTAATACCTTAACTCATGGAAACACATAAAATGTAATTAAATGGAGGTCATAGTAGAACAATGGGAAGGACCTCCGTGCCCTGATTAACTTTAGAACTCTTCATACCTTACCTTAGCTCGTATTCCCCTCTTTATTATCCACGTGCTGTCACTAAACCTTACCCATAAATGTATTGGGCATTCATCTGTAGGTGGAGTTTTCCCATTTCTGGAGCAGCTTCCACATTACCACACAGAGACTTACATTAATTGTAAATGCTCAGCCAATAGCTCAGGCTTATTACTGACTAGCTCTTACATTTTAAGTTAACCCATATTCTTTATTTACACTCTGCCACCTGGCTGTACCTTTATTAGCGTGGCACATTCATCTGCTCTCTGTGTCTGGCTGGTGACTCCAGCCTCTGCCATCCTTCTTCCCATCATTCTCAGTTTGGCTTTTCTGCCTAACTTTATCCTGTCCAGCTATTTATTGGCCAGTCAACTTCCTTATTAAACGAGCCACAGCGACAAATCTTCACAGTGTACAAAAGGATTATTGCACAGCATTCATCCTTCCTGCCACATTCTCTTGTGAGTGATGGTAAATGTAGGTGGTATTTAAGTGTCTGTACTTACATTTCTCCACCTTCCTAAATACAGCTGTGGGCATGTTTGTCTTTGTTGTTGTTACAGCCTTTACTACTGCTAATACCGTGCCATTTTCAGCCACGTGTAAGTCTAGCATTTCTTACCTTTAGAGTTCTGGGATGAGATGTGACACCAGCCTGGCCCCAGCCCCAGAGGCTCCACAACCTGTGTTTAACACTACCACCTGGAGACTGAGTGTGGAGGATATCCTGTATTCAAGCCACAGCATCTGCAGGCTTGCAGGAGCCTAGAGGAAGCTGGGACTTAAAGATGTAATTAAATCACTCTGGAGTTGAGAGTTGGTTATAGAAATAACTAAGGCAGCTACTTGGCCTTAAGTAATTCAATAACTACATGTTTAACTTATTTATTAGTAGTAATTGAAGATTGTTCTTGCTGAAAAATATTCCTTATAAATACCATAAAATGTTAGTGTGTGAATTGGGAAGGAAAGTGTGCATATTTGATAGACAGTTGTTAAATCCAGTTAGCAGTGTGCCTGTCTACATTTGTGTCATTTATGAGTGACTTGTGATTAGGCTTTTGTATGTTTTAATGGTTTTATAAACGTATCTATTTGAGATACATGAAAATTACAGAAATCTAAATCCCGTGTCCACAAGTAACTTGTATTAGAGCATGGTCCGACTCCTTGCTTAGCTGTTGTCTGGTTACCTCTGTGTTCCAAGGCGGATGAAGAGATCTGCACAGGGGTGAAATACCTTCTGTCGGCCTTGTGTAGGGAAAGCTTGGAGGCACTGTTCGTCTTTCCACCACTGGACCAAACACTGAAGTCACTTCATAACTGCTCCCGGCAATGATTTTCTCCTGTTAGTCATTTAATATTCAAGCCGAGTAATTTTCCTCAAATTAAATGAATTCACTTAAGTGCTGGTCACTGTGGTTTCATTAGTTGAACTCTTCTGGCTCTTGACGACTGTAAGAGAAGTAGCGTCAAAAAAAGAAAAATGACATGGCCAGTGTTACCAAATGCAGATACCCTCAGAGCCCGGAGTCTTGTGAGGGACGCCGGCTACTGTGGGGTCAGCGGTACAGACCGACACCAAACCGAACAGGAAATGACCTAATTGTGCTGAACACTGACAGCCTTTCCAGGGTTTCTTTCTTTGTTTTTAAAATTGGTAAAAATGATTTCTTTGTAATTTAACTCTCACAAAAATGCCGTGTGGTGGTTAAATGAGACTGACTTGCCTCTTCCTTTTAAACGAACATCATCAGCAGAGGCTGTCGAGTTCTGACCTGCACGCTGGTGTGGTGACGTCACCAATGTGCGCCCCATACTGACAGAGTTCTGTGCTCACAGTGTGTTAGGTTGGTGTTAGTAGATGGGGGTTCAGGTCTTCCCACTAGTGAAATTAGTTAGGCACGTGCTGACCCATTCCCTTTTCCCTCCTGCTGGACTTTGTAGAGACACGTGTACAGAGCAGATGGGGGCGGGGGGAGCTCCTGTAAAGATGAAAAGAAATGAAGAATCAGTCAGATTATTGTTCTATGCTCTATGCTTCTTTCTTTTTTAAAAATAATTTATTTTTATTTTATGTACATTGGTGTTTCATCTGTGTGAGGATGTCAGAACCCCTGGAACTGGAGTTACAGACGGTTGTGAGCTGCCATATGGGTTCTGGGAATTGAACCCAGGTCCTCTAGAAGAGCAGCCAGTGCTCTTAACCACTGAGCCATCTCTCCAGCAGCACTTTATGCGTGTTTCTACCCACAAAGAGTTTGGTGGTTGGTTGTTTTGTTTTGTTTTTTTCAGTCTAAAAATTATTTAGTGCTCCTTGTTACTTTATATTCAAATTACTTTTCTCATTCTTGTTAGTTTATTTTCAAATTATTTTTCTCATATATTTTGTTCTTTTTAAGTTTATTTTGGCTGTAAGTACTAGAAATCTAAACTCAGCTGTGTTCCACGTAAGGGTTTACATTTTCCCATCATGAGAAGTTACATGAGAAAACTGAAGTGATTAGTTAACGTGTCTCGAAGGACAGGCCCTTCCACCCTTCAGATGTGGCCTTGGCCTCCTGTTCGTAAGGCCCTGCATTAGTAAGGGTTTCTGTTGCTGTAATAAACACCACGACCAAAAGCAACTTGGGGAAAAGGGTGATTTCAGCTCTCAGGTCCCAGGTCCCACTCCATCACTAAGGGAAGCCAGGGCTGGAGCTCGAGGCAGGAACTGATGTAGGAGCCATAGGGGAGTGCTGCTTACTGACTTCCTTCCTATGGCTCACCCAGCCTGCTTTCTTATGCAACTGCAGACCACCAGCCCAGGGTTGCTATCGCCACAGAGGGCTTGGCCTGCCCACGTCAATCGTTAATCAAGAAAATGCCCCACAGACTTGCTTACAGGCCAGTCTGGTGGAGACATTTTCTCTCTCGAGGTTGCTTTTCTCAGATGTCAAGTTGATTTAAAAACCAATCAGGACAGGCCCCCTTCAGGGTGTGGTCTGTTGAGCTCTCTTCCCGACTTGGCTGATAAATGAAGCAGAAACCTTCCAGAATCTTCCTTCACATCTCATTGTCCACCTGGATCATGTGGCCAGTCTTAGCTGCAAGAGAGAGTAGAGAAACATAGGAAGATACTAATGTTTGCAGTTTCCTTATATTAGAGACAAGGAGAGAAAAGGACTGAGAAATGGTCTGTGAATTCACCCATAAGCAGGTCTGTGACATGCTCCTTTCTTAAGCCCTTAAGGAGACAAACTGAGCAAAACATAAAGATCAAATGGCATTTTGATTAGAGTGACTATATGAAAACTCTCTTTCATTTGATTTAACTCTTTTTGGGGGGTGGCGAGGAGACAGGGTTTCTTTGTGCAATAGCCCTGGCTGTCCTGGAACTTGCTTTGTAGACCAGGCTGGCCTCAACCTCACAGATCTGCCTGCCTCTGCCTCCCAAGTGCTGTGATTTCACTTAACTTTAAAGATTTATTTCGTGAGCCGGGCAGTGGTTGCGCAAGCCTTTAATCCCAGCACTTGGGAGGCAGAGGCAGGCGGATCTCTGTGAGTTCAAGGCCAGTCTGGTCTACCAAGCAAGATCCAGGACAGGCACCGAAACTACACAGAGAAACCCTTTCTCGAAAAACAAAAACAAAACAAAAAAAAAAAAGATTTATTTTGTGTGTAGGTGTTTTGTCTGCATGTATGTCTGTGTACCATGTGTGTACTTGGCGCGCAGGGAGGCCTAAAGAGGGCATCAGATGCCCTGGAACTGGAATTATAGATGGTTATGAGCTGCCATGTGGATGTCGGGAATCCAACCCAGGTCCTCTGGAAAAGTAGCCAATGCTTTTAGCAGCTGAGCCATCTCTCCAGCCTCTCACTTAACTGTCTGGTCAGTGTGATTGAAGTATATGATCTTCTAGGCAGTACTGAGTGCATTTTGGCAAATTTAGAGCAGAGTGATAGGGCAGGTTTCATCACCCTGTCGTTTCCTTGGTCCCCTTTGCTGTTCTGACCTTGCCAGCCACTGACCTATTTTTATCACTATAAGGGCTGCCTTTTCACAAATGTCATTTAAGCATAACCGTACAACAGTATGTAGCCTTCTATGGCTTTTCCCACCTAGCATAATGCTTTCTGCCCTGTGTGTATAATTTACCTCTGGTGGTCTGAATGGGCAATGTTCCCACAGGTCATCAGTATCTGCACATTTGGTCCCCAGTTGGTGATGCTGTTTGGGAAGGTTTGGGTCACACAGTCTTGTTGGAGAAAGTATGTCACTGGAAGTGGAGCTTTGAAATTATGTAACCTCACCCTACTTCCAGTTCACCCTGTCTGTTTTGTGCTTGAGGTAAAAGATGTGATCTCTTAGCTTCCTGTTCCTGCTGCCCTGCCTGCTACCTGTTGCCATGGTTTCTCATCATTGTAGACTCTGAACTCTTTGGAACCATAAGCCAAAATAAACTTCTATTAGTTGCTTTTGGTCATGGTGTTTTATCACAGCAACAGAAAGATAATAATGCATCACTAATCTAAGGACACATGATAAGATAGTTCAGCAGGTAAAGGCACTTGCCACCTAACCAGAAAACCTGAGTTCAATTTCTGGGACCCTTAGTGTGTAAGGAGAAAACTAATTAGTGCAAGTTGTCCTCTGACCCCACCCCCAACATCCACACAAACATATGTACACATGCAAAATAAATAAAATGGAATAAGAATTTTAAATAAAGATACAAAGACCACCCACTTGTAGTTCTTGTAGGAATTCTGGGTCATCAAACATAGGAAATTTAAAAGAGTGAAATTTTCCAGCCCCATTTGCAAATTGGACATAATATTTTGCATTCTGACCAGCAGTACTTGAGAGTTCCAGCTGCCTGCCCTGTGGTGGTTTAAATAAGAATGCTTTCCCATGGGCTCATATGTTTTTGAATGCTTAGTCACCAGGGAGTGGTCCTATTTGAAAGGATTAGAAGGATTAGGATGTGTGGTCTTGTTGGAGGAAGAATGTCCCTGGAGGGGAGATTTGATGTTTCAAAAACACGTGCTAGACCCAGGCGCTTGTCTGTCTGTCTGTCTGTCTATCTGTCTCTCCTTATGAATCATGATGTAGTGCTCAGCTATTACTCCAGTGCCTGTCTTTATGCCACCATGATTCTTACCACAATAAACCATACCATGAACCATACCTCTGAAACTGTAAGCAAGCCTTCAGTTCAGTGTCTTCTTTCATAAGAGTTGTCTTGGCCATGATGTCTCTCCACAGCAGAACAGTAACTAAGACAGAACTTGGTACCAAAGACTGGCATATTGCTGTGACAGGCCTGACCATGCTGTTTATTGGAGGAATATGGAAGATTTTGGGACTTTGGACTAAAAAAGTGGTTGAACACTTCAAATGGGGCTTACTGGGCCACCCTAGTAAGATCAAGGGCAGTCATGCTGAGAGCAGTGTCAGCTCAGCTCAAGTTTCAGAGGGGAAGAATATTAGTAAGTAGCCTAGAGACCATTCTTGTGATATTTTGGCGAAGAATGTGACTGTTTTTGCCCTTGACCTGAAAATCTGCCTGAAGCAAAATTGAAGAGTTTTGAATCAATGGTGTTGACAGAGGAGATTGTAAGACAGCCTAGTATTGACTGTGTTGTATGGTTATTAGTGGTCACTTTTATGAAGATCTATAATGAAAAAGAGAAAGCTAAGCAAGGAAAAATGCAAAATGTATAGTTTGAGGAGAGGAGCACCAGGAAGTGTAATGGAGCTAAGTCCAGGGCTCAGGGAGATAAACAGATTAAAGAAAAGCCTGATGCTAAATGTAATAACGGGAGTGGTGACCTCAGGGCAAGACCCCACCCGGCTAAGCTTCCAACTTATGAAAAGGAATTAAAGGAAAGCTTAGGCCAGGAAGGAAACCATGCACAACAAAGCTGATGCAGATGTAACTGAACAGGGGCCATGTTCCAGCCCCGCCAAGCAGCAGAACTTGGCAGCTTCAGCCACATGGCTCTGGCTTTAGAGTCGAGGATACAATAAAGGGGTTGTGGAGTCTCCCTCTGTGGCTAAGCAAAGTCACTGAGGCCAGGTGTGGGTCAAAGGTGTCTGCATGGAGGCCTACAGAGGCCATTGTGTGAAGCTGTGAAGATGAAGCCTGGATTTCACTGGAGACCCCAAGATGTTGGAGATACCACAGCTGTGGGATGGATACCTGCCAGAACAAGCTGCAGACCAGGTCTGGAACCCGCCCAAGAGAGAAAAGTGTGTTGCAGTCAACAAACTGAAGAGGAGTTGGAGATCGGAAGAGTGCTTTGACATCAGACATGGAAGTGCAGAATTTGGAGTTTGCCCAGCTGGCCTTGGGCTTGGCTTTGGTCCAGTATTTCCTCACTGTGCTCCCTTTCCTCCCTTTTGGAGTGGTGATGTAATATCCTGTGCCATTGAATGTTGGAAGTATGTGATCTGCTTTTTTTCTCTCTTGTTTTATTTTTTTTTTTCAAGACAAGGTTTCTGTGTGTAACCTTTGCTATCCTGGAACTCACTCTGTGGACCAGGCTGGCCTCGTCTGAGAGATCCGCCTGCCTCTGCCTTTCAAGTGCTGGGATTAAAGGCATGTGCCACCACTGCCTAGTTCAATATGCTTTTTGATTTTGACTTTATAGGAGATTACAGATAAGAGATTGCCTTGAATCTCAGAAGAGACTTTGAACTTTGGACTTTTAAACAGTGTTGAGACTGTGAAAGACTGTGGGGGACTTTTTAAGTTGGCTTGAATGAATTGTTGCATTATGTTATGGCTACAAGCCTGTGGGGACTGGGAAGTGGAATGTGGTGGTTTGAATAAGAATGGCCCCCATAGACTCATATATTTGAGTGCTTGGTCACCAGGGAGTGGCACTATTTGAAAGGATAAGAAGGTGTAGCCTTGCCGGGCAGTGGTGGCATACCACCTTTAATCCCAGCACTCAGGAGGCAGAGGCAGGTGGGTCTGTCTGTGAGTTTGAGGCCAGCCTGGTCTACAGAGTAAGTTCCAGGACAGGCTCCAAAGCTACACAGAGAAACCCTGTCTCAAAAGCCAAAAAAAAAAAAAAAAAAGCCAAGAAAGTATAGCCTTATTGAAAGATTAGGAGTGTGTCACTGGGGATGCGCTTTGAGGTTTCAAAAGCCCAGGGCAGGCTCTCCCTCTGCTTACGGATCAGGATGTAGCTCTCAGCCACTGCTCCAGCGCCTGCCTGTATGCCACCATGCTTCCCACCATGATGTAATGGGCCAAACCTCTGAAACCAAGCAAGCTCCCATTCAGTGCTTTCTTTCATGAGTCCCCTTGGTCATAGTGTCTCTTCACAGCAATAGAACAGTGACTAAGACGTGCTGTGTCCTTGAAACATTTTATTTGAGCATTCTGGTAGATGAGAGTCCAGTGATTACTTGCCCGTGTCTAGCTCCTTGGGCGATGTTATGATTTGAGTCTGAAGTGTTTCCCACAGCTCCCATTGTGAAGCTTGCTCCCCAGCTTGTGATACTATTTTAAGAGGCTGTGGAACCTTTGGAACCTTTTAGCTGATGGAAGTAGGTCACTAGGAGCAAGCCTGATTCCAGGGCCCTTTCTGCCTTCAAACCTGACACCATTCGCATAGATCCCACACAGGCTCCACGCTGGTGGAGGGAAGCTGTGAGCAGAGGAAAGTCTTTCCTCCTCGGCATTATTTCTTTCTGCTGCTGCGGCCAAAGCTAAGCAAAGGGAACTACACGTGAGATATGTTTGAATTCTTTCCCTCTCTTATAAGCGGGCCATCTGGTTGAACTACAAGCATTCTTTGCATATTCTGGATGTAGAATTTTTATTGGACATGTTTTGAAAGTGTTTCTCAGTGTGTGGCTAACTTTTTGTGAAGTGTTATTGAAACAGGAAAGTTTTAATGTTTGTGAAAAACAGTTTGTGATCTCTATTTTCTCTTCCTGTTTCCTTCCTTGCTTTCTAGGGTTTTATAGTTGTCCTTTTTGAGTTATCTCCACCCCTGACTTAGGAGCTATTTCCACTTTCGTCTTCATAGTAACTGCAGGGGTGTCCACCTTGAGCCTGTGCCTGTATTCCGGGATGGCCCTGAACACTGGCAAAATCATCACCTTACTTAAAACAGTATTAGGGTTTTTTTTATTTTTATTTTTTCACTTTTTTTGTAACTGGATTATGCAGCTCTTTAGCAAGAATTTTCTGGTGACAGAGGTCGGCAGGTCCGTAGCAGATTGTCTTGGTTGTTACTGAAGTAGGAGGACCCAGGCCTACTGTGGGCGGCATCAGTCCCTAAGCAGAGCTCTGAGCTGTATAAGAATGAAGAAAGCTAGTTAGCAGGCGGGCGGCAAGGGTGCATTCATTTCTCTGTGTGTGTATGACGGGGCCAGTTGTCTTGTTCCTAGACCGTCACCTAGAAATGTCACCCAAGTAAACCCTTCCTCTGTAAGTTGTTCTTGGTTGGGTTGTTTCACCACAGCAACGAAAATGAAACTTCCGCATGCGGGTTCTCACTTGTTCTTTATCTATTGTAAAAAAAAAATCTTGGTTTTTTTTGTTTGTTTGTTTGTTTGTTGTTGTTGTTGTTTTGGGTTTTTTTTGCCTTTATTTTTGAAAGACGCTGAAGAATTCTGGATTTTCCTCTCTCCAGTAATTGATGTCTTGTCTCCTGGCCAACATGATTTCACAGACGTCTGTTTTCCTCTGTGTGCTCTCTGCTCTCCTCTTAGTGATGCCCAAGTGTGCTTCATTTCCAGCAGGGTCTCTTGTTACGTCTTTGAGTTCCGTGGTTTGGCCTCTGCTAATCTGCTGATTATCCTACCCAGTGTATTTGCCATGCCAGGTATCTCTTCAGCACTAGAGGTTTGACTTTATTAGTTTTATTTGAGTCTCTCATGTTTGCCTTCATTGTGTTTGCACTTCTTCTCCGTTTAAGCATTCGGACTCTCCACAGGGCAGCCTCTGTTGTCCGTCTGGAGCATTCTGCCCACTTCCTGCCTCCTCCCCGTCCTCCTCCTTCACTCATGGTTACGAATTGTATTTTCCCTGCCTCTTCCCACATCATACTAGCTTGTGTAAGAGGCTTTATTAATTTAGTGTGGTTGGTAGCTGGATTTTTCTTTTCCTAATTCCTTTCAAGTGGTGCCAGCTTTTTTCTGCTCACCAGTCAGATTGTAAGGAAATCGATTTTTTGTTTGTTTTTTAGGTTTTGTTTTTAGCTTTATCAGGGTAGATCCAGAGCCATCATTAATTAGTTATGGGACCAGTTTCTCCTACCTCCTAAGGTGTTGTCTCTCTCGGGAGTTTTTCACTCTTCCTGGTGGCAACCTGGTTTCAGTCATGGGTCCTTTCAGTCTGTTTCCTAGTCTTGAGTGTTTTCTGCTCGCAGACACAGATCACAGTCAGCCAGACTCCAGGGACCGTCTCTGAGACCTTGGGAGGCCTCTCTGTAAACAGAGCTCACTTCTGTCTCTAGTCATCTTGGCCTCCCTGACCTCCATCTCCAGTGTCTCAACTCGGCAAGAGCTGGCACTCTCTGCCCCTCCTGGCCCTGCTGCCTTTAGCTAGTAAATTGGTACAGGTAAAGCCATATTCATCCCCTTGGCTTCTCATTATTATTGTTTAAATAAAGGATAGTCAGTCTAAATTCTTGCCACTCCATCTTCATTAGACCCTCCATCCTAATTTATCATAATTTATCATAAAATTCGCTCAGCTTTGTATATTTTTCAAAGAGACATCATTGTTCACTAAAGCATTTTTAGGTGCAAATTCATTTCTTCCATTGAATTTAAACTTGAACATGTTCTAGGCCAGATCTCGTCTTCACCCCACCCCACCCCACGAGAGTAAAAGGCTCCGTCAGCCAGCCAGATACATAGACCAGGAACGGGGTGGTCATCCTTAGCACTGCTAATCTTGTCAGCTTGATGGGCCTTAGAGTCACCATGGAAACAAATCTGTAGGCGTGTCTGTGAGGAGTTGTCCAGATCCACCCTAACTGGACAGTCCCTTCCTATAGGCTGAGGTCCGGGACCAAGCAGAAAGGAGAAATGGGGGTGGCACAAAGCATCCCTTCTCTCACTTCCTGTTGACGGTGGCTACAATGTGACTAGTTGCTTCAGGCTCTTGCTCCCATGCCTTTCTGTCGTGGTGGACTGTGTCCTCAAACCATGAGCCAAAACAAACCATTCCTTTCTTGCTCTTGTGAAGTATTTTGTTGCAGAATGAGAAAGTGACTCATTACATGTATATACTGATCTTGCCTCCAGATCTCTGCGAATCTTCCATGTCATCTGTACCATGATGATAACCCATTTGCCACTGTCTCCTTGTGGGTTATTCCAAACAGTCTCTTTAAATGTTCCTTTTTATCCATTCTTGTTCCTTTTGGTACACTCCTTAAGCAGAAACATTTAAAAAATTATTTTCTTAAGGGGCTGGAGAGAGGATTCAGTGACTGAGAACGCTTACTGCTCTTACAGAGGACCTGGGCTTGGTTTCCAGCATACGCGTTAGGTGGTTCACAACCGCCTCTAATTCGGCCCCAGGGATTGGTCACCCGCTAGCCTCTGCATATAAACTCATGTGGGCACACACACGAACACACGGTTGAAATGTCTTCTGTCACATTTGATCCCTATGTTTTCCTATTTTGTTTCCCTAGGGTGGGAAATAAGATCATTCCTGTAGTAAGGAAAAGGTGAATAGGATAAGTAATTTTAAAATGTTAATTTGAAACTGACTTTATTGTGCTTTTTAATAGAATTATTGGAGTAAGAGTTATTTTCCCCTCTGAGTTGGAAGTCACTGCTCACTTGTCTGGTAGGTTCCACGTTGTTATTAAGGCGTGGTGATGCTGTGAGTTTTTATTTTCCTCTCTTCTTTGTGGCTGCTTTTTCTCTCTGGAAACTTGGAAGGTCTTTCCTCCTCCGCTCTGAAGTTTCATAGCAATGTGCCTGGTTAGGGGTTTATTTCCGTCCGTTGTTCTGGAGACTCCTCCCGGGCCTGTTTCTTGTGTGAAATGTTTCCTACTCATTCTTCCCCCTTTGTTTGATCACTTGGTGCTGTTGGGCAGTGTTCTTGGGTTGACCCTCCTACTGACTACATCTCTTCTATTGAGCTTTTTCACGGTGACACTACATTTTCATTTTCAGTGCTTCTTGGGTGTTTATTGCGCAGACACTCAGTAAATTTAAGATGGTTGACTTGTGATGCAGTTGTACTTCAGTGGTGCAGAGAAGATACGGAGACACCCTCCGCATTGTTGATACCTAAACCTCTTCATCTCTGGTTCTTCGATGTCCTGTTCATCTCACAGATGTCTGTCTCTCATTCTTCTTAGCTCATTGAGGTCGTTTCATTTTGGACTCGGTATCATGCTTCTACTATGTCGTTGGTTTTGTGCACACCAACAAGAACTCCACTGCTGAGCTTTGCCTCTGACCTTCGTATTTGAAACTGTTAGAATTTCATTGCCTCTGTCAGGAAGCGTCAGAAATATAGCAACTGAAAACAAGACAGAATTTTCATTTTTAGGCTGAAAGCCTGGGCATGGCAGCATGGCTCACCTAAGTCCTCCGCTTTGACCCTTGAGGTCTTTGTTGCCCCCTCGAGGCTCTGAGAGTGGGTTTTTCATGGTACAGTTGGGTTACTTGTAGTTGTAGGAATAAGAATTTCCCCACCAGTTTCCCACAAATTTATCTGACCTCTCCTAGTTCATCTCTCTTGTGCCTTTCTTCAGCCTCTTCTGTTTGTAAAGGATGATGTGATGATATTAGACACATCCAGATAACCCAGGATTATCTCCCCTAAGATCAGTTGCTTAATAACCTTCATGGCGGTGTCCACCTTGTTGGAATGTAGAGCCTGGGGTAGGAATCTTAAGAGATGTCTCTAGAGTTTCTGTTCCGAAAGCCTTTCTCAAATGTCCATTCACAGTTCAGTGATGACACACCTTAACTCACTACTAGGGAGCTCTGGGCGGAGCTTACAGTGATGACACACCTTAACTCACTACTAGGGATCTCTGGGCAGAGCTTACAGTGATGATGCACCCTAACTCACTACTAGGGATCTCTGGGTGGAGCTTACAGTGATGATGCACCCTAACTCACTACTAGGGAGCTCTGGGCGGAGCTTACAGTGATGATGCACCCTAACTCACTACTAGGGAGCTCTGGGCGGAGCTTACAGTGATGACACACCTTAACTCACTACTAGGGATCTCTGGGCAGACCTTACAGTGATGATGCACCCTAACTCACTACTAGGGAGCTCTGGGCGGAGCTTACAGTGATGATGCACCCTAACTCACTACTAGGGAGCTCTGGGCGGAGCTTAGCTCATCACCCTCTGTCAGGGAGCAGAGTCCCCACTCTGAGCTTTTCAGCAGCTCAAGGATGTTCTGTTGAGCTGTTACACTTTTCTGTTGACAGGAACCTAAAGGTAGGTTAGGCGAGTTGAAGACAGTAATGGAGCAGGAAACTGGCAAACTGTCTTTGCCTGCTGTGCTGGTTTGGTCCTCCTGACTCCTGGCATTTGGCCCAGTGAGTCAGTGGCCCTCGCTGGTCTCTGCTGCTGATACTGTTCCACATTGGTCAGCCAGTTCCTGCTCTTCTATCTGGCTTCTTCCTTCCAGAGGGTTTCTGGCATTTCTTATTATTTGGTTTGTATTTGTTTGTATTACTGTTTCTTTGAGACAAGATCTTGCTTTGTGGCCCAGGCTGGCTTTGAACTTGTAGACAGCCTGCTGCCTCAGCTTCTTGAGTGCTGAGATTATGTGTGTCCCATCAATTCTACCTCCTGACATTCTTTCTTGCTGTTGTGTCTCCCCCCACCACACACACACACACACACACACACACACACACACACACACCCCTTTGGAAAACTCTTTACAGGCAGATATTTCTTTGTGTGTCACCTTGGAAAAGTAAAAACAAATGTACACTCATTATTCTTATTTAACCAGAAACTAGCAAGAAACATTTTCTTTAAAGAAAATCTAAAATTATTTCCCTCAAACACCCTTCTGTGTACTCATTTCTTAGTTCTTCTATCCCTGGGTCCCTACAGTTCTGTATATGTGTGCATATATACACATATATGTGATACACATGCACACAGTATTATTGTTCAGTGAGACAGTATGTTTTATGTCTGACGTTTTCATGTCTCGTAGTGCTATATTGTTCACTAGTCCCACTCATACTTAATTTAGATTTTTTTAATAATTTATTTTTATTTTATGTGCATTAGTGTTCTGCCTACATGTATATTTGTGTGAGGATGCCAGACCCCCCTGGAACTGGAGTTCCAGACAATTATGAGCCACCATGTGGGTGCTGGGAATTGAACCCAGGTCCCTCTGGAAGAGCAGCTAGTGCTCTTAACCTCTGGGCCATCTCTCCAGCCATTAATTTAGATTCTTAAATTTACTAGTTCCTGATAAAAGGCACAAAGTAAAGTCAGTAGATTATGTTTTTATATAAAGAAGATATAATGTGTAGGTGTGTGTTTGTGTGTGGGTTTATGCCTGTGAGTGCAGTGCACATGGAGGTCAGAAGATGGTGTTGGATCCCTTGAAACTGGAGATAAAGGCAGTTGTGTGCTGAGGAACGAACTTGGGTCCTCCGCAAGAACAGCATGAGCTCTTAATCCCCGAGTTCTCTCCTGTTCATCAAGCAGTAAATTCTAAATTCATTCATTAGTAAAATAGTCTCCTCTATGAATGGTTAGGCTTACTCTTTGTCGTCAGTATAATAGAATGAAAGCTGCATAGTCGTGTTCATGTGCTGACAGTGGCTGATGCAGACCAAGGATGAGACTGTCAATCACCAAGAGAATGAGAGGAGCTCCTCTAAGCTTCTAGTTACCGCATAAGATGTGGGTACAAGCCGGGCGGTGGTGGCGCACACCTTTAATCCCAACACTCGGGAGGCAGAGGCAGGTGGATCTCTGTGAGTTCAAGGCCAGCCTGGACTACCAAGTGAGTTCCAGGACAGCCAAGAGCAGCTAAGGCTACACAGAGAAACCCTGTCTTGAAAAAACAAAAAACAAGCAAAACCTTACCTATAGAACGTTTATAAGAATGAGCTTGGGGGAATGCTGAGCACCTGAGAATACTGGAGAGGGAGGTCCCCAAGCATACAGTTTAATATTTTGACATGACAGGCAGTTTGCATTGGCCCAGCTGGTTAAGGGCTCCTTGTCTGCTTATGACAGGCTGAAAAGTTAGTTACTAGTATTTTTTGCTGTTGTTTTAGTTACATTCATAGCTAGCTTATGAGCTGGACAGGAAATGACTTAGGAACAAAAATTCTCAATGTATGACTTGTGCAGTGCAGAAATTCTCAGGCCCCAGAAAACATTCCAGAAACACTTGAGAAGACTTTAGATGACATGCTTGATTTCCCCCGCCCAGCTGGACAGTGAATGACACAGAGAGGTGGTGGAAGTGTGTCACAGCCCAGCTGTGACTCATTTTGTGTCCTCCAATATTTTGACTTTTTTACCGTACACTAGTGTAATTTCTCTAAGGGGAAACAACCATGGGGAAAGAGTTTGCTGCCACCGCCAACCTGCCCCCAGTACTGAAGCATGGCAGAAGCTTGAAATTTCTTGTTTCAGAGATTTATTATTTTTAATTATGTATATTGTCTATTTGGGGGTGTGTATACATGAGTACAGGTTCCCTCCGAGGCCAGAGGTAACAGTTCCTCCTGGAACTGGAGTTAAGGGTGATCGTGCTGCCTGATGTGGGTGCCAGGAACTGAACTTGGGTCCTCTGCAGGAGCAATGTATGATCTTACCTGCTGAACCATCCCTCCAGCTCAGCTTGGAATTTTCTTTTCTCTAGACACAGCAGTGATGGCAGTTAAATCCGAGTGTGCACTGAGAATTAAAAGTGCAGTTCATAAATACTTGTGTGTGTTAAAGTCCCCGTGACCGTGACACATACCCAAGAGAAACAGCTTAAAGAGAGGAAAGATTTGACATCAGCTTTAGAGATTTCCATCCGTTGTGGCAGGGAGCACGTGGTGGAGCAGAGTGGGTCATAGCTCAGCACCAGGGAGTGCCTGTGCCGTGGACTTTCTTCTGCTCTTCTCATTCCCTCTGCTTTCATGTTCACCACACGTATGTTTGTATATGTTTACATGTCATTCACACATATGAACATATATATATATATATATATATATATATATATATATATATATATATATAAAGAGAGAGAGATTCTGATTATGAAAGAAAACACAGACTGTGTGTCTTCAACTGGCTTATTTCACTTAATGTGATTTTCTTTAGTTCCATTCAGTTTTTTGAAAATGACATTAATTTTATTCTTTGTAGCAGAATGAAATCCTGTTGTGTTTATTTATCACAATGTCTTTATCCATTCACCTGCTGCTTATCCAGGCCAGTTCCATATCTCAGCTGTAGTGGATAGTGTGTGGCAGTAAACATAAATGTCCAAATACTCCCGTGGCATGCTGACTTCCTAAAAGACCCTGGGAGTATGTGCCTGGGTCTGTTGCAGCTGGACCAGATGGTAGCTCTATTTTCAGTTTTTAGAGAAAGCACCCCACAGATTTCCATAGTGGCTGCACTAGTTCACACTCACCCTCTAGCACCACATTGGTTTTTTGGATGATAGCCATTCTCATTGGGGTGAGATGGGATTTCAGGGTAGAGGTTTGGGGGAGGGTTGTTTTTAGTTTGGTTTTGTTTGGTTTTCGAGACAGGGTTTCTCTGTGTAGCCTTGACTGTCCTGGGACTCGCTCTATAGACCAGGCTGACCTCAAACTCACAGAGATACATCTGCCTCTGCCTTCTGAGTGCTGGGATTAATGGCGTGCACAACCAGTGATCAGCTAAATTTTATTTTATTTTATTATTATTTTTTTTTTAATGAGACAGGTTTCTCTGTGTAACAGCTCTGGCTGTCCTGGAACTCACTCTCTACACCAGGCAGACCTCGAACTCAAAGATCCACCTGCCTTGGACTCCCAAGTGCTGGGATTAAAGGCGTGCGCCACCACCAGCCTTCCATGTAGTTTTTATTTGCATTTCTTTGACAACTAATGATGTTAAATGTTTTCTTTTTAAATATTTGTTGGTTCTCTGTATTTCTCCTTTAGAATTTTTTAAGCTTTATTTTTATGTGTGTGTTTTACCTTTGTGTATATCTATACACCACATGTGTGTAGTGCCCATGGAAGTCAGAAGAGGGCATTGGATCCCATGGGACTGGAGTTACAGGCAGTTGTGAGCTGTCATGTGGGTGCTGAGACTCAAACCCAGGTCCTCTGGAAAAGCAGCCAGTGCTCTTAACCACAGAGCCCCATCTCCAGCCCTCTCTATTTCTTCTATGGAATTTATTTGCCCATTTTTGATTGGATGACTTAGAGAGGCATTTAATGTTTTGAATTTTTTAAATATTCTAAATACTAAGTCCCTCTCAGATGAGACATTCCAGGACCGAGGGGGATGGTGATGCCCACAATGGACTGGGTCTTTCCAAATCAGTTGTGACAGTCCTCCACAGACATACCCATAGGCCAGCTTGATCTAGACAGTCGTCATTGAGACCCTCTTCCCAGGTGATTTTAAAAAGACAAAAAAAAAAAAAAAAAAAAAAGTATGCGATCTGAAGAAAAACCAGAGTAATTTTAGATTGTGTCAAGTTAACAGTTACAAGTATCCATCATACCTGCCATCATCTCAGCCCTTGGAAGGTAGTGGATGCAGAAAGACCTGGAATTAAAGGTCATCCTCAGCTACATACAGAGTTCAAAGCCAGCTTTTAAAAATAAGATACATGCCTTCTTGTTTCATTTTTGCCTTAAAATTATCATGGCCTCTGGTAGTAATCCAATAATTCACAAAAATGAATTGCAAAGGAATAGGGTATGGAAAAAGATTAACATAGTTATTCATAAAAATATTATTTATAATGACATCAGTAATTAGAAGAAATGGTCATTATATTTACACAGAATACTGCATAGGTGTTCAGATTATTGTCTACATAGTTATGCTTCAATAAGAAAATGCTTAAGGGGAGATAGAGACAGATGGATCTCTGTGTTCAAGGCCAGCCTGGTCTACATAGTTCTAGGACACTCAAGGTGCATAGCAAGATCTTGTCTCAAAACAACAACAAAAAACATAAATAATTCATACTTTTTTCTATTTTTACCATGACTTTTGTTTTTGTTTTTGTTTTTGTTTTTTTAACAAGTAGAAGAAAACATTACATGTGGCAATTCTCCCATGCTGTCAGTGGTTTTATTTCCCAAGATTCCATTTACCAGTGGTCAGACACAGTTCTATAAAATCCAATAGAAAATTCCAGAAATTGACAGCGGTATGTTTTGTACCCTTCTGAGCAGTGTGGTGAAATCTCACCTTGCCTCACCAGTGGTAAATCACCCTTTGTCCAGTATGTCTGCTGTATATGCACATCTCCTGCCCCTAGTCACCCGGGGGCTGTCACAGTTCGTGTTTAATCTTTCTGTAGTGGTCTCAGAGTGCAAGAGGCACAATGCTGGCAATCTGGGTCTGCAAAAAAGCCTAAAAGTGCCTTTGAAGAACCATCTCAAGACACCACAGGAAGAACAAACACAGATATGGGCAACACTGTGTTTACGTAACTTTCGTTTGTTAGAGGAGTCTGTGTAGTAATTGTTCTGTTTTGTTACTGGTTACAGTTTAATTTCTTACTGTGCCTCATTTGGAAGTATGCTTTCTTACAGGTGTGTATGTACAAGAAACATTTAGAGTCACAGTAGAGTTTGATACCACCTGGAGTTGCAGGGTATCCACTAGGGTTGTGGAATGTATGTTTCATAGACAGAAGGAGACTTGTAAAATGTCTAAGACAAGACAATTGTCCCTTCCTTTTTATAGCAGTTGATAAGGAAGCCCAGACCCTGGCGGGCTGGGTAGCTTCCCTGAGTTCCAGTAAACATGGATCTGGGGTTTGAATTCAGGTAATATGGCTGAGTGTTTCTTACCTTAAATTGTGTCTCTTGGGCTGGAGAGATGACTCGGAGATTAAGAGCATTGACTGTTCTTCCAGAGGTCCTGAGTTCAATTCCCAGCACCCACATGGTGGCTCACAACCATTTATAATGAGATCTGATACCCTCTTCTGGCCTGCAGGCAGACATGCAGGCAGAACACTGTATACATAATAAATAAATAAACCTTAAAAAAAAAAAAAAAAAGTATCTCAGCCCTTCAGCCGAATGGTAGACCTTAGTCTCTGTTTCCTGGAAATAAAGAGCTTCCCGAATCATCCTAGTGGGTCACATGTAATTTTGTGAGCCTCTGAAGCAGGAAGGCTGCCACTAATAAACCGTGGTCATGTGATTAAGCGATCTGTCCCAGCCTGCTTTCTGCTGCTCTTTTCCCTCTTCTTCATTTTTTGGCTTTTCCATCTCTCTCTACTTTTCCTTTCTTTCTTTCTTTCTTTCTTTCTTTCTTTCTTTCTCTCTCTCTCTCTCTCTCTCTCTCTCTCTCTCTCTCTCTCTCTCTCTTTCTTTCCTTCCTTCCTTCTTTCTTTTTTCTTTTTTGGTTTTTTGAGACAGGGTTTCTCTGTGTAGTTTTGGTGCCTATCCTGGATCTTGCTCTATGGACCAGGCTGGCCTCGAACTCAGAGATCTGCCTGGCTCTGCCTCCCAAGTGCTGGGATCAAAGGCGTGCGCCATCATCACCACCACCACCACCACCGCCCGGCCTCCTGATCTTTCTTAAGGTAGGGTCTCACTAGGTGACTCTGAATGGCCTGGAACACACCATGTAAACCAGGCTGGTCTTGAACTCACAAAGTTCTGTTTCCTCAATGCTGAGATTAAAGGCCCGCACCCCGCATCCCTGACCCTTTATTTTTTTAATTAAGTAAATTGTGGTGCAACCAGCATACAACTGTCTGTACCCATTTAAAGTGTAAAACTTTGAAGTGGTTGGTTTTTTGAGAGGATCTTATTCACGAACTCACTCTGAAGCCCAGGCTAGCCTAAACTCACCATCCTCCTCCTTCAACATATTTCTGTCTTCTCTCAGATTTCCCGTCTGATACCGCTCAGCTGCTCTTCGTCACTGAGATTTGTTGGCATTCTGTGGAAATTAATTGGTGGAATCATAGATTTTAATCACGAATTTTCTCCTTTCAAATGATCTTCTTCCACTTTAGATTCATTCACTTTATTATACGTGTCAGTAAATTGTTTCTTTCTGCTGATGAATGGACTCCATTGTGTGAGTGTTACTTCCAGTGACAGGCATATTTCACATGTTTTGCTTACCCATTTGAGTTACTCCCAGTTTGGACTTTGAATAAAGCTGCTGTGAATGTGCTTTCCACTTTGTTGGGTAAATAGGGGAATATCCAAGTTGTGTGTTAGCTGCATGTTTATAAGAAACCGAAGACCCATTTCCACATATTCTGTCATTTCCCATTCCAGCTAGCTGGGTGTGAGAGCTGCGGATGGCCCTCTCCTCATACGTCATAGTTCCCTGTGTGTTTTCGAAGATGCTTTGTTCTGGCGGGTATAGTTTAATTCACGTTTCTTTGATGGATGGCTATTCCTTATCTTTTCATGTACTTCATGTACTTGTCTCAGTCTTTAGCCCAGTGACCTTATTTGGAATTGTATATTCTTCACATATTTTGAATACAAGTCTTGCAGATTTATGCCAATATATTGCTTCTCTCCTTATTTTCTGAACAGTACCTTTCAAAGAGCAGGCTGGTTAATTTTTTTAAATTTATATATTTTTACTTTATTTAAATGTGTGTTTTGCCCTCACATAGGTATGTGTACCAAATGCATGTGCCCTCAGAAGCCAGAAGAGGGTATTAGATCCCCTGGAATCAGAATTACAGAGGAAGATTTATGCATTTTTATTTTATGTGTGAGTGCCTGCCTGCATGTGTGTATATGTATCACATGTGTGCCAGTGCCAGCAGAGGCCACAAGAGGGCATCGGATCTCCTGGAACTAGAGTTACAGGTGGTTGTGAGCCACCTAGTATGGTGCTGGGAACAAAATGTGGGTCTTCTGGGAGGACAGCAAGAGCTCTTAACTGCTGAGCTATTTCTCCAGCCCCAAAGGCAATTCGCGGGGTGGGGGTGGGAGGGTATGTGTCTGTATTAGTTACTTTTCTGTTGCTGAGACACAATACCATGACCCAAAGTAACTCACAGATGGAAGCATTTCTTTTGGTTTGTGATTCCGGAGGGATCAGTCCATCATGTAGGGAGGCCTGGCAGCAAGCCTCAGGCCTGGTGGTGGGAGCTGGAAGCTGACTGATCACATCATTATACACACGTGAAGCAGAGGGTGAACAGGAAGTGGGGCAAGGCTGTAAACCCTCAAAGCCCTCTGTGAGTGCCACCTCAGAGTGCTACAGTCCTTCGTCAAGGCTCCGCAGCATCACAGTTCCACAACCTCGGCCAGCAGCATCCCCCTCTGAGACCCAAGTGTTCAGACGTGATCTTGTCAGGGACGATCTCATTCACACTTCCTCCACCCTTTCTAAGGAATCTGGGTCTTTTAGTGTCACTGTTGGATATAGGTCCACAATTCGTTAAGAATTAACTTTTAACACGTTGAGTTAGGTGAATGTTAATGTTCTCGTTAAAAACTGTGAATCTTAGCCAGGCGGTGGTGACGCACGCCTTTAATCCCAGCACTCGGGAGGCAGAGCCAGGCGGATCTCTGAGCCTGGTCTACAGAGGGAGATCCAGGACAGGCACACAGAGAAACCCTGTCTTGAAAAAACAAAAACTGTGAATCTTTTACTGTTTAGCAGTACTTGTTGAAGGTGTTTCTTTCCATTTGAATTGCCTTCCCACATTCATCTGTTTTCTGACCACCTCTTTATTGCTGTAGCTTTGCGATGACTTGAAATTAATTCTTCCAAGTTCACCAGCTTTACTCTTTGCAGAGAAGGCTTTGTCTCTTCTAGGATTGTTTTCATTTTCATATTAATTTATCATCTGTGGGGGTGGGAAGTTGGCTTAGTAGATAAAAGCTTGCTGCAGAAGCATAGGAACCTGAATTTGGATTCCTGACGTCCATGTACAAAGCCAGGCATGATGGCATGGACTTTTAATGTCAGTGTTGGGAGCTGGAGATGGGAGGTCACTAGAGTTCACTGGCCGGCCAGCCTAGCCAGTCAGTAAGCACCGAGTTCAGTGGGAGACTTGTCTTAAAAAAATAAGGGCCTGGCTGCGGTGGCGCACGCCTTTGATCTCAGCACTCAGGAGGCAGAGCCAGGTGGATCTCTGTGAGTTCGAGGCCAGCCCAGTCTACAGAGTGAGATCCAGGACAGGCTCCAAAGCTACACAGAGAAACCCTGTCTTGTAAAAGAAAATAACAATAATAAGGTCGAGCACTAGAGGCCATATTGATGGCCTGGCCTGTGCTGCCACAGAGGGCTATGCCGAGGTCCGTGGCACATGCTGATGATGGAGACCCACCCTGTGGATGTCCGTGGTCCATACTGTTGCCAGAAACCATGTGGAAGTCCGTGGTCCATACTGTTGCCAGAAACCATGTGGAAGTCCGTGGTCCATACTGTTGCCAGAAACCATGTGGAAGTCCATGATCCGAGTTCCTACTGACTGTAAAGGGCAAGGAAGCTACTTTTGCAGTGGCATCGATAACTGCAGGCTTACAGTTGAGAAAGAGGCACAGAACGTTTCTGTGACAACCCTAACCCAACCCCGCCCACCCCCCAGAAAGTAATAGACAGAAAGCCATGGAAGAGAACTCATAAAAATCGGGATGAGGATGCTGAAGTGTCGCTCTCCACAGTTAAGGGCTTCTGGCCTGAGGGCAGGTGGGGAAGGACTCAGTTTTCTTTCAGGGGCTGGCTACTGGGAGTTTGAGCATGCTCTACTGAGTGTGTGGGCAATGCAAATTGGACTTTTTTTGGTGGAGTAGGTCACGGGTGGAGTGTGCCAACCTGGGAGGACTGGGCAGTGAGTGTGACTGGGGTGCATGATGTGAAATTCCCAAATAGTCAATAAAAATATTATGTTGGAAAAAGTTAGAAAATGATTGAGGAAGGTACCTGATCTTGACTGACCGCTGATTTTCACACATGCACTCAAGGGCGTGTGTGCACACTTACACAATTTTCAACCTTCTTATCAACTATGGGGAGAGTTGACTGAGGTCCCCTAGTTTGAGGGGAGGGATAATGTTGAGTCTCGCGATTCAGGAACATGGTGTATACTGTATCTAATATGGAAGAAATACCAGCTTGACTCTGGAGAAATGACTCAGAGGCTGAGAGCACTGGTTGCTCTTCCAGAGGACCAGGGTTCAATTCCCAGCACCCACAAGGTGGCTCACACCCATAAGGAGCTCACAGACACACATGCAGGCAAAATACCCATATGCATAAAGTTAAAATAAAATGCCTGTTTATTAAGGTAATCTATTATACATGCTTCGTGCACCACATGTACCTTATAACATAGAGAATGGTTGATAACAGATAATATAAATTCTTAGATAAAAATGAGTATATGAATAAAAGTTCTAGAATTTTCTTTCTGGTTTTTGGAAAGTGTTTTTTAGACATGTCTTGGCCGTCCTGAACTTGCTGTGTAAATCAGGCTGGCCTTGAAGTCACTTACATCCACCTTCCTGAGATTAAAGGCGTGAACCGCCACTGGGGGGGGGGGGGGGGTGTGGGGGTGTGTGTGGTAGTTTCATCCTGTGTCCTAGCGGGTTCTCGTCTGTCTGCTTTGACGTCATTCTGTCTGTTAGCTAATAGTGAATTAAGAGTGCTTTGGGTAGATTTTTTTTTTTTCTCCAGTGCTGGAATAGAGGCCAGGGCTCTGTGTGGGCTAGCCAAGCATTCTCTTGCTGTAGTTTTTGGGGATTTTTAGCATGTCATCTATCACCCTTTCATGTGTTGGGCAGAATGCTGACACCCACATACACAGAAGGAAATAGATGAAGTAAACTTCCTGTGGTAACTTTTCATTTAATCCATTCCTTTACAGATATAAGACACCCTGAAGAACTTTCCCTCCTAAAAAAACCCAGAGATCCGACAAAGAAAAAAAAAAAGAAGCTAGACGACCAGTCTGAAGACGAGGCACTTGAGTTGGAAGGGCCGCTCATCACTCCCGGATCAGGTGAGACCCCAAGTGCACCAAGGCAGGACTCGCGTCAGGACCCCGAACTGGGTGTGTTTTCTTCAGGGCACGTGGGTCCTATAGGTCGGGAGAGTGGTCCAGGCCCCTTCAGCCTCTTTGCTCAGTCACCTTAGTGCCATGAAGGTCCTCTTGTGTGCTGGTCATCAGCTGTCAATAATCGAGTCACTGAAGAAGAAACCTGGCGCTTTGCTCAGGTTTGAAAAGGATAGTTCCACATCTGGACTTAGTTCTTTGTTTGCAGAAGTTGAAAGCTTTCTGATAGGTAGAGGGTGGGGGTGGGGGGGGGGAGGAATCTCTATTTTGTTGATACGTTAGTACCTGAAAACCTTACTTAATTACTTAAGACCTTTTCTGTGGTTTGCATATCCTGGTCTCTTTGCATCCCTTTTTCTTTAGAAATCATTCCTTTGAGAAGCGTCTTCACATTCCCACCCATTCCTTCCCCAAGCTGAATTAGATATTCTTCTATCTTAAGACTTTTCTGTGTTGTGTCCCCTAATAATTGTGCATTCCCTGCACAAAGGGAGTCTCTCACTGTTTTTTGTGAGTTTTTGTTGTTGTTGTTGTTGGGACCTGTTCAGCATATGGCATATATCAGGCAAGAAGGCAATGACTTGTCACTGGAAGACGGAGGTCACATATCTGAGTGTCATGGCTGCCACATTTCCACTGACCACCCATTACTTAGGATGGGTCTCTCCCTGCTGCAGATGTCTGAGCCCAGTGTACTGATGTAATTCATTCCTGGCCATTTAAATTCTAGCAGAGTGATGATAGAAGCCAATAATTATGACGTACAAACCATGCATCTATGTAATGGGCTTTACCTATGGGAACTGGATTCCCACCCAGCCCTTTGAGGTAGATGTATAACTACCCGCATTTTAAGGAGGGTGGAATTATGGCACAAGAAAGTTAGGAGAGTATTTTTTCTGTTAATATTCATACATTGGCTGTATTTTGAGAAATATAAACAAAACAATGTACTTACTGCTCTTAAGTTGCTTATAGGCAGGCTATTTGGAAAACAGTTTTTATATTTAAAGAAGTTATACATAAATGTTAAATAAATTTAAAAACATAATAGGAATTCAGAGACCAGTATTACTCATTTCAATTAGGGAATATTCAGTTTTTAAAAAGACATTTTGGTTCTCCTTCAGTGTTTCTGACGGAGGCCCTAAAACTCCTGTATTAAAAGCCACGAAGGAGATCGGTACAGCAAGCACCTTCTACCCATACCTGAGTCTATGCTAATGAGGGAGCTTTTGGAAAGCCCGGAAGGATGGGACTGGTTATCTGAGAAACCAACTGTATGATTAGAGGCTTGGCGCCCCCTGCACCTCCCAGACGTCTTGTGGAAGGGAAGGGGCTGGAGGTTGAGTTGAGCATTGTTACAGTAAGGAAATGTTTTATGTGGCTGGTAGCTCATAAAACACATTTATTCAGCTGGTAGTGTAGTGGTTCAAATTGTGACACAAACATGGTTAAAGATCTTGTGGCTGATGACGTACATCACCGTGCATGAGGGAAAAGATGCCAGAGTAGAACTCAGGGGTTAGACTTTTGAAACAACCCCCTCAAGAGAGCATCTCCGAATTCTACAAGGATCATCTCAGGTCCTTCTGAAGGCAGTGATCCAGTGACCTGAGTAGCAGTACTAGACCCTGTCTCTGAAGCATCTTGCTGCTTCGTAATGCTGCCACATTGGGAACCAAACTTGACCCTTTTTGTCCCTGGAGAACAGTCACAAGATCACAACAAAACCATGGTGATAAGCAGGAACCATCAAAACCCAAAGGAAAGGGAGGCGGAGCTTCTAGGTCAGAACTTACTCAGGAGCTGTGGAGAGTGTTCCAGGGAAAAGGGTAGATGCCACGTGATGCGTCTCTTCCTTCTGCCTGTGCCTGAATAGACTCCTTTCGTTAGGAATTAGTGATGTAGCGAGAGTTTCCGAGTTCTGTTAGCCACTCTAGCAAATGATGAAGATGGGTGTAGGCACTCTGATCTAGAGCCAGGATCAGAGAGCTCAGGTGAGCACATGGACTGCATGTGGCCCCAGAAGTCAGCCAGTGTTACAGGTAACAGTGGAAGATCTCTTCCAACCAAAAGGAGGGATACTTTGGGGCCACGTAATGTCTTCGAAACAAATACATACATTTTTCACTTTTTCAGGTAGGACTAAAAGCCCTCTAGTGTGTCTGCTGGCCAGAGTTCTGAATCCTTTTGTGTAAGGGGGTGGGTGGGGCATGTGTGCAGTGCCCAAAGATGCCAGACCACTGTCAGATTTCCTGAACCTGGGGTTACTGCTGGTTGTGAACCACCCTGCGGGGGTGCCAGGAACAGAACCCTGGTGCCCTGGAAGAGCAGAGCAGTAAGAGTTCCTAAACACTGAGATATCTCCCCAGTCGCCAAAGTCCAGATTTTTACATCTCTTTCTTCACAGTCCTTTGTAATTACTGATCCTCAGTTAATTCAGCAAGCTGGCTTTGTTTTTCAGTTGAGTGGAGCCTTGCTATGTAGACCATGCTGATCTCACACATATAGCAGCCTACAGGCCTGAGCCACCTCACCGGCTAGGAAGGTGTTTTAGCTTTTTTTAAAAAAATCGTATCCCCAGAACTATTAACTTAGCTATCCTAGGCCCTGCACCTTCTGCATTTGTATTTTCCAGCTTTATTCCAACAACTAAACTGGCTTGAGTAGTTCGGTGGGTGTACAGGGTCGTTTGTTTTGTTGGTTTTTCTTGGGGGAGCAGTGGGGTTTCACTCTAGCTTAGAACTCATGATCTGCTCCTCCTGGCTCACTTCTGGCTAGTTCCTTTCCACTCCGACTGCATCTGCTCTTTATTTTTGGACTGTGTGTCATTCTTCAGCTCTTCCCTCAGGCCTGACTTTCAGACAGCTGAGTGTCCTAAGAACACTACTGGACAGCTTTACAAGAGACCTTTTTAAAAAGTTTGTTTTTTTTCATTTTGAGATTTATGTATTTAATTAATTTTATGTGTGTGGGTGTTTTACATGCATGTGTGTTTGTACAGGGCTCACAGAGGCCAAAAGAGGCTGTCAGAGCCTCTAGAACTGGTGTTAGAGGCAGTTGTGAGCTGCCCTGTGTATGCTGGAGATCTACCTGGGTCCTCTGGAAGAGCAGTCTTACCCACTGAGCCCTCTCTGTGGCCCGTTCAGGAGATCTTTTTTAAGAAAGGAAAACCAAGCCGGGCGGTGGTGGCGCACGCCTTTAAACCCAGCATTCAGGAGGCAGAGGCAGGCGGATCTCTGTAAGTTCGAGGCCAGCCTGGGCTACAGAATGAGTTCCAGGACAGCCAAGGCTACACAGAGAAACCCAAATCAAAAAAAAAAAAAAGAAAGAAAGAAAAAAGAAAGGAAAAACCAGAGTTGTGTTGAAAGGTTGCTGCTGTTGAGGGCCACGTTCCTTGAGCGACTCACTTTCCCCAACAGGACATGCAATGCTAATGTTTACCTCTGGCCTCAGTTCTGACTAACAGGTAGCAGGACAAATTCAGGCGGAGTCAGTTGCCTGGGCTCAGACACCGAGGAAAGAGAGTCAAGGTTTGTTGGAGCCATCCTAAGCTCTGACTGTCTAGCCACATGCCCCTCCCCCGCCCTTACTGAGGACACAGAGACCCTGAATTTTAGCAGTGTTCCAGTAGCCAAAGGCCAGAATCTAGCTTTTACTGATTATTTTTAAACTTTGATTACTTTAAAGAAAAAGAAATAAACTTCAGTTCCTTAAGGAATCTACACTGTCCACTGTGTATTAATCAGAACAGTTTGAGATCATCCACGTAGAAACTGCAGCGTGGACGATCTTGTCCGTCTGGGTGAGCCGAGTGAGCTTTCTAGCCCAGAAACCAACGGTGACTACAAGGGTCATAGGAATTCTAAGACACACGATTGTTTCAGTTATCCAGAAGTGGCTAGAAATAGCTTCTGAGTGTGAGAAAGACAAGAAAACCTTGTTTATGTAGTTGGTAGCGGAATGTGAAGCACAGGGTACTGTTAGCGTGGATTAGTACTTAGGCTCTTTTTTCCTACTACTCCCCAGTTATGCTAATAGTGACAGACTAAGAAAGCTGGCTGAGCTGATGCAAAACAGCTCGTTTTTTACTGATGCTTAGGCTTTGGGTTATGATTAAGCCATGGTAATTTAGACTGATATTCCCCTGTTAGAAGATGCTCTGGTAGAGAAAGGGGTGGTAAACGAAATCATAAAGAAGCCCTCCAGGATCTTCCTCCGCCTAGATGTCTGGTGTGTAACAGCTAACATGTAGCTACGTATAATCAATGCAACTAGGTCATTTTTATTAAGACTATATATATGTATGTAACCCGTATCTGTCAGAGTCCACTCTGCCTGGCCAACACACTATAAATTCTAACAGCTACACTGTCCTACTTGTCATGAATTCAGTATGTTGCCAGAGTTCACCTCAAACTCTGGACCATCCTTGCCTTGGACCCCCGAGTGCTGGGATCAGCAGTTCTGCACTACCACACCAGACTGACTGCATGCAGTTTTTCAAAGAAAGAACACTTTCTGCAGTGTGGTCAAGATCTTCAAAGAAACTTAGTATCAGAATGCATTATACAAGTGGAAATTATCTTACTAGAAACTTCTTGAGAGCAGTGATGCACGCCTTTAATCCCAGCAGTCAGGAGGCAGAAATGGGCGGGTCTCTGTAAATTTGAGGCCAGCCTGGTGTACAGAGTGAGTTTCAGGATAGCCAGGGCTACACAGAGAAATCTTGTCTCAAATAAACAAACAAATTCTTCTTGAAAATAAAATGAGAAGGCATCTAGGAAAGGAAAAAAGTCGAGTATCTACATTAATATAGAATATAATAAATATTCTATTTCACTTTATTAGGAAAATTATCTACATAGGATGCAATTTTTTTTCCTAACTGGATCTTGACCATTTTAAATATCAAAATATTTTAAACCTGTTCTTTAAAGAACAAAAGCAATACACACACACACACACACACACACACACACACACATACACTAAATATTCAAATATTGAAGGCTCAAATTTTCTTCAATTTGTTTTTTCCAACAAAAGTGGGATTATATGTATTGTGTTTCCTTCCATCAGTAATATGTTCTAATGAGCCTTGTATTTTCAATTATAGAAGTCATACTCTGAATATTAATTTAATTATAATAAACTCATATTAAGCTAAGGCAGTGGTGAAGGTTCCTTTTAAACTTATTCTTTGGCTGTTCCCTCATATTCTTTTTTTATCCAATGTTTATGTGCGTGCGTGCATGTGTACACGCCATGGAAACCAGAAGAAGGTGTTGGATCCCTGGAGCTGATGTTACAGGCGGTTGTGAGCTGTCTGACATGGGGACTGGAACTGAACTCGGGTCCTCTGAAGAGCAGCAGATGTTCCCGCAGCCATCTCCGCAGCCCCCAAGAATTAGCCATTTCTTGATGACTCTATTGTAACAGTTTGGACTACAGCTTGATGGTGCCCTTTTCTCCCTGCATTTCTTCCTCCCTCCCTCCCTTTCTTCCTTCCTTCTCTTTCTTTTCTATTGTGACAAGGCCTCACTATACAGCCCTGGCTAGCTTGGGACTCCCTGTGTAGCCCTCAAGCTCACAGAGAAAGACTCTAATATATACTGCATTGATTTTTTCTTTTCACTGACTAATATTTTGGTGCTTTTTCTGTGGCAAAGCAGAGAGTCCCAAGCCCTTTTAAATGCTCTCAAAAATTTCTATACACAAAAGCTTTATTTATCTGTTCTCTACCTGTGTGGTGTTTTACCACATAGTAGCTGTAGTTCACATTCCCATGAATACACCTTTTCATCCATTCTTCCCAATGTTGAGTATTGTCAGTCTTTATACATTTTTTACCATTTTGACAAATAGTATCTCAGAGTTACTTTATTTCCCATTTCCTGGACAGATGCTATCAACACTGGGATGGTAGAATGGTATTTGATGTACTAGCCATTAGCTCTTCTTAGTCTATTGATTTTTCACATGCCTAGACTGTTCCTTCTTATTTATGTTTTGGTCTTTAGTGATACTGCCCTTACGTTGGAGAGTCTCACTGCACATCAGCATTTTGTCTGTGGTCATTTTCCTGTGTCCTAACGCAGCAGCCCTCCCAACAGCCACGTGCGGCTTTTATTATCTCGGGCCAGTTGTGTGTAGTAGCCCAGAATATAGTGCTCTCTGGACGATTTTCCTTTTGAACTCTTGGTTTAGCTTTTAAGTTCTCTCTCCATATTTTGTTGCTGACTAAATTTGTTACTTCATCTTACTCTGATTCCTGCTGAAATGGATAGAAAAGCAGGCAGATAGGAAAACAAGTTAGGCTTGGCCTTTGAGCTGGCCCTGAAGGAATTTAAACTATGCCTACCCTCTGACCCAGCAGCGCAACTAGAGTTGGGAAATAAGTCCAAAGCTGTTCACTGAAGCTTCGCTTGCCTCGCCACCGAGATTCTAAGCAGTCAGACAGACATGGGTTGGGAGTGGTTTGAGTTGTATTTCATGAAGCAGTGTGCAAGCAACCAAGACCGGCTAGTTCCCAGCATGGCCCCGCAGCTTGCTGGCTCTTGATCGCGAACAAGCCTTTTAGCCTTTGTGCCCCAGTTTTGTTCCTCAGGGTGAAAATAGATTTGTTGGGACACTAGATGAGTTGTTACCCCGTGGTATCTGTATGATGGATAGGAACTGTGATATGTAAAATGCGGACTGTAGGAGATTGAGAGTGGGCTCTATTAACTTACTTTCTGTGTTGGAAAATTTGTAGAGTCGTCAATTTTAACTTTACTCAGCTCTAAATAATTCTAGTACATCACACTAGGAAAAAATGTCAGTATTCTGACATTCTTAGTGAAAGGTTTATTCAACAAATGGTTTTGTTTTTGTTTTTGATTTTTCCAGACAGAGTTTCTCTGTGTAACAGCCCTGGTTGTCCTGGAACTCGCTTTGTAGACCAGGCTAGCCTCGAACTCACAGAGATTCACTTGCCTCTGCCTCCCAAGTGCTGGGATTAAAGGCATGTACCACCACTGCCCGGTTCAAATGTTTTTGTTTTTGTTCTTAAGTAAACAGGTTTCTGCCTATTAGTTAATATTCTCCCATACTGCATTTATATGTACTCCCTTAGCAGAATCACTGCCCAGATGAGCTGGAGAAGTGATTTCTGCCTTTGGTAAGTATGGACACTGCACCCGTCCACAGTACCATGATTTCAAGTTTGACAATGACTCCCCTAGACAACAGTGCCTCAGGACTGCCTATGTCCAGTGTCTCCTTTAAAGGCTGAAGCAGAGTTCATACCTCCTCTCTGTGTCTCACAGCATCCGATCGACAGGTTGCTTAAGCACAACCCAGGACACAGGGATTATCAGATCAGATATGGCTGGCTGACAGTATCTGCTTCCGTTCAGTGAAAGTCCTTCTGTTACACTGTGTCTTCTTATCGCTTCTGTGTGGGCACAGGAGTGGGAGGAAGGAGGATTCCTAAGCATAGTCTTCAGTTAGATAGCTGGGGAGAGTGGGTTAACCCTCTTCCTTCCACATCCAGTAACAATGTAACAGCAATTGCACATTCTCTTTCATAGCCAGAGGATGAGTCAGGAGGATCGCCCTAAGTTGGAGGCCAGCCTGGACCACCATGTGAGACCCTGTCTCAGAAAACAGGACAGGACCAAATATAATATAACAGAGTTAAGACATGTTTTTGATACCCTTAATTCTGTTATTCTAGTGAAAGAGCATGTGTTGTATCATTAGCCAGTGTGTTTTCTTTGTGTGGCCTCTAGTGTGTGCCCAGCCCCGTCATACTGAGGGGTCCTTAGAGAAATGAGGTGACGCCTCTGACTTAGTGCAGCTGCATAGAAACAAAATCACGGGAGGCCTGATGAAAGCCCAGCTTCATTGTGCACTGGACAAAATAGTGTTGTGTTTATGTTGAAGCTCCCGGGGTTTTAATACGCTTACTCAGGATTCACAGTTGGGGCGAATCTGCTTCCCTTTTCCCGTTTCCTCTCCATTCTTTGTCTTCTGGTGTTGACTTTCCTTTGCCTTCTCAATTCCTTTCTTTCCTTTCCTATAGGCATCGATGTTCTTTACATTGGCCCTCTGAAAGGTGAGCCTCACCACAGCCACACACACAAGTGTCAGTCTGTGCGCTTCAGCTACAGCCTTATTTCCTAGTTCCTCAGAGTTTTTGCCAATTCAATCACATCACGGCTTTGGTACTGCGTGTTCTGTTGTACGAGCGGAGTTACTTTGTGTTTTGAGGCAGGTAGCTAATGTGCTGAGCTCTCCTTCCAGATTGAAGCTTGTGGCTCACTGTGCTTCCTGCCGTAGTGTGTGTCCTTCTTGAGCTAAGAGTCCGAGCCCCCCCTCACAGCCGCCTCTTCTCACTTACTAGGAAGCATATACTCAAGCCCTGGACTTTACAGTAAAACAATGACCCCCACTTATGACGCTCATGACGGAAGCCCCTTGTCACCGACTTCTGCCTGGTTTGGTGACAGTGCCCTGTCAGAAGGCAACCCCGGGATACTTGCCGTCAGTCAGCCGGTAACGTCACCAGAGATACTGGCAAAGATGTTCAAGCCTCAAGCTCTTCTTGATAAAGCAAAAACCAACCAAGGGTAAGTGTTTTTATTTTTTTTCGAGACAGGGTGTCTGTATGTAGCCCTGGCTGTCCTGGAACTCTCTATGTAGACCAGGCTAGCCCCAAACTCACAGAGATCTGCCTGTCTCTGCCTCCTGAGGGCTGGGATTTAAAAAGGCGTACATCCCCAGGCCTGGCCAAGGGTAAGTTCTAGAGACCAGGCATGAGCACAGATGTACCTGGTGGGGGAGTGTTTGGCTGACGGTGGCGGCCTTGCTCAGTGCTCTTCTCCAATGCGTCCGTCCAGGTGGCTGGATTCCTCGAGATCGCTGATGGAGCAAGATGTGAAGGAGAATGAGGCCTTGCTGCTCCGATTCAAGTACTACAGCTTTTTTGATTTGAACCCAAAGGTACCAAGGATCTAGAGGGATCTTTTCTGCCTCTCTTTCCCTTCTCATTTGAGCATTAAGAAACTGTAGCAAGTTTTGAATAATATTTTAAAACCCAGACCTGAAGGCAAAGGTGTTTGTATTCTGAGTAAATCTGGTATTTTCCTAGGTTGGGAGCATGGTTGAGGTTTTTTTTTTCCTTTTGATAAGGCAATCACATTTTAATGTGTTTCAAAGGTACTAGTTGCTTTTTAAAAAAAAAAAAAATTAACATCTGCAGTTATATTTTAAGGTAAAGAATAGTTTCTGAAAAATTATTCTTTGTATTATTGGGGGGGTTTGTTTATTTTATTTTTATTATTTTATTTTTGGTTTTTTGAGACAGGGTTTCTCTGTGTAGTCCTGGCTGTCCTGAAACTCACTCTGTAGACCAGGCTGGCCTAGAACTCAGAGATCTGCCTGCCTCTGCCTCCCGAGTACTGGGATTAAAGGTGTGTGCCACCAAGCTGGGCTTTGTATTGTTTTATCATCTCCTTTTTATCCTCCTAATAGCTAACCATTGTTACTTGATTTCTGTGCTGGGTGAGTCTGCTGTGCTCTAACTTCACTTTTTAACTTTGCTGTAAAAATCTCTAGTTGTTTTTTCCCAAGAACGGGGCACAGAGCCTGTCCAGCCCCCCTGTATCTCCTTCATGTCTGAATTGTACTCTGTCTAGAGCAGTGATTCTCAACCTTCCTAATGCTGTGACCCTTTAATACAGTTCCTCATGTTGTGCTGACCCCCAGCCATAAAATCATTTTGTTGCTACTTCATAACTGTCATTTTGCTACTGTTATGAATCATAATGTAAATACCGGTTTTCCAATGGTTGTGGACCACCCTTGTGAAAGGGTTGTCTAAACCCCACAGGGGTCAGGACCTACAGGTTGAGAACCACTAATCTAGTGTCTCATCTTTTATTCATTATGTGTGAACATAATTTTATATACATACATACATACATATATATATGTATGTATGTATATATATATGGTGTTTTTTTTTTCCGAGACAGGGTTTCTCTGTGTAGTTTTGGTCCCTGTCTTGGATCTCACTCTGTAGACCAGGCTGGCCTCGAACTCACAGAGATCCACCTGGCTCTGCCTCCCGAGTGCTGGGATTAAAGGCATGCGCCACCGCCGCCTTGCACAGTACCCATTTTTGTGGGGTTTATCATCTTTGTTTTTGAGACCAGACCTCGCTCTGCAGCCTGGGCTGGCCTAGAAACCAAGGATCCTCCTCCTTTAGCTTCCCAAGGGCCAACAGAGCAGTCATGGGCTACCACATCCTTCCTCAGGTTAGATTTCTTCCATTGAAACTGCAACAATTGTTACATGGACCTCCTTTTTTCCCTTCAATGCTAGAGATCAAATCTTCTCTCATGCTAGGCAACCCCTTCTACCTACTGGGCTACATCCCTGGGTAATTTTCTTGTCAAATTTTATGTCATTTTGAATAGAAAATTACATGTATCTATAGTCATAGCTAACACTAATAGATCTCTTCCTTTTTTAGAATTAACCATTTTGATAATAAAAAGTTGAAAAAAGTGACATACTCACTTTTTGTCATGCTTTAAGCATGAGTTTTAACTGTGTATCGTGGCACAAGCTTTGAATGGCCACACCTAAGAGGCAGAGGCAAGCAGATCTCTGAATTCAAAGTTAGTTAGTTAGTCTAGACAGCAAGTTAAGGTCAACCAAGGGCTACATAGTGAGACCTTTGTCTCAAAAAAGGTGGGGAAGGGGCACTAGAGAAGTGGATTACTGGTTAGGAGTGCTTGCAGAGGACCTGGGTTCTCAGCACCGACATGGTAGCTTACAACCATCCATAACTCTAGTTCCAGGGACCCAATAGGCACCAGGCATGCATGTAGTATACACATGTACACAAGAGCAAAACCCTCATAAAATACAATAATTTTATTTAAAAAGAGAGGCTATTTTAAGACTTATTATTTTAAAATTTAGGTGTATGTGAGCACAGGTGCCCTAGAGGCCAGAGGTATCAGAACTCCCTGGGGTCTGGAATTACAGGCAGTTCTTAGCCATCTTACATGGGTGCTAGGAACTGAACTCCATTCCTCCGCAATAGCAGTAAGGACTCTTTAACGGCTGAGCCATCTCTCCAGCCTCAAAAGTGGAGACTGAACATTGAGAAGTTTGCGGTATTGAAGTCTGTGTATTAAAGCCCGTATTTCCTTCATTCTGCAGTATGATGCTATCAGAATCAATCAGCTTTATGAGCAGGCCAAGTGGGCTCTTCTGCTGGAAGAGATTGAATGCACCGAAGAAGAGATGATGATGTTTGCAGCCTTGCAGGTAATGAAAACAGTGGATAATCCTTACTGGGAAAGAGGAGAGTGGTGTCGATGTTATACAGGCTTTTGATAGTGTTCTTTGCTATGTAGACAGTGGCATGTGGGGCTGGCAGGATGGCCCAGAAAGCAGATGCTTTCTGCCAACCATGGTACCCATGTTTGGTATTCAGGACCTACTTGGTAGAAGGAGAGAACCAACTCCCAAAAATCCTCTGAGGCTGGGCACATTGGCGCACACCTTTAGTCCTAGCCCTGGGGAGGCAGAGGCAGGTGGTTGTCTGTGAGTCTAGGGCAGCTAGGGCTGCAGAGTGAGACTTGGCTTTTCAGTGCTGTCCTCTCACCTCATGTGCACGCGCGCGCGCACACACACACACACACACACACACACACACACACACACGGCACATGCATGCACACACACATTCACACACACACGGCACATGCATGCACACACACACTCACACACACTCTCAATAAATGAACATTTTTAAACATTGAAAGTGGACATTTACGAAAGTGAAACAAAAATGTTTAGGATTAGTTCTTCTTCTTTTGGTTTTTCTAGACAGGGTTTCTCTGTGTAGCCCTGGCTGTCCTGGAACTCACTCTGTAGACCAGGCTGGCCGCAAACTCACAGAGATCCCCCTGCCTCTGCCTCCCGAGTGCTGGGATTAAAGATTGCGTCACCACAGCCCAGCTAATGATTATTTTTGTTGTTGTTTTAAAATATTTAAGAATTGGGCCTGGAGAGATGGCTCAGAGGGTAAGAGCACTGGCTGATCTTCCAGAGGTCCTGAGTTCAATTCCCAGCCACCACATGGTGGCTCACAACTATCTTTAGTGAGATCTGGTGCCCTCTTCTGGTGTGCAGCATACATGCAGGCAGAACATTGTATATATAATAAATAAATAGATCTTAAATATACAGATATATGTATTGAAGAATCAGTGATACCTTGGTTACTTTCCTGTATCTTGTGGAAAAATTAATCTTTTCCCTCCCAATGGATAGTAACTTGAAGTTAACTCAGTTTTCTCTTAGAAAAAAAGTACTAATGATATTAAATTGATGATAAGGCACATTGCACACTGGCTGTGTCAGAATAACATCTTTAAATAATGAGAGTTCAAGAGACTAGAATAAACATAAATGTTTTTACAGTATTAATTATTAAGTATAAAGCTAATGTTTCTTTAACTAGTATTTTTACAAATGTGGACCTTGGATACCACATGCTTCAGAATTATAGTGGTACTTATTAAAAAATTAATTACCCACTCCCATTACTGAAATGGCTTTAGCTAATCAGTGTTCTTAGAAGCAGTGAGGTCCACTGTCACCAGATGAAATCTTTCAGATTTTACTGTGTCTGAGTGGGGCTTTGGCAAGTATTCCTGGGCTGGGCTGGGATTCTAGTCTTCCCTAAGGTCCCAGTGCAATTGACAATCTTTAAATAGAAGCAGGAGAAGAAAGACTGGCCCTCAGTGAAGAAGCTCTCACTGTGAAGATTTTTACTTCTTTTCTCAGACACAAAAATGCTCTCAGACTTCCAAATGCACCAAAGCACCAGGAAGTTCAGTTACTTTTTTTTGTTTTGTTTTGTTTTGTTTTGTTTTGTTTTGTTTTTCGAGACAGGGTTTCTCTGTGTAGCTTTGCGCCTTTCCTGGAACTCACTTGGTAGCCCAGGCTGGCCTTGAACTCACAGAGATCCGCCTGGCTCTGCCTCCCGAGTGCTGGGATTAAAGGCGTGCACCACCACCGCCCGGCCAGGAAGTTCAGTTACAACCCAGGGTCACTGTTGGAAAGCAGAGGGCACGTGGCAAGTCCTTGCTGGTGGGCAGGCGGGTGAATTCATCAGCTATTCCAGAGAATTAACTAAGCAGCTGGTTAAGATTCTTACAGTTTCCGGGTCATTTCGACTGTCTGGAGAATTTCCTGAACTAAATCTCGGCACAGTTTCCTGGGAGTCTCCCACTTGAGTGACTCTTTAAATATATCTTTCACCCTCTGGACACAGACTCTGGCATCTTCTGGTGGAAGTTTTGCCAAAAGCAAGTACAAGTCATGTAAAATATATCTGAAAAACCATAGGTTTTAATTTTATAACAGTGTTAGTTTATCATTTTGTTGTTGTTTTGGTATTGTGCTAGGGACTGAGCCCAAAGTCTTGCACATGCTAACTCAGCGTTGTGCCACTGAGTTATATCCTAGCAGGCCTTAGATTCTATTCCCAGTAATCGAAGGGCCTCAAAGCATAGCCCTCTTGGACCATTTTAATAGATAGATAGATAGATAGATAGATAGATAGATAGATAGATAGATAGACTTGGACCATTTTAATAGATAGATAGATAGATAGATAGATAGATAGATAGATAGATAGATAGAAAGAAAGAAAGAAAGAAAGAATAAATCTATATATAATATGGGGGAGGGAGGGAGTTTTGAAGTGCAAATCCAAAAGACTGACCTACAGACTGTTGGAGCCATCTTGGTAAGAAGACGACAGACTCTTGTCCTTCCCCATGTGACCACACTGACTGGAGCTCATGTTTCTGCTCTTCACCATTGAGAAGAAAGTATGGTGAGGACCCTGTGGCCCACACATTGAGCTGCTCTGTCTCTGGGGCACCCAGATCCAAAGCAGGCTTACTCTATAGCAAAAAGAAAGAAAATAATTTGGAATAAACTGGATAAAAAAACATAAAAGTTGCAAAGTTAATAAGATGGTAACGGGGCGTTTTGTAGCAGTACCAGTCCAAGTGCTTTGAAAAATGGTGGATTTCAAGCTAAGCCATGGAGTTTTGAGCCAAGATCTCTGGGGTGACGGGGCAGGGAATGGAGGGAGAGGCCTGTGTTTTTAACCAGCTTTCCACATGATTCTTAATAGTCTCTCACCATTGAGGCCATCCCTGGCAGTCTCTGCCTGTCGTGTTCTCAGTGGTTATCACAGAAGTTTCTGTCACCGCGAAGATCTCGTGTTTGCCCACCTTGAAGGTGTAACCATTTACTACTGAGTCCAAACATTGAGTGCTCCCACAGATAGGCTTTACAGGTAAATGGATCCTTCGGAAGGTCAGAGCCTCTTCTTACGCTGTGAAAGGCAGCTAATGAGAGTTACACCAGATTCTATTGATCTCTCCACAAAATCTCTCAGACTTGACATCAAAACCTAACAGATTTTTAATATCCCGAGTCACCAAGTGCGTTTAAAAACAACTATTTTATACTTTAGAAAATTCTGTACCCAAGACCGTTTCCGGCTGTCTGACTGTACTCACACATTCTGTTCACATGTATGAACAGAGTTTCTTATTTCTAGATAGCTGAGGCTATGAAGCCCTGAAAACAGAACTGGGAAAGTGGAGCTGGCTTCCACTTCTCCTGAAGTTACAATAGCAGTACTTTTCTCCTGAGCGATTAGGACTGTGGGCCAGTGAGGGTTCGTTTTCTCCAGGGATAGAGTACAAGCGGTGAGTTCATCCCTACAGAAGTGCATGGCCTGAGCCCTCATGGGATGTGCATCTGTACAAGGCCCTGTTCTAGGCACAAGGAAATCAACCACCCAACAACAAAACAACCAAAACTCACTAGTGTAAATGTAGTAGCAGACCTATAAATCCCCTTCACACCAAGGGAGGCAGAAACAGAATACATTGTGTCTACAGGTACTGGGCTCATTTTGGATAAGTCTTTCTGAGCAGGGCTGTCACACGGATCCCAGGTGCCATGGCCCTTGCTTTTCATCCTTCCGGTTTCAGGACTCTTTGCTTACTTTGATGTGTTCAGGAGTTTTGCAGTTTGTCTGTGCTCATGTGCATGCAGTGTCTGTGGGCACCAGAAGAGGGCGCTGGATCCCCTGGACCTGCAGTTACGGAAGGCTGTGAGCTGCCGCCTGGGTGCTAGAACTCAAACCCGAGTTCACGGTTCCAGCAGCCAGTGCGGCTAGCCTCTGAGCCTCCAGCTCTCCACCCTCCTTCCCTGACGATTTGTCCTTGCAAATCAGATTCAAAAACAGCTAATGTAGAGTCAGGGAGTAATTTCATCTTAAAGTTCTGCCGCTGAACAGTCATTTCAACAGCATGTTCTTGTGGTTTCAGTATCATATCAATAAGCTGTCAATCATGACGTCAGAAAATCATTTAAACAACAGTGACAGAGACGTCGATGAAGTTGGCGCTGCCCTTTCTGACCTGGAGATCACCTTGGAAGGCGGGAAAGCATCCACAATTCTGGTGGTAAGGTGGATCTCTAGCTGATGAGTGACTTTATTTGAGGCTTGCCTGTTTGTGGGTTTTCCATTGCCGGAGAAGGCCTCTGGAAGGGGGAGAAAGTGTTCAGAGTCAGTCACGGATTTTCAGAGAAGGTTTTTGTGGTGGGAGGATCCACCCAGGGCCTGGCTCCACCCCATTCCTGAGGAAACAGCGTTACCAGCTCCTCGGGCCTCCCACACTGAAGCTGTCTAAACACTTGTTCGAGGGAAGGCGGTTCTGCAGGGGACAGCAACGTCAAGTTGTGTTAGGTAGTCTGCTTAATTGATACACTAAAGAAGGAGAAGGAGCCGCACAATAGCTTAAAAGCTGCTTATTTTTAAAGCTAAAGAATGAGTTCTTGCCGAAGACATTTTTCTTAGTGCATCATGATTTACAGTATTTCCATGTGTGGCTGTAAACCATTTTGGCTGTATTTAGAAGCAAGAATACATTCTTGGGAGTTGTACAGATGTCATTTTGTTCAAATTCTTATCAACTTTGTATAATTGAAAATGCCTTTGTAACAAGACCATGTAATATGATCATATCATTTATGTCTTTAACAGCTGTATTTTGAATACTAAATAAGCAGTTTTTAAAATCAGATACCAAACTAAATTTAAAAGATTAAGAAAAATATTATTTTAATTCTTTACCTAGGGTGACATTACTTCAATTCCAGAACTCGCTGACTATATTAAAGTTTTCAAGTAAGTACAAAAGTGGGAGAGATTTCAAATGTCAGTAAGAGCTGTCAGTTTTATAGTCATGTTCACATTTAAGTTTACAGTAACTTTGTCAATTATTTGTAAAATAAATCTGTAAGATTTACCAATTAGATGAACACTAAAAATTAAGATATTCATGTTCACTAAACTAAAACCACAATAATCATTGTTTTATTTGATCTTAAAATCATCGAGACTGGGGGCTGGAGAGATGGCTCCGTGGTTAAGAGCACTGACTGCTCTTCCAAAGGTCATGAGTTCAGTTCCCAGCAACCACATGGTGGCTCACAACCACCTGTAATGAGATCTGGTGCCCTCTTCTGGCCTGCAGGGACACATGCAGGCAGAATGCTCTATACATAATAAATAAACCTTAAAAAATACATATTAAAAAAATCATCGAGGCTGATTGTATCATAGTTGGTGGTAGTGGCTGGCCCCACTGTGCTTCGTGAAAAGTGGCAAACGGTGTCCTGTGAATGCCAGTGTTATGTCCTTGCTCAGAGCTCCAGACTCCATTGGCTTATGTTCATGTGCTGCTGGACCCTTTCCTGTAAGGTCTCAGTAAATTTTTCTAGACTTTTAAGCAGTCTATTTGTAATCCTCAAAATTGAGAGCTGAGCAGTTGAGATGGAGATGTGGTGCCGACTGTCTGCTTTCCTACTGTATGCTCTGGGAAACCATTGCGGTCTAGAGTTTCCCAAGGCTGAAAATACTATAGCTCACAGTCTGGAACGCTTCTGCGGTAAGGGCGAGATTTCAAAAGTCTATATCTAGCCTCTTCCTTTTCCATGCTTTCCGGCTGCCTGTGCCTTGTTCTGTGTGTGACTCTGGTGTGGTGTGTGTGTCCATGTCAGGCTGACTCCTCTCTCACGGCAATCATGCCCAGTACATCACATGACGCAGAAGCCTCAGCAGCAGTAGTGCTGTGGACACCACTCACTGCCTCTGCAGAGTGTGGGTGGACATGGACCTTTCCACAGGGACACCTTTAAGTGAGAAGTGTGGGGCTGTGGGCCCTCTACCTCCTCGCCGTTTGGACTCCCGGTCTCCTGGAGTGGACTGAGGAGGAGAGCACACCAGGAAAAAACTGGCCAAAGGCAGACGATTGCAGCCCTGTAAAGTTGGCCTCGTGTTTTTCAGCACTGAGACATTTAACTACTAAAACAGCCCTGACCAAGGTACTTCAGAGTGGTTTTTGTCTCAATTCTGTTTGCTATCCAGGCCTAAAAAGCTGACTTTGAAAGGGTACAAGCAGTACTGGTGCACATTCAAAGACACGTCCATCTCCTGCTATAAGAGCCGAGAAGAGTCCAGTGGTACACCTGCTCACCAGATGAACCTCAAAGGTAGGGGAGCCTCATGGGACCTGTCAGTCCGGTATTCAATAAACTTCACTTGGTGGGGGGCACTTCACGCTCTCTTTACGCCTTTGGGGTCTTTGCGGTGATTTTGATTCTCCAGTTTGTTATTCAGTTACGTGTGGATAATTTGTTGTGATCTCTGGGCAGACCCGAGCTCAAGTACACCACGTTTACCTCACTCGGCAAGTGCATTTGTGATGTCTTTTTTTTCTCATCTTGAGCATCAGGAACATTCGGGTCCCTCACCTGCAGCCTCGTGGGTCTCACGTCTGTATTTCTTGTCTCGCCCTTCATCATTGGCAGGCATCCTGCTTGCTCTTCATGCCTGTTTGCCCAGTCTCCCTCTTCCTCATCCAGTTCTTCTCTCTTTACTTTGCTCTGCCCAGCTCCTGAGGCAAGCCCAGGATGGCCCTGTTAGGTGTCTAGCCTCCAGCTGGAGTTTCCTGTTGCCTTGTCCTCTTGAAAGTGGGCTGAGAAGTAGGAGCTGGAACTTGAGGCATGGGCCTACTCACTGAGCACCTGCAGCCTGGGCCACTCTTCAGTGAGGGCTCAGCTGGTAGCTCTGCTTCTTTATTGATTGTTTTTAAAGCTTCATCTCATCTTTAAGTGTGCGTGTGTGTATGCAGTGGCCTGAGTAGTCTAGAAGAGGGTATCAGATCCACCGGAGCTGGAATAAGAGGCAGCTGTGAGTTGGGACCTGAACTCTGTCCTTCTTTAACCGCTGAGCCAGGCCTCCTCCAGACACTAGCTGCATCTTCTATTCGTTCAGGCTTATAGCTGGAGCTAGAGCTTCGTTTACCATTTCGGTGGCCTCTGTCGCTTCTTCGTTTCTTTCTCCTGGCTCAGGTGAAGGAAGGAGATTGACTCCCCATCTGGGGACCAGGAGTGGCGTCCAGTGGTGGAGTGTGTGTCTGCTGTCGCCCCCAGCACCTTTTGGAAGTCACCGCCACTTTGGGCGGTGACAGTTTAGAAGGGAGTGTGGGAAGGTGGTGGTGATACAGAGTTGCTGCTGTGTGTCCTTCCGTGAGGGTGTGAGTGTCATGGTGTAAATGGGGTCTGGCTCAAGATGTAAGGAGGGATAGAGTTCACTTGTGAAGCATGTGCTGGGAATGTGCGAGAGGCCCTGGGTTCCATCTGAACACCCAAGTAAATCAAATAAATCTGCAGGAGGCCTGCAGAGCAGAGACTGTGCGTGTGTGCGTGCCTGCGCTGGCTGGTGGGAAGAGCCTTCCAAGCAGATACTCCATGCTGGTGCGGTTGGGCAGAAAAGGCGATATATATGGAGGTTGGAATAGAACAGGGTTTAGGGAGAGAATAGCTAAAATGTCGAGAATGGGTCAAGGGAAATCTGTGCTAAATCCTCATGAATGGTAAATGCATGAATGGTAAATGCAACCACTTAGCATGGTTAGCTGTAATACGAGAAGAAAAGACTGCCTAGTTCAGGTTTTGATGGTTTTTTAAGGGCTAGTTACAGAGTTACTAACTCTAAATCACCTCGAGAACCCAGTCAGATTGTGTCTGTTTTAATTTTACTATACAACTTACCCCTTGTTTGCTTCTACAAAAGGACTGTTTGTATGTAGTAGTGTTCCTGGAAAGAAGAGATAACTCTTTACGTAAAGTACCCTTTCCTTTACTAATTTAAACATTACTTGGAGGCCAAGGCGACCGTTTGGATTCTTATAGTTCATGAATGTCTGTATTTCTGAATCCTTGGCTCTAGATTGTCATTTGAGTACCAAAGCTACATCAAGTGACCTCCTACCGTATGGAGGTGCTCTTAAAATGCTGTGGCAGAATTCACCATAGTAAGACATCACAAAATGAGGCTATTTTATTGACTCAGGATTTCCTTTGTGCACTTTTACAATTAAACTTATTATTACAGGATGTGAAGTTACCCCAGATGTAAACATTTCAGGCCAAAAATTTAACATCAAACTCCTAATTCCGGTTGCAGAGGGCATGAACGAAATTTGGCTTCGTTGTGATAGTGTAAGTTTTCCAATTAAACCTCACTTTTCTCTGACTCCCATGTGAGTTGGCCAGCTGTCCTACATTCTGTACCTAGGTCCCGAGCACTGTGTGGCTTCATCCCTCAGCGTTTCTTTTCAACAGGAGAAGCAGTACGCACACTGGATGGCGGCCTGCAGATTAGCTTCCAAAGGCAAGACCATGGCAGACAGTTCTTACAACTTAGAGGTTCAGAACATTCTCTCCTTCCTGAAGATGCAGCATCTGAACCCAGATCCCCAGCTGATCCCAGAGCAGATCACAACCGACATCAACCCCGAGTGTCTGGTGTCCCCTCGCTACCTAAAAAAGTATAAGAACAAACAGGTATTTCCTTGTACTTAATTTGCCGGCTTTCTAATTGTGTGCACATGCTTTAAATGCGGTTTCTCCTCTTAAATGAACGCTGCCAGCTTTGGTAGAATGTAAAACAGGAAATGGGGGCGTAGGTCAGTTTAAACTGGTTGTTATTCTTGTATAAAGTTAATAGGGTAGACTCTGGGGAGCAGCGCCCAGAGCTTGTTTACTCTACACAACCCACGGAGAGCTCTCTCCAAGGACCTTCAAGAACTGAAATGGCCTGATTCTTTGGTTCCCTATGGAAACAGGACAAAAAAGCCCAGTCAGCACTTTCCCCAAAGTATCTTTGAAACTTGTGTTTGCTGAGGTAGATTAACCAGCTTTTAGAAATACAATGTTATGTGGTAAAGATAGTTAGTTGTCCATCACTGTCTTAACACTAACAGAATCTAACAAAATCTTACAGAGTTACAAAGTTTGATGAATTTTAACTTAAAATTCATGGCCTTTGTCCACTCTCTTTGGAATTCCTGTCCTGGAAATTAATTCCATAAAAGGTTTGCTATTCAGGAAAATGGCACTTTGGTACATCACGAAAGGTCCTTTGAAGGGGAATTTGACCGGAGAGCCCCCAGAATTCTCTACACTAAACAGCACGCCATAAAAGGACAGACTTCAGATTGGATGAGGGAGCAGAGAAGACCTCTAAAATAAACAAATCATTTTTATCGACTTTCGTTTTTATCTTTAAGGGATCACTTTAAAACATTAAAATCCAAATTAAACAGAACATTACCTTCCTTAAATTTAAGCATAGCTTTATTAAATGAAACCTAAACAGTTTCGCTTTCCACAAAGATGTTCAGAGCTTTAGTCAGGAATGGTCTGTCTCTGCGGTTCAGAGGCGAGGCCGAGTCAGCGACAGGGACATTGTTTATCCCTGGCTGTGGGAGTGAGTGGTGAGGAATGGCGGAAGTGCCGCCCCGGGAGCCTTGTGGAATGCAGTTCAGTCAGGAAGGCAAGGAAGGAGCCACTGGCCTGCTTCTTACTCACTGACGAGCTGGGTGCCAAGAGGCTAGTTTCTGTAGATGATTTCTTCAAATGATTTCAGACCTTGGTGGTTTTATTAATGCCAGGTGTCCAGAGGTGATCGTTTTCTGTCTTGAGTTGTAAACAAACAAACAAAAAAAAAATCCTCCGTTCTGTGTCCAGTGTCAGGAAGGCAGTGTGTGGCTGTGGTTAAGGACCTTTCCGGAGCTATGGTCTCACTGAGTCAAACACACAGACCTTTTCAGCCCCTCCTTCTCTAAGTAGGCCCTCAGCCTCGTCCCCTGAAGGTCCGGCCCTACCCTACCAAGTGCTCACAGGCACGAGACCCTTCCACGACACAGGACTCATCAGCATAGCCTTGACACTCAATCTGCTTTTCTTCCCCAAATTATGCATATTTTAGCTAAACTTACCAGGATTCTTTTGAGTATGAGGTTTTAACTGTAAATAGAAGAGTTATCCTGTCGTCCCAAACTGGAAAGACATCATGCATATGTGGCCACAGCTCCCAGCGCCCTGTTTGCCAAACTTTTATTTCTCCTTCCAGGACAAAGGATGCAAAAAGCAGATGGTAATTGAGGGGCTGCTGTCTTTCGGTGCAAATTAAGGAATAGTGTGGCCGCGTGTTCATGTGCGCCCTTAGCGCCCTGCTGAGGAGTGGTACATGCATTGTGCCGTCTGACTAAATCTGAGAAAGCTGTCATGGCCTTTGAGTAGTGGTTTTTATTTTGCTACTAAAATAATTAGCTTTGCCCTCACTGTCAGAACCGGCACATGAGGGGAGAAAGAGATCTGCCCCTTCTCGCTTTCTTCTGCGAGCCTCCACCTTTATTCTGAGTGGCACTTACGTGTGCAGTGTGGCACGTCTCTGTTCTGTGTGGCCAGTACCGCTGCCGCCTCCATGTCCTCATCCTCATTCCTTCGTTGGCTTGGTTTCCACCCGAGTGCTCTTCCTCTGCATGGTTTTCCGCTGGAGTTTTGGGTTGCAGGTACCACAGGCTTTTCTTTGCTTCATTGCTGTTTTCCTGATCTCCTCTTGTTTTGTTTTTCTTTCTTTCTTTCTTTCTGCTCCCTTTTTCTTTCCTCGCATTGCCATCTGCAGCCAGGCTATGTAAGAGATTTGGTAAGTTCTCCACATTTACAAAGAGAGAAATTCAACAGTGTAGGGCTCCTACCCAACCCCTTACCCCTGCCATGGGACAATTCACCCTAGAATGAATGTAGGTAAATGATTCTGTTTGATTGCCATGGAAACGTGGAAGACACTCACTATTTCTCCGTGTTCAGGTCTCGAAACTGAGCCCTAGCCCTATTGTTTCTGAACTTCAGCCAGCATCTGTATATGGATTTGAATGTATTGTCTTGTCCTTGCTCACCAATGTCTGCTCACTTGGAACATTTCTCAGCCCTGGCAGTCATACACTAGACTCCTAATAATGCTTCTTGTGTGATACATAAAAACTGAAATTAACAATGTTACTTTCTTGAAATTCCCAAATAAAGCTTTAGATAATTTTTAATTAAAATTCAATATGATTTGATGGGGCACATAATTAAATTTTTATCTTGTTAAAATCTTGGTTCAAGCTGGGCATTGGTGGCACACCGCCTTTAATCCCAGTACTTGGGAGGCAGAGCCAGGCGGATCTCTGTGAGTTCAAGGCCAGCCTGGTCTGCAGAGCGAGATCCAGGACAGGCACCAAAACTACACAGAGAAACCCTGTCTCGAAGAAAAAAAAAAAAGAAAGAAAGAAAAAAATCTCGGTCCAATCACAAAAGATATAATTATCTAATTAATACTTAATCATGTTTAGATAACAGCAAGAATCTTGGAGGCCCATCAGAATGTAGCCCAGATGAGTCTGATTGAAGCCAAGATGAGATTCATTCAAGCGTGGCAGTCTCTGCCTGAGTTCGGCATCACACACTTCATCGCGAGGTCAGTGTGCCGCCGTGATCTGCGCATGTTGTCTACTTCATGGACTTAGAGCTTAAACTCTGAAAGGAAAACTGCTTAGACACACTAACCTCTTTCTTCTACACCAAAACTTTAAAAAGTGGTATTTCCTAGGCTTTCCATTTTCTCATTAACAGCTCACAATATTGCATATTTATCTTTACTTACAGTAGTTCAGTTTTGAGGGTTGGAGAAAATCCACCCTCTCCCACCTCACCCCCTTCTGAGGAGTTTTTCTTCAATATTACAGATTTCAAGGCGGCAAGAGAGAAGAACTTATTGGGATTGCATACAACAGGTTGATTCGGATGGACGCCAGCACGGGAGATGCCATCAAAACATGGCGGTTCAGCAACATGAAGCAGTGGAATGTCAACTGGGAGATCAAAATGGTAAGCCAGTGCTCGCGTTAGAACAGCTGAGGTGTTCAGTGGGTCTGGATTTGGTCCGCAGCACTCAAGAAGAACAAAGAGGGAGAGCCTTGTAAATTCTGGAGATCGGGTTATGTGAGGTGATTTGGCTCTGGTATCTGATAACCCCATTTTTTTTTTAAAAAGATTTATTTATTATGTATACAGAAGAGGGTGCCAGATCTCATTACAGATGGTTGTGAGCCACCATGTGGGTGCTGGGAATTGAACTCAGGACCTCTGGAAGAGGAGTCGGTGCTATTAACCTCTGAGCCATCTCTCCAGCCCCTGATAACCCCATTAACTACTAGGGCCGATTTGGCTTGTCTGGCTAGTGAGTTCTGGTGTCCCCCTTCACCTCTCATACTTCTTGGTGGGAGAAGAAAGCCTTCCTTCTGCCAAGGGTATACGAGCAGCTGTGCTCCCATGCTAGAACCTTCAAACAAGCTTTCAAAGGCCACCGTTGGGTAGGTAGCCAAGCTTCCAAGACTCCAGCCTCGTCCAAATGAGGCCCTGCACAGGGTGTCTCCATTTGTTCACAAAGGAATAGGAGTAGAGAGCTGGTTCAGCAGCGAAGAGCACTTGCTGTTCTCTTCCAAAGGACCTGGGTTCAATTCCCAGCACCCATATGGAGTTTCACAACCCACCTATGACTCCAGTTCCGGGAGATCTGATGCCCTCTTCTGGCCTCACAGATACATCTGCAGACAAAACACCTGTACACATAAAACTTAAAAAAAAAAAAAAAATAGAGCCTGGGGATAGCTAGCTCAGGTAGAGGGAGAGTGCTTGCCTGGTTCCTGAAGCCCTGGGTGTGGAGCATACCTGTCATCTGGACACTTGGAAGAAGCAGAGGTGCAAGGTCATCTCCAGCTACATGGCAAGTTAGAGGCCAGCCTGGGCTATGGGAGACTGCCTAATAATATGAATTGTAAAAGAAAGAATCTTTAGGATTAAAGTATAGACCATATGGTTGTTACTCATTTTTCACTTAAACTTACCTATTTCATAATCTATCTGTAATAGCTAATTTTTCTTCTCATAGTAGCAGTCAGAGTTTGTGTCCTGTGCCTCTTTGGGCCAGGCATGACACTAGATGTTTGCATTTAGACTCCTCTCGAGCCTCGTCACAGCCTTCTAAAGCAGGTTGCCTGTACTTCAGTCCCTTTTAGGAGCCTAAGGTGTGGTTATTGTCCACTTAGTGACTGGCTCAGCATTCAAACGGTTGTTTCTGGTCTCTAAGACCTGGTGCATGCACCGCTGTAGCCACTACGGTGCCCTTTCCCTTGTTACATGGACATCGTATAAAACAGTCTTACTGTTTAGCTTGGCACATTGGATATGTTGTATCAGTTGCTGTCAGAAAAACCCATCTTTCTGAAATATTTCAACATGATACCTAAAGGTTAAATACTGGAGCAAATGTTAAGTAAAACACAGGAAGTAGATTTTCTCCCAGGACCTGAAGAGAGAGACGTTCTCATTAATTGCATTACCAGAGACCACTTGGGAACTTGATGGCTTAAATCCCTTGAGACTGAACTAAAGGAATGGGGGAGGGGATGATACGCCTCTTTTATTGTTTTGGCACACAGACACCGCTGCTGTTCCTGTATAACAGTCCGGGGAGTGGCAGCCTACGAAGTGAACTTCCAGAAGTTCCCTGGGGATACTGACGGTTCTTTGTCTCTGTTGCAGGTCACTGTGGAGTTTGCAGATGAGGTCCGGTTGTCCTTCATCTGTACTGAAGTAGACTGCAAGGTGGTCCATGAATTCATTGGTGGTTACATATTTCTCTCGACTCGTGCGAAAGACCAAAATGAGAGTTTAGATGAGGAGATGTTCTACAAACTCACCAGCGGTTGGGTGTGAATAGGAAGAGGATGTAATGAAACTCCACGGCCATAACACTATTTAACTTTAAAGCTGTTGTTTCTTATATGCTGCTTAATAAAGTAAGCTTGAAATGTACCATTTTATCATGAAAACTCTTTGCCTTATCAGACCGGTTAATGTGTGCACTAACAAGCACGGTTATTAATCTGCTACCGTGATGCAGTATGTGCTCTGTGGAACACCGAATGTTCCTCAGGGCCACGGATTGAAATCTGAAGTAGTGGGCGAATCAGGAACCAGCTGTCACTGATTGACACTAGCCAAACTAAGAAACAAGCCATCTACTACCAAGTTACCCAGGGCATAACCTATACGAGTCTATTTATCATGTGTAATGCATGTGTTTAATGTATGTTTAATTTGATGCCCTCTTTGAAATACCCACTTCTGGTAGCCAGTTAGCCCCCTCTCCTAATGTAAAATCAGGTCTGTAGTAGATGCCTGGTATTCAGTGACGTCATTGACCTTGAAGGAAACGCTGTTGATCTGTTGTGCCTGGCTGGGTTTGTCCTTGAATAAGCATGTTGTACATTGTTTTGTGTTTATTTTTACACCATACTGTATTACAACACTCTTAGTATTCACCAGCATATTCACTATCTGCCTAAAATATGCAACCTTTGTGTTACAATATGAAGTAAAGTTCTATGAAGTATGCATTTTGTGTAACTAATGTACAAACACAAATTTTATAAAATTGTACAGTTTTTTTAAAAACTATTCACAACTAGGAAATGGCTTAAATGTAGCATCCTTGCATTAATTAAATGCTTTTAAAGTGTATAATTAATATGCAGTTTCGGTATCTGCTAAATTAAGAATGCCTTCGTGATGGTCATGACTTGCCACGATGTCCTTAACTCTAACGCCTGGACTGGCTGTGTCCGGTCTGCTGCGCTGTTACAATCTGTATTGGTGCTAGTTAGGAAACTCCTAGCTCACGAGCCCAGAGGGCGCCAGGGAGGGATGGACTTAACAGTATTGTCCAATAATCCATGATTTAAAGACTGTATAAATGCATTTTATTTTAAATAAAAGCAAACCCTTTTATTTAACGTTTTCTCTTTGTACTTCTGATCTCTCAACACCACGCACATCTTGTGTTGTTGGAACGGCCCCTGGTGCTAGGCCGTGACCCAGATGGAGAGCTTCTGTTCTCTGAGGTACATTCTTCTTGTTGTCCTTCAGTTAGACTCCAGACTTTGAATTGCGTGCCTTCCCGAAGCCCTGTCCTCCCGCCGCTTTCTCCTTAGGCAGCCTTACAGCTTTCTTGTCTGTGCTGGTGAGGCTGCCATATCCCCCGTCCTGACTCCTTCCCCCCACCCGTGCACCTTGGTAGGCCTGTTTCAGAATACAAGAGCCCTTTCCCATTTTTAAAGATAAGATAATCCGTATGTCGTCACTTACTAAAAGCCTTCAAATAGACTTAGGTTGAGGCCACACTGGAGTCCTTCTCACGTCACTGCTCACACAGAGAGCACCTGGGCCCACTGCCCTGCCTGCTCTTCGTTCTAAGGATTGTGACCTGTGGGACAAAAGCCCAAGTCCCCACCGGTCTCCTCAGGTATGCTGAGGTGGGGGATCTCCCAGGCGCCCTTTCGTCCTTAAGCAGTCTGGGCAGCCTCCTTCTCTAGACCAGCGGCTCTCACCCTTCCTAACGCTGAGACCCTTAATCCAGTTCCTCACATTGTGCCGACCCCAACCATAAGATGACTTTTGGTGCTACTTCATAACTGTAGTTTTGTTACTATTAGGAATCGTAATGTAAAGATCTGTGTTTTCTGATGGTCTTAGGCGACCCCTGTGAAAGGATCGGTCGACTCCCAAGTGGGTCGTGACCCACAGGTTGAGAACGGACTGCTGCTGTAGACACTTCACCACCCCATGGGCCGTATTGTCCCCCCAGGCCTCACCTGCTCTTCGCCTGTCTGAATCTGTATCTGCGTCTAGAAATTTTGTAGTTTGTAGCTTTCCTTCCGTAAATCCTTCTAAGTTGCCTTGGAGCCAAGCATGTTCTTGGCCTTCCCTAACCTGCCAGCTGTATTCAATGGATGCTAAGGCTGATTCAGTGATGCTAAAGCTACAGCCTGGCCCAGGCTCCTATCCCTCTGTCTCGTTATGTGGAAAGCAAGCCATTTTGAGCCCCAGAGAAGCCTGTGGTCGGCAGCCTCACACAAGAGAGACGCCTTGCAAGAACACTGGCTAGGACCCCCAGAAACATACATCTGAGTTTCTGTTCCCTGTGATTCAAGTTCACTAGGGCACAGGAACAGGGACTAACCAAACGCTACCCAAATCTTGTTCTCAGTCAAATGGCTAGGGGCCTGTTAGACACTCCTGATGAGGTAATGTCAGCTCTGCACTATTCCTTTGTAGCCTTGAAAGAAAGACTTTCGTAATTCTTGACTCTCCAATGTCACACACTTCCCAAAGACAAAGACAAGGCAGACCCTTTCCAAGTTGTTTAGCTGTGATTTATGTCTTCTTAAAAGGTTTTAAGCCAGGCAGTAGTGACACACACCTTTTGTCCCAGCACTCGAAGGCAGAGGCAGGTGGATCTCTGAGTTTGAGGCCAGCCTGGGCTACAGAGCAAGTTCCAGGACAGCCAGTGCTTCACAGGGAAACCCTGCCTAGAAAAAAAAAAAAAAAGAGTTTAAAATTAGCAGTGATAAAGAAGGATTCGGCCAGCCTGGGTTCCTGACCCTTAGCTAAAAGACAAGGTGTTCAGTGTTTTAGAGTCAACACTAGCAATAGTGAACGCAATAGTGAAGCTTTTTTTTTTCAACTTCTCAAGTGCTCTATCAAGTCACTTGAAACATGGGAACATCCTTAGCAGGAGAGAGCTTTCTGAATCCATCCCTTTGATTCACGTCATCACGTATCAGGACTGCCTGTCCAGAGCGCGTGACGTGCACCACCACCACCCACACTGGCCGCTGTGCCGGCTCCTCTGTAGCCGTGGAGCCACAGCACCAAGACAAGGAGAGCTGGCCTGCTCTGTGGGTAGAGACCTAAAAAGCTGGTGTAGGAGAAACGGACCCAGTTTTTATTCTGCAGAAGAATCGCCAGTGCCCTTTACACAGCAATTCAGGAAGCTGTTCCTTCCCAGGAGCTCCAGGCTGCTCAGTGAATTAACTGAGTCTTTATCTGTTTGAACTGATTTGGTTTGGCAGCCGAAGAAGCAGCGGGGGGGGGGGGGGGGGGGGGGGGGGGGGGGGAACCAACAGGAAATGGGACATCGGGGTGAGGGCAGTGAAATTCTCAGTGGATTGCAGAGCCACCCAGAACAGGAAACAGACACCAGGAGCTTATCTAGTGGCCTTATTTCCCACTGTGAAGAAGAGGCAGCTGCTCTGCTTCATTAAACAATACAGAGTTTCCCAGGCTGGGCTCACACATGTCAAGTGCCCTGTTGTTCTCATAGTAGACTCACTCCCATTGAGCTTGCCTTTTGTTGTTTGTGCCTGGGCCTAAGTATTACTAAAAATTACAAGCACTTAAAAATAATTTGAGACCGTTATTTCATGAGATCTAATTATAGTCTCCTGTGGCTTCACCGGTCAGGCATTATTCATATTACTGCACCGGGAACCGATCCAAGTTCAATGTTAATTAGATTTGTGATTTCGGACGGCACAGTCAACCAAACAAGTTGAAAGCCATGTCCGAATCAATGTGGCAGATGCGCGGAAAGAAATCATGGAGCGGAGAATTCTGACCTCAGGTTCCTGAGCTTCCAAGTCACATCCACGCCGAATCCTACTCATAGGGGAGCACATCCACGCCGAATCCTACTCATAGGGGAGCACATCCACGCCGAATCCTACTCATAGGGGAGCACATCCACGCCGAATCCTACTCAAAGCTACACAGCCAGCCTCTCAGCTGCTTGCCTAATTACAAACAGCGCTCAGAACACTTGGAAGAGCCAAAATGCTCCTGAGAAATCATGGCAGAGAGGACCAGGTTTGCCAAATAGCAGGTCACATGAAGCCCTCCTGAAGGAGGGCAGTGGGAGAAAGGACTAAATGAGAACAAAGCACAGAACATGGGTACAAAAGTACCATAATGACACCCCCAGTTTCAATAAGTTGTATCTAAATTAAAAAGTTAGAAGTTTACAAAACAAAGCTGGTGCACATCTTACACGACTTTCTACACACACACACCCCAAGACAGGGTTTCTCTGTGTAGCTTTGGTGCCTGTCCTGGATCTCATTCTGTAGACCAGGCTGGCCTCGAACTCACAGAGATCCACCTGGCTCTGCCTCCCGAGTGCTGGGATTAAAGGCATGCGCCACTGCCACCTGGCTTCTTGCACAGCTTTTGAGCCCAGCACCCCAACACGCAGAGGCCAGCCTGATCTACAATAATGAGTTCCAGGGCTACACAGTGAGAACCTGACTCAAACAAGAGCCAAGAGCATGGCGTTGGCACAGGATGATTGAAACACTGAAGAGTCAAGACTTGGAAACGTGCAGAGGGACTACTTGTTTCTGAGAGCATCACAAAAGATGTCCCCAAAGGGCTTGGACCACAACCTCATCTTGTTACGCCGTTATCCCGATCAGTTCCAGGTGGATTGAGGACTAAATTCAACCAGCAAAATGATCTCGTGGTCTGACTGAAAGAATATTGGTATAAGATGCTGTGAGACAGTACACAGTGCAAGATAACTACATTGTAAGGCACACTGAACTATTGAGTAGAAGGCCGAAAAGGGGGAGTGGTGGTAGTGGTGATGGGTTTGAAGCCAGCTTGGGCTACATAGGAAAACCTTGTCTTAAAAAGAAATAAAATGTGGGGAAGGTATTGTAACAAAAAGGATGAGTACCCAGTCTATAAACATGTAAGTACACATGTCTGTGCTCACACAGACCAATCCAAAAGGAAATGGTCAAAATCCTAAGATATAGTCCCTTCACAACAGTGGAAGCCTAAAATGAAAAACCACCCAACTTCATAGTATCCTGGAAAATGGGCACTTTATGAAGTGTCGAGGACTGAACCAACCCAGAGGATCTTGTGTATCAGACACATGCTCTACCACTCAACTCCATGCCCAGTGCCACCAGTTGGAGCCTCTTGCCTATCATTAGTAACATAGTTAAGAGCTAACAGTGTCAGGCATTGCTGGGATAACAAAGATATTTATTGGTGCCATTATAAATTACAGCATCACCAGAGGCATATGTCATCACCTAGTAAAATCTCCCATGCATCCAAGGATCTCGAAACTCCATTATTAGGAACGCTTGCATCTGGAGAAACAAACTGCCTACTCACGCCCACCAGGAACCACGCTCCAGGACGTGCAGAGCTGTACAGTGGCACAGGTCTATAATCCCATCTGCTCCTGAAGCTGAGGCAGGAGAATCACAATGCCAGCCTGAACAAATTAGTCAGACCTCGTGTTGAAAAGTCAAAAGAGGGCTGGGAAACCTGTGTGTAAGTGTGTAACTGGCACCTGGGATGTAGAGACACAGGGATCAGGAGCTCACGCCCAGCCTGGGCTACCTAGGAGTCTCTTCCCCACCCCTAAAAAAAAGGAAGGAAGGAAAGACAAAGAGCAAACTGGCAATGTAGTTCAGTGGAAGAGTGCTTGCTTAACACGCAGAGTCCTGTGTTCAGTGTCTAACCCTGAAGAGGAAAACAACAACAAAAATCACAGAGCTCACCATATAAAGTAGCAACAACTTGGAAACAAAGATATGTAACAGTGGAATGAAGAATGACATGTGCCAGCCTGCAGAAAACATAATATGGTTAGCTTTTAAACACGCAGGATTTCAAAGTTTGAAACAAATGGAAAGTGGCAGATGTTTGTCACTGAGGACAATGTGCTTTCCACTTTCCAATATTATTGAGAAGGAGGGGACGAACACACAAGGTCCTCCCCTTCTACCCATGTGTGGATTCCAGAATCTAAGGTTCTTAGACTCGGGTGACAAGCCCATCACCCCACTACACCGTCTTGACAGCCTCCAAACTGTACTGAAAGACATTTTAGTTCTGATGTCCCATATGAAACAGAGTGGTACTGAGTCACCAAAGGCCAGGGGGAGGGAGTGACTCTCAGCAGCAGCCACTCTGCTTGCTCCGGGATGCCTTTTTCCAGTTCTGGCTTCTGCTGCCAAGTGAATCCCTCACCGGTGGGCTACCTGACTGCTGAGGTTGAAGAAGAGAACAAGCTAATAGGCCCGGGACTGGGGGTTCAGTTCCCAAGGTCCAGTTGACCTTGCTTCATGCTCACAGGCTATACCAAGACCCCACGAAAATCACAGACCAGCAGGACAGGCGGAACAGTGCTGCCGACTTCATTGGGAAACCAAGCTCAGAGCTTGCCTCGGCTTACAAACAGTGGCCTTCTTCCCAAGCGCTTGGGGAAATCAGCACAAGCCTGCCCAAACCACCTAAGCCATAGCTGAGAAATCACTAAAACTGCTGATATCTCCTCTTGCAGCCTCTTAACACAGACTGGGGGGCCCGAGCTAGAAAATGGAACTGAATTCCTGCCATGCTTGCTGTATGGTGGATGGGGCCCAGCCTGGCAGCTGACCTCTTTCATATGCCCCAAATTCTCCCCGTGAAGGTCTTTAAAAAGGAAACTGGACAGATGTCTCCTTTCATCTTCACTACTGAGACAACGTGGTAGAACGGATGGACGACCAAGTGCTTTCCGGTTTGGTTTTTGTTTAGGCAGACAACATGGATCCGGCAGCCCTTCCTCCAACTCTAAGAACTGCTGCAGGTCAAATCGTGCTGATCTCTGAACAAAAGTGATTTCTAAACCTAGCAAGTGTGGTTAGAAGCCCCCTCCCCCTTTGATATTTTGAGCAGCTGGGCTGAGAAGCTGCGTCCCAGCAAAGCCTGAGGGCATGGTCTGTGGCAGTACATTAGGCCACCTGTTGTCTGAATGAGGAGGGACAAAATAACTGTTTGGAACCTAGTTAATTGGGTGCCATCTCTAAGGAAGGTCACGGGTCACTAAAGAAGCCAGCCAGCTCATTTTTTCGCCAGAGATCTCAGCTCATTCTCCCGAAGATCTTCGCATTCAGACCCAAATATGTCACTGCCGCCGAAGGTGGGGTAAGAATCGAGGAGCTTTTTTGATAAATGTTTGTGTGTCCTCAGGAGAAGAAGAAACTATGGAAGCCTGTAGGGCTCAGAGACGAAAAGACTGCATGTAAGAAAGGTCGCAGTATGACTCCGGTCACAGCTGACAGCCGTTAATGACTAACTACAGCTATGATGGAGGCGATAAATGCTCACGAGGCACAGCCCTGGGAAAACTGTGGGACCGAGGGGACACTTGTGACCAAGGGCCCAAGGGAAGCCATGCAGGGAGGGTGTGGAGAGCAGATGGCAGGAAATAAGAAAACCCAGAGCCCATCCCCCAGGAAAGGGAAACTCAAGAAATAGCCCTCAAAACCTCAATGAACACTTGAGAAAAGAAAGACAAAAAATTATGGGGATGAATGAGTGATGTCTGAGTTATTGAAATGCAGCTAAATTTAGCTGTTTCTGAAGTACAGATGGGAAAACCAGAATTCCAGGGAGTGGAGCCATTAATAAAATCATCCTGGAGAAACAAGGCCAATCAATCACATGTCCATGTGAACATCAGCTATAACCCAAGTCAACTTAAATGCCTGTGGTTTTATGAGGCCGTGGAGGAACATCGAAGAGAAAGAAGCAGCCAGGGGGGAGGTTTTACAACTGAGATACGGGAGCCTAGAACGGAAGCTCCCTAAGCAAGATGCCACAGGAGACCCGTGGGAAAGCCAGCTTGCATTTTTCAGAGATGCTCTCCATTGAGGATGAGGGACATCACACCCAGAGCGCAGAGGGCAGAGGGGAAGGGATCACAGCCCTGCGGGGAGATAGTGCCTCGTGAGAATCTTCCAACTGGAGGAGCGTGCAGGGACCTTAGACCCGGAGCAGCTGTGCCTAACGGCTCTTCTAAAGTAAGTCATGTCCTTTTCTGCTCAGGGCAACTTCTGAAGTGACCGAGAAAGACCACTGCCATAAACAAGTCTTCAAAGCCAGCTCTTTCTGGGACATTCCATGTTGACTCTAAAGAACCAAACCTAGGAAAAAGGGCTCTCAATCACCAGACAGGCTCTGTGCTCATGACTTCTTAGGAGACCGGCACTGATAACCACCATGAGGTGTCCCACAAGGCATTACCATCGACTCAGAGTATCTCCACCTGGGAGGAAGAAAGTAGACCTCCAGGCCACACATGCCCAGCGCCTGACAGAGCCTGGCATGCAGAAGTGACTCAGGCAAACACTTCTGGAGTGAAGGAAGGGCAGGATCCAGATACAAAGGAGAGGACTGGCTTTATGAAAGCATCCTAGTGACTTCCTTGGGCTGCAGTGCGTGCGGTGTATCTGCTGAGAGCCTAACATGTGCAAGGCCCTGGGTTCGATCCCGGAACTAGCCAGGGCTGGAGGGCTCAGAGGAAACTGCATTCAGGCCTGAGTTTGAACACAGCTTTCTACTTCGTTTTTTGTTAGCCAACGAGGGATTATTGTTTTTTTTTCCTGTTATTTTTAGATTAAAAAATCTTAGCCTTTCCTCCCTGCTACTAACTGTTTTGAAGTCAGGAAACTGAGCCAATTTAAATAATGGGCGGATCAGAGCTCTTTGGAGGCAGATGCTTCCAACAGAAAACGTAAGTTCAAATTCAAAACCAAACAAAGAAAAAAACAAAACAAAACAACAGGGACCATCTGGATTATACTGTTATGTGTTTTATGCAAAAAGGCATTCTCAGCCAGGCATGGTGGCACATACCTTTAATCGCAGCACTCAGGAGGCAGAGGTGGGTAGATCTATGAGTTCGAGGCCAGCCTGATCTACAGAGTGAGTTCCAGGACAACTAAGAAAGAGAGAAAGGAAAAAAAAAAAAAAAAAGGCACTTTAATCCGATGGAGGCATTTACTCTTAAGTTAAAGTCCCAAAGAGCAGCCCACTACAAACTCTTTTCTAATTTCCTCCCAGCTAAAGCTTCCACGAGACTGTATCACACTCATTTCACAAGCATCACAAAGCCGCGCCTTAACTACACCAAAGGATTTCCCGAAGGCATTTAGGAATACATTTTTTTTTTTTTTAATTACAGATGGTATCTAACACTCATCCCCAAATTCACAAGGAGGAACCAAACTCAGGTATATGGCTGCATTCTGAGATGAACACAACTCAGCAAGACAGACTGGAGCCTGATTAGAGTCAGAGAAAGAGCATAGAAGGACAAAACACCCCGACATCTGCCACCAGGCTCCACAGCCCGGGGAGGGGGACAGGGGCCAGGAGAGTCCCAGCAATCTTAGTGCAGCCACTGGCAACTCTAGTTTCTGGAAAACTGCCCAGTCCTCCTGGGCTCGCAGTCGGTGTACCGGGTAAGTACCCTGACCTCCAAGCACCAGCCTGGCCTCTGGAAAGATCTCCCATCATCTCCCAGTGAACTCCACCGTCCCAGCAGGAGCTGTAGCCAGAAAGCACATGGAGAACTGAGCTCTGATCTGAGCCTGGGCATCTCTCCTGGCCAGAATCCCCTGCATATTTCCACATGTGGGGTCAGTGCAGCTTCCCCTGCCCCAGCTCGAGGGAGGGACAGCTGCTTTATGAACCTAACTTGGCCCGGGAGAAAGACTGAGACCTAAGCCCACCATGTGTGCTACCTTGTGGAGGACACCCTCCTTGAGAACCAAGAGGTCTGGGTACTTGCCCTCTTAGAATAAGGGTGTGGCCAAGTGCATGTGTCCCTGCACCAGGCAGGTGGATCTCTGTGAGTTCTAGGCTAGCCTGGTCTACATAATGAATTCCGGAACAGCCAGGGCTATGTAGAGACACACTGTCTCAAGTAAACAAACAAACAAACAAACATATGCTATTTACCAGACACCTGAAGTCACAGAACTTGGGAGGCTTTCACAGGAAGACCTGTAAGTTGTAAACCAGCCTGAACTGCAAAGTGAGTCCCCAAAGCAAAAGCTCATAGCAACTCCCCCTCACCTCCTTTCTTTTCTTTCATTTTTTTCTAAACACAATGAATTAATGCAATTAGATCATAAAATTATGCCAACTTACCCTTTCCTAAAACAGAGTTGTCTTGTGCACGCACGTGTTAGAGGTAGATGTGAGGGGCACAGGAGGAAAAGTTAAGAGGTTTTTAGCATTATGGACTTTTCATGTTGCCCTTAAAAGTCAGCTGCTCGGATGGTACCTAACGGTGGTGTTTCTTGGCCTGGAAAAGCAAGTGCTGATGCCTGACCAGCTTAAAAATAAACATGGAAGGGCGGCTCCAGCACATCTCGGGATTATTACACCCACTCCTGGTGCCTCTCCCTGCACAGCTGTGTGCAGAGTCTATCTTTAGGCCCCCTACTTCCCCTTCTGGGGCTTGGTCCTCTCTCCTGGGCCTGTCAGGGGTCCTTGCTACCACAGGGTGACCAGGGTGGCCCGACACCCAGGCCTGCCCTCTGAGGAATATGAACGTGTCCCTAAAGCAGAATATCTTCCCATCTGTTCACTTCTTCCCAGGACTCAATAAAGGTAAAGACAAAAACAGGCAGGACAGAGGCCAAGGCAGAGAGCAGATGAATCAGCCTGGACAACCATAGTGACAGCCGTTCTAAGAAATAAGATTGTAGGGATGTGGAGCAGTTCCAGGGCGCTTCCGGAGCATGCTTAGGGTCCTGGGTTCAAACCTGAACAGCACATAAAACCAGTCTGGTGGCTTACGTGCTTGGGAGGTGAAGGCAGGAGGATCCAGAAGTTCAAGGCCACTGTTGTCTACATAACAAGTTGGAACCTAGCTAGAGATACATAAGACACTGTCTCAAACAAACAAACAAATAAATAAAAAGGGAGGAAGGTGGGGGCAGGGGACAGAGTTAAAGGTAAAATTTCCCTTTTATCTGAATAACTGGGGGAAAGCGGTGTTGTGAATGAACTCACACAGCCATGTGAGTAACTAATGCTTTTTTATTCTGCCTATTGCCATTCTAGAGGGATGTGTGGCTCACGAGGGAAGACCCTCCAACTGTAGAATACTAACCTAAGAAGAAAAAAAGAATGGGTTAGTTTTCTACTCTTATAACTAAACAGCCGAGGCTGGGCAGCTTTATTGAAAAAAGAGGTTTGTTGAGCTCACACTTCTGGAGGTTGAGCTCAGCTGTGGTGAGGTCCTCAGCGGTGGGTGGCATCACAATGGAGGAGTCCAGGTGAGAGAGATCACGTGGGTGTGGGAGATGCCTAAGAGGCTGCGGAGGAGCCAGGCTAGTCCTCTGAAAACAACCCCTCTCCAAGAGGTCTCTGTTGACCCCTTCTCCGGCAGGCCCTAAAGACAGTAGCCCCCTGCCAGACTCCACCTCTTAAATGTCCCACTGCATGGACACTCCGACACTCAGGACACACCTCCAGCACAGACACACGCGGAGGCACACCCAAGTCTGGCAGACCCCTACACAGGACCAGGGCTGATAACCTTCACGCTGGAAAAACCTACTGTTCTCATTGAGAAAAGACAGTGATGAATGCATAGATTTTAAAAATCTACCGAAACATGAATGGCACTCTTGTAAAGTCTAACTCATAGAGTTTCCTTTTCTCAAGGTGAAATAAAACAATGCCCACTGAAGACCATTCAACACCGAGAAAGACAACCTTTTCTACAAACGGTGCTGGAAAACTGGATATTCACATACAGTGGGATGACACCAGATTCTGACCGTCTACCATATATAAAATGCTAACTCAAAACAGATCGAAGGCTTCAATGTGAGAGCTAACTCTAAAACTCTTAGGAAGGAAACACAGGTCCAAAGCTTGGGGATGATGGTTTGGCAACGCAGTCTTGAACAGCACCACCCACACTCACAACCCCGCTACTCCTGTGAAATAAACATATCAGACAGAATTGTCCTCTCTCCTCCCACTCCGAGGGACACTGTGCCGATGCTGGGGGACCACAGCACCAGGCGTAGTCTAGACTTGCTCTGGGAAACTGGAGGAGGCTGCTGATGTTGTAGGTGACACAAGACGCGGGTGCTAAGCAACCCTTCTGTGCTTAGCACAGAAAACGCCCAGGCAGCTGGAGCGTGTGTCTGCATGACTCACTGCAGAGGCTGCCTCTGTGGAAGGAAGTGAGGAACAGTCTTTCTGATTCCAGGTAGACTGAGGAGTAGAAAACCACTTGCAGAAGCAGGAAGGAAAAAGCCAGGACCTCCCCCTGGGCACTTGACTATAGCCTCAATCAAAAGGAACCAGTTTATTCCCTTCAGGCCATGAGAAGAGGGGTGTCTAAGGAAGTGTGAGTGGCTCTCACTGGCAGCGGAAATGAGCTGCCGAGGAGAGCATCTCACCTCCAGTGTGGTAGGTCAGGCAAGTGCCTGGAGATGTGCCTGGGGACCCCTTGGTTCATCAGAGATGTGTCACACGTAGCCAGCAGGCCTCCCGTTGGCTCAAAGCCGTCTGAGTTTCCAGAACAAGATGGTGTTGACTGGATGGGGTAACCCTGCCATTTATCTTCATAAACTTTATTAGTAACTTCCTGGCTTTGATTAGGCCTCTATTAGTTTGTTTCTAAAGTAAGAATGGCTTTAGTTTCTCAAGTGGCTTTTTCCTCATTTTGTTTTGTTTTCTAAGAAGGGTCTTACATAGTGGAGGCTAGCCTTGAACTCCTCATCCTCTTGCTGCTCTTTCCCGAGTGCTGAATTAGACATGCGCCACCACATCCAGCTTCTAAGAGGCAATTATTCTATTGATCAAGTTTTCTAAGGAACACCTACTATAATCAACAAATCTTTTTCCCACAAAGAGAGAACTGGCTTCTGGAGATTTCTGATTAGTAAACACTGAACACGTACACCCTCCCTGTCAGATCTGAACTTAACACGAACTCCGTTTCTTTTTTAAAGAACTAAGTTCTTTTCATGGTTCCCAAGAAAATGCATTTAAGTGACTCAGGCTGGGGGGGTGGACTCAGTAACTCAGTGGGGGAGGACTTGCTTAGACTAAGCAAAGCCTTGCATTGATCCCCAACACACACATTCTCTCTCCCTCCCTCCCTCCCTCCCTTTCTCTCTCTCTCTCATACACCCTCACACTCAAACACTCATATACTACATTCACTCACATATATTCACACATACATACATACTCTCTCACACTCACACACATACCACACACTCACATATATCCACACACACATATACTCACTCACAAACATTCACACTCACTCACACACATCACACACACACACACACACACACGCTCTACACACAAACTCACATACACTGACATACACTCATACACAACACACACACTCACATATACTGACACATACCACACACACATACTCATTCACACACACACCACATACACACACACCATACACACTCATACATAACACATACTCACATATACTGACACAGACATACATAACACACATACTCATACACAACACACACTCACATATACTGATAGACACCACACACATATACTGACACACACACATTCACATAAACTGACACACACCATACACATATACTCATTTACACACACACACATACCACACACACACTCATACACACTGACACATGCAAATCTTAATGTAGAAATCCCCGTAATTTCCTCAGTGTGGTGGACACTCTCCAATCTCATCTGCAGGAAACCCATGCCGTGTGAGTCAGCCAAAATGACCATGCTCCACGTACACTCACTGCATGACTTCCATTTTTGGACCCAAAAAAAAAAAAATATTCTCTGACAAGTCATTTTAACCAGACTGTCTGACAGGCATAACAAAGTATTTCAAAATGAAGACATTTTCTCCTTGCTTATGTCTGTGACATCATGTGAGTCTTTGGTCCCATTTAGCTACTCAGCATATCCAACTTTGTACACCTAATGGGACTTCCCCCTCCAATGTTATTTTCAGATGAAAAGTAATTTAATCAAATGGTCCCCTTTCTAGAAAAACAGAGCTAGAGCTTGATATGGGCTAAATCCACCCTAATTGCATTATTATTTTTTCTACAAAATATATTAAATAAATCCTAAGAGAACGTATGTTGGGAAAGCCTGTGCCTAGTGACTTCAGCGTTTTCTCATTAACTATTTTTTAACTCATGCTCTTAGATTTTGTTATGAATTAATTAGGAGAAAAACAGATCTGGTTCTAATTTCCAAGACCATCTCTAATTCGGAGTAAGCTGTTTGTCACAGAATGTCAGACAAGAGACTGAGGTACCTACTGACTGTACCCAGGGCAGAGAGGACAGCTTGGGTCAGGAGCACATGAGGACCAGGATGGCCTGACAGCTGGCTAAGCGAAACGTCCCAAGAGCATGCTTCCTGCCCGGGACTGTGAATGGACCTGAAGGGGGCCTAGGAGGAAAACTACAGCCTACACTGGATTATCTACAAATCTTAAGTTTTGTGAAAGCAAGCCTTAAGCTTAGCATTTCCATCATAGCTCACAGTACATATCATAAATGACATTTCCAGATTAGGAAGGCAGGGCAACTTAATCCTTTATTAAAGAAAAATAAAATGCTTTAAAAGAAAATATCACACTAATAGATGCCATTGGAGCACGGATTCTGGAATAGATGTGTTTAGTTGATGTTAAAGTCTGTCTGTGAAGGACTAGACTATTTCCATCCTTGAGAAGTACAGACTGCAGCATCTAAAGAGGAATGGTTATAGCGTATGCTGTTGACTTTCAAATGGTTCTGAAAATGTGTATGTGTGCATGTGTGTGTGCATATGCGTGTGTGTGTGTGTGTGCGTGCGTGTGTGCGTGCGTGCGTGTGTGTGTGTGTGTGTGTGTGTGTGTGTGTGTGTGTTGGCGGTGCTGGGAATCAAGCCCAGGGACTTGTACATGGTAGGCCAACCCTCTACCATTGAGCTAAGACTCCAGCCCCATGGAAAGAGAAAGGTGTGGGGAGTGTGTCTCCATTGTAGAGCACTTGAGTAGCATTTGTGAAACCCTGGGTTAATCCAAAGCACAGAGAAACAGACAAACAAAAAAAAAAACAAACAATTAAATAAATAAATGGAGAAAGAAGGAATGGTGAGAAATGAGAAAGAGAGGAGAAGAGAGTTTGCAAGTAAGAAAAAGATGATAAAGTGAATGGGCAAACTAGTTAAAGCTGGGTGGAAGTTACAAGACGTGTGTGTGCCCAAGCACACCCACATGCACAAGCACACCCACATGCACATGCACATGCACACCCATGTGCACTAATCTTACTCCTGCAGCTTTTACATAAGCTTGAGTTACAACCAAATACAAAGCTAAAATCAGTGACGCCTACACTTAGTCCGGTTTGGAGAAAGCGGTGGTCACTGGCCTCGTTCTTATTGGAGGAGGCCGAGCGTACCTGCCTGCTTCCCGGGAGGCTGGTCTTTCTGAGGCTGGAGAGAACAGTGGAGCCTGCCGGCCTGAACCTGCCAGCTGTACTTCAGTCTCTGCAGCGCTGGGACTAACAGGTGTGCGACATCACACACCCTCCATCTGGTCATGTTTGCAACAGGTTAACTACATGGTGGCTTCCTCCAAGGTCCAATCCAGGTGGCTCAGCTGACTCTTGGCTCTCTCCTTAGATAGGTTTTCCATAGTTTTTTAAGTCACAGTTCTTCAGAGAAGCCAAACACACACAAACTCTCTCTCTGTCTCTCTGTCTCTCTGTCTCTGTCTGTCTCTCTGCCTGTCTGTCTCTGTCTCTCTCTGTGTGTCTCTTGTGTCTCTGTGTCTCTCAGACTCTCTCTCTCTCTCTCTCTCTCTCTCTCTCTCTCTCTCTCTCTCTCTCTCTCTCTCTCTCTCTCTGATTAATTTAGGAGCTTAACTCAGGTGATAGCAAGAGTTGACTAGTCTGAACTCTGAACCTGCCTCGCCAGCAGGCTGGAAACTCAAGGAAGAGTTGATGGTCCCCAGGGCAGGTGTCTGTGCTGCGGTTTTAAGTAGGATTCCTTCCACTGTGGAGACCTCAGTTCTCCAGTTCTGGCTTTCACTGGATGAGGCCCACCTGTCACAAAGGCTTTCCTCAGTTTCTCCTGAATTAAATGTTACATCTTAAAAATACCTTCAAAGCAACACCATGACCAGTGACTAGTGTTTAACCAAACAGTTGGGCACCTTAGCAGAGCCGAATGGATGGAGAAAGTTAACCATCAGGGGCATGGAAACAGGGTGGTAGTGAAGGCGTTGTGGGAAACGGAGCTAACCTTCCATTCTGTCCTAAGCAAACTCCGTAGACAAAGCTTGTGTGAGGCACCCAGGAAATTACCACAGAACCTCCTGAAATGCCAGAATGGAACCCTCCTCACCAAGGGGCTGACTAGAGTTGGGGCCCGACAGGTGAGAAGAGTCAGCAAAGAGTGGCCTGGGAGACAAGGAGGAGGTGGGATTTAAGGATAAGGTTTCCCTGAAGAGTGAGGGAGCAAGGTTCTTCCAGATGTAATCAATTAATTCTTTCTCAATTAAAAAAAAATCTTCTGAAAGTTTAAAACGAGGGCCTAAAGGAACCCCTCAGCAGGCGACATTGGCTTTATGCCCTTCTCAAATGATCATCCTTGGCTAATAAATCCAGTTTACAACAGAACCTTCCTACTATAAAAGACCACAGAATTGAAAGCCTGGTTTACAGTTGTCTAATTGTCTTAATTATTTAAATATGTGGGAAACATTTTGCCTTGAAGAGGATTGCCACATCAATTCAATTTTGCTAATATTTTTTTTTTTCTGAGTAAAAGTTTTCAGACCTTTGAAACTTTATTGATGACCTATTCTTTTATGGTTTTGCCATGGCTTTCTTGATCGACAACTTGAGCATAATTTAAGAAGGGATTCTAATCACCACAGCTAATTAGCAAGAAAGGTAAGTGCTGACATGATTCCATTTCCCCTAAATACAAGTTTGGAAAATAATGACTCCCAGATGGACAGGAAGCTGCCGCTGGAACAGCTGGAGCTGGAAGAAGCGTGTGCCATCGAAGGAGGCTGCTGGAGCCCAGAAGAACGCGGTGCACCTCACACTGCATTTTTAAACTCAATCTTAGAACGATAGGAAACATTCTGGAATCATGGGCCCTTGAATTCTACTTTGTCAACACTCACAGCTCTTCCACAGGAGAGGCAAACAGGTGTGGCACCATTGGAGACATCAAATGTCCTTTAAAATCTGAGGCGGTGTACTGAGTCAAGGGTCCTCACTCCCTGAGCAGTCTCGTGACTTGTGTATGCCATGCATAACCAAAGCAAAAGGCTGAGCTACCCCATGACTTACTGAAAGTATCTGCTCATTCAATAATCACCGATTACCTGCCTAGTCGTTGCTAAACTTCACATTTATTGTGTGTATGGGGGGCAGGCACACAAGTGAAGAGGTCAGAGGAGGACTTTCAAAGAGTTGGTTCTCTCTTTGCTCCATGTGAGTTCCAGGGATTGAACTCGGGTCCTCAGCCTTGGTGGCAAGCACCCTTACCTGCTGAGCCATCTTGCCAGCCAGTTGCTAAATGTTAAGTGTGTGCTGGATTTAAACAATTAGGTCTGCTGAGATGGGGCTTTGGTGCTGGCTACCTCAGTGGGCAGTGGAGAACGGTTTTCACTGAGTGTCTTTCAAGTGACAGGTCTGGAATCACAACAGGCAGATTTCATGGACTTGTTCAGCGGTTCAGACCTCTTCTGATTCTTCAGGAACATTCCCTTGAGAATCCCCTCCCCTTCAGGCCTTCTGATGCCATTTCACCTGGCCCTCCCTTCTCTGGCTTCTCTCTGCCCACCACACCTCAAGGTGAGGATTTCCCGGGCCTCCTTTGAGAGACATCCCCGTCTCTCCTGGCACACATCTCTCCTAGAACAAGAGTCAATGTCCTGACATCACCACCCAATAGAGACCGACAGAGATCTCTCCAATCCCATCTCAGCTCCGTCTCTGCAAGCTGCTCAGGGAAGCTGGGATCCCATGTCTAGATGTGTCCTGACTCTCAGCTGCACCACCGCAGAGTGGAATGTTTTGACCCGCCCTCTCTCCCGACAGCGGCAAACACAGCCCACCATCCCACCATGATGGGTACAGTCCACACAGTTCTGGAAGTCCTGGCAGTGACTCCTCCTTCACTGTCATAGCCAATACCACAAATACTTATGCGGCCACAAAACCCTCTAAATCCTCCTTCTAAACATTTCCTGAGCTTGTCCAACCCTTTCTATCCTATCCCTTAGTTCAAGACCTCTCCTTGCTGTCTGGATTATTCCGATCATCTGACATTGCTACACTGTAGCCTCTTCCAGCTGGGCCTTTTCTGAAGTGTAATCGCTTTCACAGGTTCCCAGTCAGCGTCAGGTTTAGGTTCTAACACGTGCATGCAAGACACATGCACGTGGGGTGCATGCAAATATATGCATAATACCCTCATGACTTCCTCAGAGGAAGCCGAGTGTCTTTCCAGGTAAGATGACATGAAGTTCAGGTGTGTAAACCCTGGAATTTGAAGGCCTGGATTCACATTTCAAGTTTACAACTTGTTAGAGTGCCTTGGCTATGGAACAGGATTCTTGAGATTACAGTCAACTCAGAAGGGATGGTCTGTCTCACCTTAGGCAAAAGATTTCAGGAAGCAGGGACTGTAGCAGAGACACGTACCCCCTGCAGCTGCAGCAACCCCCTCATTCCCAACCCTTCACCTGCTCCTCTAAAGGGTCCCAGGCAGCTTTTTCCTTGGCAGACTCAGTTTTCCTTGGGAGAGAGGCTGCCCCTTGCTGTGTGCATTAATAAACACAATCCCCTCAGACTCTTATGCTACCTCAGAAATCTAACATAACATACGAGTCACGTGAGCTTGGGAGCGTCAACTTATGTGTTGGTTATCGAACACTTCACGATAAATTAACACAAAACTTGGTGCTTAAAGTAGCTACCATTCACTGTCTTTGAAGTTAATTCGGGTCAGGAACCTGGGAGAAGTCTAGTCATTTGAAGGCAACACGGAGGTTAGAAGACCTTTCCAAAGCAGCTGCTCTTATGATGGAGGCTGCAGTTCTAAAATGGCCTTAGCAGAAAGGTGTCATTTCCTACGGTGGGAATCACTCCAGGATGTTGCGTCGGTGTTTCCAGGTAAGGCCTCCACCTTCCACACTAGAGAGGAGACGAGAAGGCGTCACTGCTTTTTGCCACCTAGTCTTAGGAGTCACAGCTTGTCACTTCTGTGTAGAGGGCACAAGGTCCTTGTGTTCACAGATAAGCACTAGGGAAAACAGAAGTGTTGAACAGGCAGGGCTGTCTCTTCAAAGGAACAGATATATAACCTGTTTTCCATTAGAAGGCTGGGAATAGATGTAGTTCATAGCCTGGTGACCTATGCTATCTGTAGGGCCCAGGCCACACCTGGCTCTGCAGACTCTTATGTTGATCCCATACCCTTCCTCCCTAGATCCTTATTTTGAGCACTGTTTCTCAGTCAGTAGAACCCATCCTTATGGGAGATGTCACATGTGCTTTACAAATGGGAGCAGAGGTGGTTAATAGCCTAGTGACCGCTCGGTATGTACAGCGAAGCCACACCTGTCCCCCACCCTAGACTCCGATGTTTATTTCAGTCATCCTTCCTAGACCCTTATCTTGAGCAGTTTCTTCTCAGTCAATAGAACCATCTTTATGGAAGAGGTTACAGGTACTTTGAAAAGACTTCAATGTAGTCATGTCTTAAGCTTTGTTGTATACATAGGACTGAGTTAATGATCATCAGGAAACTTTTTTCCCAAATTGTGCTGTGCTTAAATATGCCTAAAACAAACTGCCCAGTATCAGACTCTAGACGTCTGAACCAACACCGGCTGAGTTGTGTTGAACCTGACTTCCTTCTTGCCTCACATGGATCAGCACTCTGCTGACTGTGGTGTTTGAAGAGACCCCCACATTTCTGCCTATTTCAATAGATAGAATTAGGGTCCATGTCTTTAAAAGAACCAGAAATTTTGTGGGCCAATTTGAATGGCACCACAGTAGCTACCTGTGTAGAATGGTGTCCTAGTTAGGGTTTCTATTGCTGTGAAGAGACATCATGACCACGACAACTCTTATAAAGGAAAACATTTAATGCAGGTGGCAGCTTACAGTTCCAGAGGTTTCGTCCATTATCATCATGGTGGCGAGCATGGGGGTATAAGACAGACATGGCGCTGGAGAAGGAGCTTTTACATGTTCATACACAGGCAACAGGAAGTAGACTGAGACACTGGGTGTGTCTTGAGCATATATGAGACCTCAAAGTCTGCCTCCACGGTGACAACTTCCTCCAAGAAGACCACACCTACTCCAACAAGGCCACACCTCCTAATAGTGCCGCTCCCTTTGGGGGCCATTTTCTTTCTAACCTCCACAAATGGAGATGGAAATAGTAATAACTCATGGTGTTAAATGAGTGTCTGTTAACTATTTACAACGGTGTGTGCCATCTAAGTACGAGCTACTGCTGTCATGCAAATTTACATTCTCCCCCATCAACTCCCTTGATGCACCAACATCACCAACTTTTCTGAATTCCTCACCTTTCCTGAGAAAGCTATGGAAACATCTTTGTGCCACACCCTGGGCTCTGTCTTCCTAGAAGACTTTTTTTTTAAATTGTGTGTGTGTGTGTGTGTGTGTGTGTGTGTGTGTGTGTGTGTGTGTGTGTGTTTTGCCTATATGTATGTCTCTGCACCATGTGCATGCCTGGTGCCCTCAGAGGTCAGAAGAGGGTGTTAGATCCCCTGATACTGGAGTTACAGAGAGTTGTGAGCCATTGTGTTCATGCTGGGGATTGAACTCCAGTCCTCTGGAAGAGCAGATGGTGCTCTTAATCATGTAATGAGTCATCTTTCCAGCCCCTCAGAAGACACTCTTACTTTTAAGTTTCTCTGTAGCCTCTAGTGAAGTCTAACCAGAGCCGTAACCTAGAACATCTTAGGCTGCACTAAATGTCCTGCCAGGGAGTACCAGGGCTCCTTCAAGGCAAGCACCACACACTCCTCTTTCTCCTCTGGCTCATGGTAACTGGTGTGGCCTCAGGTATGCCTGAGAAGAACCTTCCAGTCCAGAAGAACCTAGGAGTTCCTTCCAGTGTGATCTCTGGGAACCTCAAGCACGTGTATGTTTGTGATGTTGTAACTGTCTCTGTCTCCCTCTGAGACTTTGCCTTAGTCAACAGTATGGTTCAAGTTCAGTCACAGCTTCCAGAGCACAGTGGAGCCAACAGATACTTTAATAGAGGAATGTCTACCTGAAGCTTCAGAGGACACTTCTAAAGAACAAGAGGAAGCTGGGCGGTGGTGGTGCACGCCTTTAATCCCAGCACTCGGGAGGCAGAAGCAGGTGGATCTCTGTGAGTTCGAGGCCAGCCTGGGCTACCGAGTGAGTTCCAGGACAGGCTCCAAAGCTACACAGAGAAACCCTGTCTCAAAAAAAAAAAAGAACAAGAGGAAGAGCCAGGTATGCTGGTAATCCCAGCACTTGAGCAGTGGAAGCAGAAGAAACAGGGGTTCAAGACCAACCTTGGAAACATATAGAGTTAAAGATGCCAGTCTGGGCTAAAAAGGACTTTGTCTCAAAAAAAAAAAAAAAAGCTAAAACAATGCAAAAAACCAAGTAGAGGAGAAATCAGAAAAATCAATGAACCAGATCAAGTAAATTAGAACAATGTATGGCCAGACCCCAGTCTTAGCTAACAGTAAGTAGACTGTGATTTTCCCTATATGAGCCCCAGGCAAATAATGTTACATCATGTATAATAAACAGTATCCACATAGGATGTTCATGTTCTGTTTTCTCCGTCTACTGTTTCCATCACTAATTAAAGTAAGCTAAGTTTAATGACAAATTCATGTTAAAAGTCCATAACATCACTATGTTTATGAACATGAGTGACTCTAAGAACTTAAAAAAGTCTGTTTACTGTTCACAGTTTACAAGGCCAAGGCAAAGAAAAATCTCCCACATATTAAAAATATTGCTGAAAAAGTTGGGCTATCCATGATGGTGTCTGAGGTCCGTGCTGCCTCTGAGGACCACATTTGGGTCCGTGGTCCTACTGCAGCTGGGGGTGGGGCCATGTTGATGTCAATGGCCGCTGTTACTCCTGAAGGCCATGTGGGTGTCCACGGTGCTCTGTGCTGCCAACAGGGCCGTGTTGATGTGAGTGGCCTGTGCGGACACCAGAGGTCATGGTGATGTCCTTGGTCTGTGCCGCTGCCAAGGGCTATGATGGTGTCCATGGCCCATGCTGCCGCAGAGGGCCGTGGGGAAGTCCATGATCTGTGCGTCCACTGACTGTAGAGGGCAAGGAAGCCACTTTCGCAGTGGTCTGGGTGACTGCAGACTCACAGTTGAGAAAGAGGGACACAGAACGCTTCTGTGACAACCCCTACTCCCACCCTACCCACCACCCAAGACAGAAAGCCATTGAAAAGAACTCTTAAAAACTGTGATAAGGATGCTGAAGTGTAGCTCTCTCTATGATTGGTGGCTTCTGGCTGGGATGTGGGTGGGGGAGGACTGTTTTTTTTAAGGGGCTACCCACTGGGAGTTTGACTCCAACAAGTATATGGGCAACACAAATTTGATTTGTTTTTTCTTCCTTTTCTTTTTTTTGGGGGGGTGGGGGAGGGGATGGCTCACAAGAGTGCGTGTGTAGACCTTGGAGGACTGGGAAGTGAGTGTGATCAGGGTTCATGATGTGAAATTCCCAAATAATTAATAAAAATATTATGTAAAAAAAAGTTAGTCTCACTATTAAGGTCTGTAAATGCAGTTACCAAAATTAACCCCCTGGGCATAAAGATTTTTCTTGATGACCAAAAATGGAAGGAAATAGTTTTAAAAACAAATACAGAGTAAATCTTGACCTACTTATGGCTGCGTAGTGACTGTGATGGGTATTCGAGCACGGCACCCCAGAAACAGCACATGCAGAGAAGTTCAATGGGAACAGTTTAGTGGTTTTTAAGGTTTGAGCTTTGTGTTGTTATTGTTGTCTTTCGAGACAGGCTTTTACTATATAGTCTCTACTGGCCTCGAACTTCCAATCTTCCTCCCTCTGCCTCTGAGTGCTGGAATTATAGACATGCATTACTACACCAAGCTAGAAATATTGTAATATCATTTTTATTGATTTATGAGGGGATACACATGCGTCATAGAGAGACATGGAAGTCAGAGGACAACTTGTAAGAGTCAGTTCTCTCCTACTATGTGGGTTTCAGGGATTGAATTCATCAGACTTGGTGGCCTTTACTTGCTGAGCTATCCTGCTGGCCCTGGAAATCTCTTTCTTTCTTTTCTTTATGTGTCTGATTGCTGTGTCTGAATGCATTTAAGTGTACCACATGTATGTAGTACCTTCAGAGGCCAGAAGAAGGCACTGGATTCCCTGGAACTAGGGTTACAGGCAGTTGTGAGCTGCCATGTGGGTGCTGGGAACCAAACCCAGGTCCCAGCAAAAGTAACAATCACTCTTAGCTTGTGAGTCATTTCTCCAGCCCCCACCCCCACCCCCGCCCCCTGGAAGTCTATTAAAATCTCACCACAGTTTTATTGGAGCTTGATATGCTCTACAAACATTTCTATTCTTTACAGGTTATATTTCTCTCAATGTGTTGAAAAATGTCTTTATAAAGAATTTGTGGCGTTTTCAGGAGCCAAAATTAAGTGCAATCATGTTGGATTGGCAGGAGGTGGGGTAGGTGTTTGGAATAAAGTACCCTGTCTGGGGTTCTTTCAAACACATCCTGAAAGTGTGTTCTGTCTACTTCAAGGCAGGACCTGATGTGCACAGCTGTAATACAGCACTTGGGAGGCTGAAGGAGAACAGCTACCAGGTCTTGAGACCAGTCTGGACAACAGTGTGAGACTTGGTGATGACCATTCTTGGTTGTCGACTTGACTACATATGGAATTAACTAAAACCCAATGCCATGCACCTGTGAGGGATTTTTCTTGACTGAATCATTTGACATGGGAAGACCCAGCCTAATTCCAGATCTTTTGGGGTGGGAAGATCCGCCTTGAATTCTGGTGGCAGTCTGAATAAAGGCCATGCAAGGAGAAAGCCTTTTCTCTTTGCCTGCTTGCCCTCACTCTGGCTGGCATGTTCGTTCCCTCACGGGCATTTGAGCCCACTTCTTTGGGATCCAGGGTATGCTGAAGACCAACTGAGACGTCCCGCCTCATGGACTGAACAACTCCTGGATTCTTGGACTTTCCGTCAGGAGACAGCCATGATTGCATTAACTGGACCACAGCCTATAAGCCACTCTAATAAATCCCCTTCCTCTGTGTATAGATTAATCCTACCAGTTCTGTTTCTCTAGAGAACCCTGACTAAAACACCCTCTCTCAAAACAAAATAAACCAACCCACCAACTGGTTGCTTATAAGTCAATATTTAGATCCCACAGTTCCAGAGGTTGGGAACCCCGGATCAAAGTGCAGGCTCCATTGGAGGCCCCCTTTCTCCTTCAATGGCAGCACCTTCCAGCTACATCCTGACATGGTGGAAAGAGGCAGGTGAGTTCTCCAGGCCCTATTTGTGAGAGCTTTGATCCCATTTCTTACTCATCATCCACAGGTCTACTTCTTAATACCCATCACCTTGCAGAGTAGGATTTCAGCATCGTTTGGTAGGGACACAAGCATCCAGACCACAGCACTAAGGAAGTAGAAGTCAACATTGGCCTTTAAACCACAGTGCTGGGAGAAAGGTTGAGTGACAGACCCAGGAAGAGCGTCCTGTAGACACTGCTCTGAAGAGACCCTGAGCATCACAGCATTGCAAGAGTTCCGTCACCTGGATGTTTACAGGCCAGCCTCATTTCAACACTCTGCTGCTCCATCAGTGCGTGAGTCACAGGCCATCTGGGCTACCAGCTTGATTTTATAGGCAAAGAAACAGGATTAATCATTTACCAAACACCACACAAAATCATTGCCAGATGGAATGCCACCCTGTTAATTCCTAACTGTCCTGCTGACCAGTCCATAGGACGAGGCAAGGTCTACTGCAGCCTAATCCCAGATGTTTTAGCCCAGACACTGACTGTGTTTATGAGTGGAACCACTAAACAGACAACCTGGATTAAAGAGGGAGCTTCAGAGGAGCTAACATTTCTGCTTGCAAATTCTTGAAGTGACTTTGCTTAAATCGAGAACATTCTCAGTAACTACTTTTGCAATGAACTGAGGAGCAGCTGAGTTCATGGATTTGTAGTAATTAGAAACCATGGTATGATGCTGCACATGGTAGCTCACACCTTTAATCCTAGCGCTCGGGAGGTAGAGGCAGGTGGATCTCAGTGAGTTTGAGGCTAGTCTGGTCTACAGATCGAGTTCCAGGACAGCCAAGGCTACACAGAGAAACCCTGTCTTGAAAAAACAAAACAAAACAAAAAACAAAAAGAAAAGAAAACAAAAAAAAGAAAGAAAGAAAAGAAAAGAAAACTTGGTGTGAATTATAGTGCAGAAAATTAAAATTCAAAGATGCATGTGGCACCTGTCTGTAACCCCAGCACTAGAGACTGAAGAAGAAGGATCATAAATTTGAGAGTAGCCTGGGTTACTTACTCTGTTTCAAAAAACAAAACAAAACAAAAATGTGAACTAAATTTTAAAGTAGAGTCAACAAAAGCCATCAAATAAAATGAAGAGAAATTTTGAAGAAGATAAATGGATAACATAGACTCAATAACATATGTTTAAATGTGATTATTCTCAATTGCCTACTGTTTAAAATAAACTTTGGCCATGTGTTACCGCTCTTACGTCTAGTTCCAGCACTTGGGAGGCAGAAGCAAGCAGATCTCTATGAGTTCAAAGCCAGCCTCAACTACACAGCAAGCCCCAGGCCGGCCAAGGCTGAATAATGAGACTCTGTCTCAAAAGTAAAATAAGAATCAACTTTGAACTTGAGGTTTTTAAACATTTCTCAGTGTAGGACTGTGAGTGAGGATGGTTGAGCAAGCCAAGTGCTTGCCTTCAAATGTAGGGATCTGAGTTTGACCCCAGAACCCATGCAAAAAATGCTGGTCACGGTGACCTGCTCTTGAAATCCTTGAGCTAAGGAGTCAGACAGAAGGACCCCTTGGGCTTGCTGGCCATCCAGTGTTGCCTGCTCAGTGTGCTCCAGGACCATGAAAGACAGCATCCTGAGGTTGTCCTCTGGCCTCTGCACTCCCATGCACATGAACATGCATACACACACGGGTTCACACACAGTTTCTCAGTCTTGGTGGACAGGGAAAGAGTGGACAGGCAAAGCAAGACTTCTGTCTCGGAAGTCACACTGGTAGCATTCTGTCCTTTTTACCATCAGGAAAAAGAGGAAGGCTCCAAAGTCTCAGCTTCCAGAGACAGGCAGAGTGACAGCTTCAAAGTCACTTCGGACCCCGCTTATTTCATTAAAAAACAACTCTATGTTCCTGTTTATGAAAGAACAACTTACATTTTGTCAAAAATGTAAAGGGTAAGGCACCTACATGCTTCATAAAGGAATAACCTTCATTAATATATGAGTGTGTCTTTCATTCTCTCTCTCTAAATGCTCAAGTAGTCTATCTAATGGAAGTAAAAGCATACCTACAAACATTAGCCTTTTGGTTAGTTGTTATTGCTATTTGTTTGTATTTTAAAACATCATTCATTAATGAATCCCAGGTTGGCTCAAAGTGGCAATCCTCCTGCCTCAGCCTCCTGAGTGCTTGGATTAGAGCATCATCATGTCCACCTTTAGCCTGCTTCTTGATTTTCTTTTATAATTTATTTTTATTTCATGTGCATTCATATTCTGCCTGCATGTATGTCTGTGTGAAGGTGTTGGATCCCCTGAAACTGGATTTCAAGCAGTTATGAGTTGCCTTGTGGGTGCCAGGAATTGAACCTGGGTCCTTTGGAAGAGCAGCCAGTGCTCTTAACCTCTAAGCCATCTCTCTGCCACCCTCTCACCCCACCCTCAACCCTTTGTTTGTTTGTTTGTTTGTTTGTTTGTTTTTCGAGACAGGGTTTCTCTGTGTCACCTTGGCTGTCCTGGAACTCACTCTGTAGACCAGGCTGGCCTAAAACTCAGAGATTCACCTGCCTCTGCCTCCTGAGTGCTGGGATTTAAGGCATGCACCAACACTGCCTGGCTTGACTCTTTTTAATAAATTTTTTTTTGTGCAATGTGTTCTGATCATGGTTCCCCTTCCTAATCTCCTCCTGGATCCTCCCCACCCATCCAACTCTCTCTCTCTCTCTCTCTCTCTCTCTCTCTCTCTCTCTCTCTCTCTTTAGAAAACAAACAGGCAAAATAAAATAAAATAATAATAAAACAAACCAAAATAAAACAAACAACCAAAAGCATATACAGACACAGACACACACACAAAGCCCATAAGACACAAAATCAGGAACCATAATATATAAGTAAAAGAAGAGAAAAAAGCCCAAACAAAGCATTATGTGACCAAAAAAATCTTCCAAAATACCATTGAGTTTGTTTGTTTTGGTTTTTTCGAGACAGGGTTTCTGTTGTATAGTTTTGGTGCCTGTCCTGGATCTCACTCTGTAGCCCAGGCTGGCCTCGAACGCACAGAGAACCCCCTGGCTCTGCCTCCCGAGTGCTGGGATTAAAGGTGTGTGCCACATCGCCTGTTTGTTTGTTTGTTTTGAGACTGGATCTCACCAAGTAGCCCTGGCTGTCCTGGATCTCACTCTGTAGACCAGGCTGGTCTCAAACTCACAGAGATTCACCTGCCGCTGCCTCCCCAGTGCTGGCATTAAAGACAGGCACCGTCATACCCAGCTGTTCATTTTGTATTGGCATCTACTGCTGGGCATGAGGCCTGCCTGCCCTTAGGTGTGGTTTGTATACACAGTGAGACTCCATCAGAGAAAACTAATTTTTTCGTTGTAAGTGCTCATCAGCTGGCGATAGCTCTGGGTTAGGGATGGGGCCTCCTGTGTCCTTGCTCTCTCAGTACTGGGACCCTCTCAGTCTGCTCATGTGGTAGATCACATTCATCGGTTTACGTATGTTGCATGATCCCTGCATATCTGGGAAGAAGCCTAGTTGATCATGATGAATGATCTTTTGGATGTGTGCTTGGATTTGGTTTGTAAGTATCTTATTGATAATTTTTACACCTATGTTCATAAGGGAAATTGACCTATAATTTTCTTTCTTTGTTGGGTCTTTATGTGAGTTAGTTATCAGGGTAACCAGGTGATAAAAATAACTGGGCAGTTATTTTTATCACCTAGTTACTGGGCAGTGTTTATTCTGTTTCTGTTTCTCTCTCTCTCTCTTTTTTTCTTGAGATGGGGTCCTGCCATATAGTTCCAGTTCTGTAACTACAAGCACAAAGCTCCCCTCACTGCTTTCTTTACAAGACCTCTCCCTTGCTTTTGTGTTGATTTGTTAGCGAGCTTGTGTGTGTTTCCATACAATCACCTGCAGGCGTATGTCTCCTTTAGTAAATCATCTTTGAGTCCTTTCTTCATTAGGAGTTTCTGGTAAAGTGGTTTAGGAGTCTAGGAAGTGATGTCCTAAGTCCAAAGAAGCATTTTCTTTTAGAATTTCCTAAGGAAAATGTTATGAATCTATAAGATAAAAACTTAAACCTGTCACAAATAGAGCAATGCTGTTTGGGGCTGAGAGATGGCTCAGTGGTTAAGTTCGTGCACTGTTCTCGTAGGGAACCTGAGGTCATTTCCCAGCACCCAAATCAGGCAGCTCACAACCACCTTCGACTCCAGCTCCTAGATGATCTCAGTACTATATGAGGGAACCTGAATGCATGGGCTCGCTCGCTCTCTCTCTCTCTCTCTCTCTCTCTCTCTCTCTCTCTCTCTCTCTCTCTCTCTCACACACACACACACACACACACATGCACTTAAAAACAGTAAAAATGTGTCTTAAGTAATTATAGAATGATCAACTTTTGCCAAATAAATAATGTATTAATATTAGTACATTATCTCCAAACCATAATTTTTCCTCTGTTAGCTTTTTGAGACAGAGACTAAGTAAATATAGACTCAATTCTCTTTCCCACTGCCTTTGCCTGCTGAGCAGTGGTATGACAGGCATGCCCCATATTGCCCAGCTCCTAACCCTAAGTTTTTACTTTAACAATTGTCAAAAGCTTGTTCTTCAGTAGGTAGTTTGTGCTTATTTAAAAAACAAAACAAAACAAAAAACAAACAAAAAGCAGCACATAGCGCCATCTAGAGGTAACAAGAAACACTGCCATATTTTTCACTCATTAAAAAATTTTTTTTTAGAACTAGCTCAGTAGGTAAAGGGCTTGCCTAATATGCATGAAACCCTGGGCTCAATGCCAAGCACCACATGAACCAAGCATCCTGGCACACACCTGTAATCCCAGCACCTGAGAGGCAGAGGCTAGAGAATCAGAAGTTCAAAACTATCTTCAGCCACATACAAATGTGGTAATAGCCTGGGATACATGAAACTCTGTCAGAAATTAATAATAACAATAATAATTTACTACTACTACTACTACTATTGTTATTATTATTATTATTATTATTATTATTATTATTATTATTATTGGTTGGAGAAATGGCTTGGGGTTAGAGCATACACTGCTCTTCCAGAGGACCGAAGTTCAATTCCCTTATCAGGTGCTTCACAACCACATTACTCTATGTGACGCACACACACATACACACACACACATACACACACACACATACATCACACACACAAATAAATAAATATTTAAAAATAATGTTTTTAGTTTTAAAACCAAATTGTCATGTCAATATATTTTATATTCACACACACACACACACACACACACACACACACACACAAAAACTACCTGGGAAAAACGTCAGAGTTTTAACAGGCCTGTCATGTGAGATAAAATGTGTGTATATATGTGTGTGGTACTGGGATTGAATTTAGGGCTTTCTGCATGCTAGGCAAGCACTCAGCACCAGGCTATGTTCCCAGCTCATACAGGCTGTATCTTTGTTTTGTTTTTGATATAAGGTCTCACTATGTAGCTGTAGCTGTGGCTAGCCTGAAACTTGCTTGGTAGACTACTAGGCTAGAATTTGTGTTGTCACACACACACACACACACACACACACACACACACACACAGAGCCAAGGATAAAGCTCCCCACCCCCACCCCTCGAGATAGGGTCTCACTATGGCTGTCCTGGAATTCCCTCTAGAGACCAGCCTGGCCTCGAACTCAGAGATATTCCTGCCTCTGCTTCCCGACTGCTGGGATTAAAGACATGCACCATTATTGCCTGGCTGTAGATAAAATATTTAAAGTGACTCGGTCATAACAGCTACAAGAACTCTTGACTCCCGTGTGACTCTCAGTCTTTTCTTCTCCCCACCCCCCCCACCCCACTCCCCACCCCCGCCTTATTTAACTCTAGAATAAAAGCATCCCTAAGCCACCAAGGACCACAGGTGTCACCATTACCCAGTACTGGGTCACACTCTTTATCCAGAGGTTTGTGGGCAGGCAGGCAGGATGAAACTGCAGCCTCTGGTCTGTGTGTCTGTATGCACGCACGCTCACATCACATACGTACCCACGGAGGACGAAAGAGGGCAGCAGATCTGTGGGTGCTGGAGTTACAGGCAGCTTTGAGCAACCAGACACGGGTGCTGGGAACCAAGCTCAAGTCCTCCGAAGGAGCAACAAGCACTTGTAACCTCTGAACCTCTCTCCAGCCCCTCCAGCTGCGATTCGTTCCCTTTGCTTAGATATTCAGTGTTGTTCCCGGCTTTGAATCTGCGCAAGAATGCTTGAATTAGGAACGTGGAGAACAGCAACAGAAAATCGCAGTTGCGGTGTCCAGAATCTACTCTGTGTACACACGTGAGACCTGTGGAAGTCGCTGTGAGCACACAGCTTATTCACAGCTTATTCATACAGCTTCGTCTCACTTGGGCAGGCGATAGTCCCCGTCCCCCCCCCCCCCCCCCCCCCGGTCCCTTTTGGAACTGCATTGTTTTAGTTTATACGTCTAAGTCTTTCTGTGTCTCAATTTCATCATCGTTTGCTTTCAAACGGAACTGGGAACTCTTCAAGGGAAACTGCATCTCGGATCTGTTCTCACAGACCCCCAGGAGTGTCATATTATGAGCATGTGTGTGAACTGTATGATGGAGCTTGCTGATGAGTGACTACAGAGACCCAGCGTCTCTGGCAAGCTGGAATGTACAAAGTGCAATGGAGTTTGGGTAAGTAACTTTTGATGATGGTTGTGATAAAGGTCAAGAAACTGTTGCCTCAGATCTGTGTTTACCCTTGAGCAACGATTTAAAAGAAACACACACATACACACATACACACACACACACACACACACACACACAATCTGCTTGAAAGTTGCTCAAATTTGTATGCTTTCCAGTTTCTAATTCATATTTTGGGAAGGGATTCCCTTTGGGGAATTACATAATTCTAACTTGTTTTTGACAGAGAGGAACAAAACTAATGAAAAATTTTCCCAGAAAATTTTAAAGGAGGAGAGCAAACTGGAGGTGTAGGTCTAGTGCTTGCCAAGCATGCCTGAGATCCTGGATTCAGTCCCAGTACTGCAAACCAATGCGCTTAACTGCTACTAATCCTTATAACTATTATTAGCCATTATTAACATACTACAATGAATAGAACTCACCAGCCACCTACATTTAACTATTCCTATTATAACTCTTATTAGCTAATATTAACATTCTCCTTCATCTAACCATATTTCTTTTTTGTTTGTTCATTTGAGACAAGGTGTCTCTACATAGCCCTGGCTGTCCTGGAACTCACTATGTAGATCATGCTGCTTTCAAATTCACACAGACCTGCCTGCCTCTGCCTCCTAAGTGTTGGGACTAAAGGCATATGCCACCATGCCTGACTCTAACCATGTTTCTGAACCACTGCAAATAAGTTGTAGGTTGTCATGACATCTTGCCTCTACATACTTCATCTTCCTTTAAGAACAGGTATGCCAGGCGATGGTGGCACACAACTTTAATCTCAGCACTCGGGAGGCAGAGCCAGGCAGATCTCTGTGAGTTCGAGGCCAGCCTGGTCTACAGAGCAAGATCCAGGACAGGCTCCAAAACTACACAGAGAAACCCAGTCTCAAACAAAACAAAACAAAACAAAACAAAACAAAAAGAACAGGTGTGTTCTCCTTCAAAGCCTCATTGTTATACCTAAGAAAATGAACAACACCTTAATTTCCAGCTCAAACACAAATGTCTATAACTGTCCCAAGGGTGTGTATTACAGATGTTTTAAAAATCAGGATCTAGTCAATATTTATATTCACACACTATAGTTGATTAAGCTGTCATTGATGCTCTCAGGTACTGGGCACTTACAATGTTCCAAAGTGCATGGCTACTGGCTATCCTGTTTGTCATGAGAAGATTGGAGACATGTCTTGTAATATAAAACGCTGGCAAAGTAAAGTGTTCACCTCTGAATATTTTGCTGTATCTTAATGATCTGCCATTACGGTCACAAAACCTTGAGAGGGTATGTTTTTCCAGCCTGGGGGAGAAGCTATATGGAAGTGTGATGGGAAGGTCCCTGAGTTATGGGACAATGTGCCAAAACAGCCTCACTGACTTCTCCAGACATTCGAGTCGGTAAGTTTAAAAAGTCCAGCATTAGCTTTCTAAAGCTAAGGGTGCAGGATAGCAAACCCAGTTTATGTTGATTGATCGTACACATGTATTGTGTTCATTGTACATGTGTGTGTGAGTGCACGTATGTATGCATGTGTGTGCGGTAAGCATGCTCTTGACTATAAGTATGTAGACCATTGAGTTGACGTTGGGTCAGATATCTTCCTCCATCACGCTCCACCTTACTTATTTATTTGTTGAGGTTTTGAGAGAGTCTTCCATTGGTCCTAGAGATAGATTGGTAGCTACAAGCCCTGGGACCCAGCTTAGTGCCTCCCTGGTACTGGGATTGTGGGCTCACCCTGCTACACCCAGCTTTATGAGGTTGTTACAGATGGGAACTCAGGAGCTTTACTGCCCCAGTCATCACTCCGGTCCAACATTTTGTTCCAACATCTTACATGGCTCTTACCATCAAGGGAAAAAGGATATATTAAATTTGGACACCAAACTAGATGGTACCAGCACCAAACACTGGATTTAGTATCCAGAAAATTTCTCTTGTCTTTTCTTGGGTCACAGGATTTTAAGAGCCTAGAACCACATAAAGATATAAATATAAATAGCAATTATATTTGAACCTTATCAATCTCTGACAAGATGTCACAGGTGAATATTCCAATGGGGGTGACACAGATCCAAACTTTCACCAAAGTTTGAGTCTTAGGTTGATACTCTGGTAGGAATGTAGTCCCTCATGTCATTTACTGGCCTGAAGTGTTTCTGATTTTTTTTTTGGTCAGTTTTCTGTGGATTATAAGAAACACATTTGTATTTTAGAAGAGACAGATGATTGAGGAAAATGATTTTTAAATCACAAATATGATTTCCATGACACATAAGAGGAGAATCTCAACTTGGAGTTTCCATGCTAAATCCTGATTGCAGCAGTCTTGCACAGATGTTCACAGGGCTGCCATCCAACTCTTAGCTCAAATGCTTAAATATTCACCCAACTTTGCTGTCATCTGCCAGTGTCTGAGTTACCTTTCTACTGCCGTGACAAAACACCATGGCCAAGGCAACTTAGAAAAGAAAGCATGTGATTTGGAGCTGATGATTCCAGAGAGTGAGTCCAAAGACCATCATGGTGGGAAGCTTGGCAGCAGGCAGGCAGGCTTGGCGCTGGATCGGTAGCTCAGAGCTGACGTTTTGAGACAACCATGAGGCAGAGAGAGAGAGAGAGAGAGAGAGCGCTAACTGGGAATGACATAGGCTTTTGAGACCTCAAAGCCCCCCTCCCCACCAGAGTAACACCCCTCCTCCAACAAGGCCACCCTCCTAATCCTTTCCAAACTCTTCCACCAGCTGGGGGGGCCTAGGATTCTAACATATGAGCCTGCGGGGGCCAGTCTCATTCAAACAACCACAGTCAGGCTTTAAGGTAAACAATGACGTCATTCACCATACTCACACTTTTTTATAATTCATCATGGGTTTTTTGATGTTGTTGTTCTTTATGGAGTTAAACCTGAATTCAAAGAAGCGACTTCTAGTGTCTTCCCCTAAGCGAGTACACATCTACCCGAAAGAGCAGTCACTACCCAAAAGAGAGTGTTACTGATTGTACAAAATGGCCAGAACTTTTTAAAAACAAGCAAACGATAACAGATACCTGGGCTTGTCACCTGCCTGTGGCAAACGAACAAACGAACCCCAAACTTGATAGCACTGAATCTTTCTCCTTTTCCTTATTTAATCACATACACAGGAAGTAAAGAGGCCAGTGGGCATGGTGGCACACACCTTCAATCCCAGCACTGGGGAGGCAGAGGCAGGTGGATCTCTGTGAGTTCAAGGCCAGCCTGGTCTACAGAGTGAGTTCCAGGACAGCCAGAGCTACACAGAGAAACACTGGCTTGAAAAACAAAAAACAAAAAACAAAAGAAAAAGTCAATTCTCTTGGGAGAGGTAGACCAGGATGCAGGTTGGATGAGGCTTTGGTAAGAGCATCATTTGTTCCTGTCAGAATCTGGCCTCCGTTACCCAAGTACTTTTCCCTCTGGACCATGATGCGGTCACTAACTAAAATACTAACTTGGTCTAGGATTATAGCACAGTGGTTATCCAGCAAACGTAAGAACCTGGGTTCAGTCCACTAAAACAAAACCAAACAACAAAATATTTCACTTTTGTTGAAGTTTTTGACCCAAACAATAAAGCGTGCTTTCAGATTAGCATGTTCTATGGTTCAGAAGTTTAATCATGTCCTTCCACAGATCCATGCGCAGAAGGCTTAGTCCCCAGCTTGATAGTGTTGGGAGATAGTGACAAGCTTTAAGAAGCTGGCCCTCCTGATCAGAGAGGGGAATGGTGAAAACAGGAAGTAGAAACTGGTTAGGCAGTTTAGGGTAGAAAAGACCCCAAAGAGAAGCAACCAGTTTTCTTCTTGGCTCAAAGGTTGTGTGAGACCAAAACAGGGAAAACATACCATGCAGGTTAAGGGTTTGCAATTAAGACAATCAAGAATAAGCTCCTGCTTGTCCTGTGTTTGTCTGACTCTTCTGCACAGATGTGCTCGATCCTGTGGGCGGGAGGTCCGTGGGCAGGAAATGCGTCAGGATGTGTGCTTCCCCTGATGGATGTGGTGGGAGGTCCGTGGGCAGGAAATGCGTCAGGATGTGTGCTTGCCCCTGATGGATGTGGCGGGAGGTACGTAGGCAGGAACTATGCCACCCTGATTAGACTGAAGGGAAATATGGTAGCCCCATGGCTTTGCCTTTTTAAGTCCCTTAAGAAACATGACTCATGCTGGGCGGTGGTGGCACACGCCTTTAATGCCAGCACTTGGGAGGCAGAGCCAGGCGGATCTCTGTGAGTTCTAGGCCAGCCTGGTCTACAGAGCTTGATCCAGGATGGGTACCAAAATTACACAGAGAAATCCTGTTTTGAAAAAACAAAAACAACAACAACAACAAAAAAAAAACAACCCAAAAAACCATAACTTAGGGCCATTTCCTGGGAACCCCAGGATGGTCCTGGCCAGAGCCCATCCTCTTGGCTAGTATTTAATTACAGCTTGCTTCAAAATTTGGCTTAAAATTGTGGCAGTCGTCTTATTCTCCCCCTGTGGGATTAACACCAGAAATGTCCTTGGGCCACTTAGCAGCCTGTTCCTCTCCACAGGCCAGAGATGCCAGAACTGTTTAGGGGCTCTGATCTCTGATCTGGTCCCTAAATGACTTTAGAGCAATCAGACCTCTTTATAAGGGGTAGAACAACAGTAAAGGCCCATAAAGAAAAAAAAAAAAAAAAAAAAAAAAGCTCCTGGGGGGCTGGAGAGATGGGTCAGTGGTTAAGAGCATTGGCTGTTTGTCTAGAGGACCCAAGTTCCATTTCCAGCACCCACATGGCAGCTCACAACTGCCTGTAAGTCCAGTTCCAAAGGATTTGACATCCTCACACAGACATACATGCAGGCAAAATACCAATGAACATAAAATAAGAATAAATAAATCATTAAAAAAAAAATCTGGTGATGGTGGCACAAGCCTTTAATCCCAGCACTCTGGAGGTAGAGGCAGGTGGATCTCTGTGAGTTTGAGGCCAGCCTGGTCTACAGATCTATTTCTGGGACAGCCAGGGCTACACAGAGAAACTCCCTCTCAAAAAAAAATCAAGAAAGAAATGACCAGGTACTCTGGTCAAGACAATAGAGTACCTGGCCTAGGTAGAGGCCTAAGATTCCCATTTGGGCCAGGTCAATCACCTGGGCAAAGGACCACCCTTAGGAAGGCAGGTTCACCTTAAGTCAAGCTAAAGAGATGGGCGGAATAATTATCCCTTTAATAAGACACTGCACTTCCCTGGATTCCCACCTTCAGTTCAGCTTCACTGAGTGCAACTGGCCTAAGAGTGCCCAGTTAACTTCTCTATCTATGCTCTCACATGCTTTTCCTAACTAGACTCTGGGCCTCCTCAACATTTTAGCCTCACTGTCTCTCTAAAGCTCCCCACCATATGACTACTCATCTACCAGCTATCACCTCCATGACATGGCTTTTTTCCTCTCCTCCAGTCTTCTTCCCCAGCAGCTGCCGAGATTTACAGCCTGCCTGCCCTGTTTTTTTTTTAAATTTTATTTTGTTTTGTTTTGTTTCTTTTAAACACTAACAAAATTCCCCTCAAGCTTCAGAAGAAAATGAGGAGGAGGAAGAGGAAAGGCCTCGTAGCACAATGTCCCTGGGTCTAAGGAATGTAGAACAGAGGAGTCTAGAATAGCTCTCAGGGGATCCTTTGGTGGTCCTTCCTGAGAGTTAGGAGAGGAGTGAGCCAGGCTCACTCAGCTTTCTCTGGCTTAGATTTAGCAACATTACTTCTTCTTTCTATGTGTAGGATACCTCTACTGTCTAAACTTTGAGCATCCCAAATTGTGAGTTAAATAAACTTCTTTTTCCTCATCAGTACCCTGCCTAGCGTGCTTTATGAAACTCATGAAAACCGACTAATACACATGTCTTCAAAATATTTTAAATACTTCTAGAGTAGACTATAAATGTCAGGACAATCTGCCCTTTGTCTATTCCTGTCACGACTGTAGTCACAGTGAGACTGTGTAGTAGCATTCCACATATGTTTACTGAATGATTTAATTCTTCAGACAGCTATTCCTCTCTGGAGAGAGAAGGGGTCACCAACAGAGCGCACAGTGCCTCGAAACAAGTACTCTTTGATTCACACAGTTATGACCTAAGATAGTGCTAGCAATCAGAGACTCAATCAGAATATGAACTCGGCAATACTTGAAGACATAAATAAGGTTTAAGAAAGAGAGAGAAACAGAGAGAGGGGGAGGGAGGGAGAGAGAAAGAGAGGAAGAAAGAGAAAAGCAGGGAGTTCACACTCTCACCGGCATGCTCTGCCACACTGCTGCTCCCCATTCTACCTTCGGCTGTGGGTCTAAGGGGACGTGTCTATGACCAAGGGCTGAGGTAAGGGGGAAAAAAAGCCAAGCTTCCTGAGTGGAGGTGTCACAAGCAGCTGGCTAAGGATTCTTTTCCTCTATTCAGGTAGAAATCACAAACAGGGGAAAAAGATGTTACTTAGTGTTCCAGGCTTCACGCTGGGTGCCAGGAGCTTGTGAGCTAGGCTTACAAACCCCAAGGAATACAGCACTAGGGTACAAGGGCCACGGGCCTGTTCCAGGTGTTAAAAGCCAGAGACTAGCCATCTAGGTTTGAAGAAAGGCCAATTTGAAGCCAGCCTGGGACACAGGGGACACACTCCAAAAATAAGGAAGAGAGCTGGAGAGATGGTTAAGAGCAAAGTTGTCCTTGCAATGGACCCAGGTTTGATTCACCACAATGTAAAGTTCAGTGGCATTAAGTCATCATATGGTTGTGCGACTGTCACACATCTACACCTAGAGCTTTTTGTCTTTCCTCGTGCTGAAGCAGAGGACTGGAGAGAATAAAGCTATGCAGAGAAAGAGCTCCCAAATCTATACGGAGACTTCTTAGTCTCTGACTAAATAGCAGTCTTTGCAGTCCTCAAGTGAAATTCTGTGAGCTTGAGCACGGAAAGCAGACAGATGTTGGAGGAGAGCACACGGAGGGCCGCGAGGGCTCCAGATTCCATCCAGCCCGAGGAGAGGCTGCATGGAGCCATAGAGCCTTCAGGAGAAAGTTTATAGAGGCAGTCCAGCTCTGCTGCAGTAAAGGCAATTCCAGCTGTCTGCAACCGAGCTTAAACAGCAACTTTGTGGCCAAAACACAGTAGCACAGGCCTGTAGTCACAACACTCAGAGGCTCAAGTGGGGAGATCACAGGTTTTAGGGCAGTCTGGGCTACACAGCAATATCCTGCTCAATTAAGAAACAGTAACTAAAAACCAATCTTCAAAATTGTCCAGATGACCCACAACTAACCTAACTACTAACCTGTATGTTAAAAAAAAAAAAAAAGCCTTCAAAATTCCATGAGAAAACAAAGTAAAAATATTCAACAGTGTAACCCTTATAAGGTCGACTATCCAGCACAAAACTACTAGAACCATAAAAAGATCTTAAAATTATAAATATGCAAAGATGTGTGTGTGTGTGTCACACACACACACACACACACACACACACACACACGTGTTTATGGGTGTGTATACGTAAGCATATACTTTTTCTTTATTTGAGACAGGGTCTCACATAGCACAGGCTGTCCTCAAACTTGACATGTAACTGAGGATGACCTTGAGTTCCTAAGTCTCCCCTGTCCCGCTTCCGAGCATTGGGAGTGTAACTGTGAACCGCCATACCTGGCTAAAGTCATGTGTTCTTAATATTTAATAATATGTAAGGTATAATGCTCAACTATGTAGTTATATTCCTTTTCCACGTTGGCTCACCGTTAGTACTAATGCCATCAAATAAGAAATGACACTTAGTTCAAGACAGTACGAGGCATTAATGATGTAGAAAAGTACGTGGACCCAAAGTGTATTTTATGCTTGAAATGCGAAAGGGACATCAAGATGCGTTGTGATCCTCCTTGTTTTAAGTTTTAAATGATGAGTTATAGAGGTGACACAGAGCTACCCTTCCGGATGACCCCAGTTCAGTTCCTCGCACCCCCAGATCAGGCAGGTCACAATTGCAGTACCTCCAGCTCCAGGGGATCTGATATTTTCTTCTAGTCTCTGTAGGCCTCCATACTTACATGGCATACACTCACACAGACACATACGCGAGCATATAAATAAAAATATTCTTAAGAAATGTAAATGAGACATCTCCCACTAAAGGATAGATTTTAGGTCAAAAGCCCCAGAAAGTATCCAAGTGCTTAAAAACCTTCTGGATGTGACTATGTTAAAAAAACATTTCCTGCTGTTTGTGGTGGCACGTACCTGCAATCTCAATTGGTAGGCTGAGACAGGAGGATGGCTGGGAGTTCAAGACCAGCCTGAATTGCGTACTGAGTTTGAAGTCAGTCTGATCTGCATGAAACCCTGTCTCAAAAAATAAACCAGACCCCCCAGTAAACAAATGATGAGAAACGTTCTCTCTAATCTTGTATTATAAAATCCTCTATTAATATTTATCTGTGTCATTAACCTCAGCACTCAGAGGAGGAGTCAACAAGATCAGGAGGTCAAGGTCATCCTCAGCCATAGCAACTTTGAAGCTAGCCTGGGCTGTATAAGACCCTGTCTCCACCCCAGAATCACCCCTCCCCCGCCCCCCCAAAAAACTAGTGGATTTCCATTCCCAATTGCTCTTGTAGGTTGCTGTACTACCCCCGCCCCTCCTACAGTGAGATGTCAGAAGCTACTCAGAGCTGAACAGTGCTTCTCAAACCTGTCCTGGAACACTCTCAGCTTTGTGTAGAAATTGATCAGGAATGCAGATTCCTAGACTTCATCCTTCTGAATCCAGAACTCTGGGATTGAGTACCTCGGTCTGCATTTTACTAAGCCCTAAAGAAAATACTGATGCCGGGTGGTGGTGCCACATGACTTTAATCCCAGCACTCAGGAGGCAGAGGCAGGCAGATCTCTGTAAGTTTGAGGTCAGCCTGGTCTACAGAGTGAGTTCCAGGACAGGCACCAAAGCTACACAGACAAACCCTGTCTCGAAAAGAAAGAAAAGAAAAGAAGAGATAAGAAAAGAAAAGAAAAGAAAAGAAAAGAAAAGAAAAGAAAAGAAAAGAAAAGAAAAGCTGGTTAGAAACCAGCCAAGCTAAGGCCAGGCATTTATAATTAAGAATAAGCCTCGGTGTGATTTATTTGGGAGCTGGGTGGTGGGCCCCCAAAGACCAAAGGCCAAAGAGCAAAAGAGTAGGAGAAACAACCAGCACCACCACACCCGGCCTTTTATGTCAGATCTGGAGATCTGAAAACAGGCCCTCGTGTTTGCAACCACACGCGCTCTTGCTGGCCGAGCCGGCTCCTTGGTACCTACGTTCTGCTTTGTTTTATCTGAACCAGGGTCTCACTGTGCAGCCAGGCTGGCCTGAGGCTGGGAGCCATCCTCCTCCCCAGCTCCCCAGCGCTGGGACGACAGGTGTGTACCACCACACTCAGCTTCTATCTGTCTGCATTTGTTGAATTACGCACTAAGTGATTCTATGACCCACTTCAAAATAAAATCAATATATTGGCTGAGGAGAGATTTACGAATCTTAATCCTTTCTTCCAAGAGGCATCATTGGCAAAGGGCCTTGGTTTGGAGGTTGCTTCTTGTGCTTTTGTTTTTTTGTTTGTTTGTTTGTTTTGTTTTTTCCGGACCTGATTTTGAAACCCACTCAGTTATTTTACTGCGTTGTGGACTTGGCCAAGTTTCTTGGTTTGGTGAGTCTCAGCGTGGGCACTAATGTGATCAATATAACAAAGGGGACTTTGTGTGGGCCAAGCACCATCTAAATCTGCCCTGTGCAACTGCCATGGCAACTGTTCTTCTATGGACCCCTGTGCGCTCTGCTACCCATTACTACCAATTATGAGCTGGCTGGTGGGGAAAGGGAGCCTGATACAGACCATCCAACTATAGTACCTACAAGGGAGAGCTAATTCGCTTTAAACATTTTCTAGTAGGTGAGTTTTGAGTGTTCAGGTACAGAAGTTCAAGGGCTTCCTTTCTGTCAGGCTTCTTGAGGAGAGTCCCGAGAGACTAGCTCCATCAAGCCGTTTCCTGTGGTTCTTCCGTCTTAGGTCTGACTCCCCTTTCTTACACTGATCCTTGCATGAGCTCTTCTGAGTAGAGCACATCAGCCTCTTGCCTAGGCTATGCTAGGGAAAACCTTAACTAAAACTGGAACCTGTTAATCTCACTGAAAACAGGCTGCAGCTGATGCCACAGGCCAGGCAGATCTCTGTGAGTTCGAGGCCAGCCTGGTCTACAGAGCGAGATCCAGGACAGGCACCAAAACTACAGAGAGAAACCCTGTTTCAAAAAACAAAAAACAAACAAACAAACAAAAAAGAATCAAATTACCACAGAATGTGCTCCTACTGTCTGTCTCTCAGGAAATCCTGAGACCTGTATGAGTTTCCATGCCATGGGTGGAGGACAAAGACCAAATACTCTACACAGCAGCTTTCAGTTTCACAGGTTTCACATCCTTGGATTAAAACAAACACAAGTTAGAAAGGTTTTGAGGGGCTGGAGAGATGGCTCAGTGGTTAAGAGCACTGACTGCTCTTCCAGAGGTCCTGAGTTCAATTCCCAGCAACCACATGGTGGCTCACAACCACTTGCAATTAGATCTGATGCCCTCTTCTGGCCTGCAAGGATACATGCAGGCAGAACACTGTATACATAATAAATAAATAAACCTTTAAAAAAAATGTTTTGAGACAGTGTGTCTGAGAGCCAGCCAGCTGGCTCAGCAGATACAGGCATTTATGGTGCAAGCCGGGAGACCAGGTAAAGGTGGATGGAGAGAATGGACCCCACAAATTCGTCCTCTGATCCTGCATGCACACTCACATACATCATGCATACAAATACAGTAACAATAAATAAAATTTTAAAGTAATTTGGAATTGTCTGTACTAAATATACACAGACTTCTGGTCATTGTTCTGTAAATGGTATTATATAGCAAATAGTCACAACATTTGCATTTTGTTAGGTATCATCGGTACTCTTAGTGATTTGAAATATACTAGTGAAATAAGTTGTGCAAATACAACCGTATGCAAATACAAGGGAGTTGGTTACTTACGGATTTGGCATTTTTTTTAACTGCATTGACTTATTTTGTGTGTGTCTCTGTGTGTGTGTGTTTATGTGGTGACCAGAGGAGACAACCTATGAGAGTCGGTTCTCTCATCCACCATGTGGGTCCCAGGGATTGAACTCAGGTTGTCAGGCTTAGTGGCAGGTGCCTTTACCCACTGAGCCATCTCACTGGCCATGATTTTGGCATCTTAGGTGAGTCCTGGAACCAATGTCCCTAGGATACCAAGGTTTTTTTGTTTTTGTTTTTTTGGTTTTTTTTTGGTTTTTTTGTTTGTTTGTTTGTTTGTTTGTTTTTTGTGTGTGTGTGTGTGGAGGGGGGGTTTCTTTTTTTTTTTTTTTTTTTTTGAGACAGGGCCTCATTATGTAGCCCAGGCTGGCCTCACAGTTGTGATCCTTCTGCCTCTGTCTCCCTAGTGCAGGGATTGCTCTGTAACTGCATGTCTGACTATACAGATTTAAATTGAGAAGTAGGAATCCTCCAGGTTTGATCATCACTTTCAGTATCATTCTGTCTTTTGAGTTATGCTGATTATGGTGGTGCACACCTGTAACCCCAAGCTTGGGGGTGGGGGGCGAGGCAGTAAGACCTTTAGTATGAGGTTGTCATGTACTGCACAGGGAATCTGAGACCAACCTGGGCTAGGTAATGATGCTGTCTCAAAAAAAAAAAAATTCCTGTCTGACTCCAATGCCATAATACTTTTCCTCTGTGTGTTATATGCATCTGTTTGTATGTGTGTGTATGTTTGTGTTTGTGTATTATGTGATATATGTGTGCTTGTGTGTATGTCTGTGTGTTTGTGTGTATGTGTGTGTGGTATATGTGTATATGGTATAGGTGTGTGTTTGTGTGTGTTATGTATTTGTGTGTGGTGTATGTATGTGTGTGTGGTGTGTGTGTGTGGTGTGTGTGTGTGTGTGTGTGTGTGTGTGTGTGTGTGGTTAGTCGGCTGGCTAATGATTTTGGATTTTCAAAGGCTTAGCATTAATGTTGGCTCAGTACTGGTTATGATTGCCCTGTTAGTGTTCATGGCATCATATTGCAGAAGAAAGACATACATGTCTATGTCTATGTGTCTGGCCTGTCCCTCTTTTAAAGTGACCAGGACTCCGCCATGGGACTCTACCAGAGGCCCTTTCTAATCTGAATCACTTTCTATAGGCCTCACCTAGAAACACCGGGGCTGGAGTAGGTGTGACTCCATTAACAGCAGAAGGTCAAGGAGACAGATCATACTCAGTCTACGGCTGCCCGTTACAAATCAGGTGGGATCTGTTTGGAGTTCCTACTTCGTTTGATTGTTCTCTTCTTCTCCCTCCTCCTCCTCCTCCTCCTCCTCCTCCTCCTCCTCCTCCTCCTCCAGCTCCTCCAGTGTCATGAGGTTCAACCTGTGGGCATCACTCCTACATTATCCCCATCCCTTCATGCTGGGGATGAAGCCAGGCCCTCACACATGCGAACAGACATTTTTACGCTAAGCTACGTGCACCCTGCCTTCCACATCTGTTTTAACACAGCTGCTCAACAAGTGGTGTCTTCCTCCAGACACTGTTTTAGTTGTATTACTAATGGCGACAAGCATGTCTGTGACAGGAGTTCTTCCTCACTAAGTGACCATCCTGTCACCATTGCGTGATCTTTCCACGACACTCCCTGTGCATCTGGGTGTTACTCCACAATGTAGTCAGCTCAGTGTGAGCCAAGCAAACGCCTGGGGCCCAGCCCAGGCTGATCTCATTCTCTGCCTCAGTCATTGCCTTTTAGCTCTTGAGCCTCTGAGTCATTTTAGCCAAATATGATGGAAATTACCAAAATGTTGATGTGCTGTAGCTGATTTCTATGACAACAGAAATCAATTCACGTAAGAACATTTTTAAGTAGAAGAATCATAAATATGTGATATAGATATGATAGGATGAAAGGGTAGATTATTGAATCTACTTTTAAAGAACAACTTGTTTAGAAGTGTTTTACATTGCTATAGATTTCAATTTATTGATACAAATTTAGAGTTGATTTTGTTATACTGTATATATATTTCTACTCTCGTTTGCAGTATTATGTTTATGTATCTCATTTAGATTGTAATGGACAATTAAGAAATACAGATTAACAATTAGTCTTCTATGATAGTCAAACTTATAGTCATGTTAAGTTTTCAAGGAATACATAGATACAATTCAATTAGGTAGGTAATCTTTAAATACTTCAAAGACCTACAGAATATGGCATTTAAAATGTTTTTAAAAATTTAGACTTTCTGGCCGGGCGGTGGTGGCGCACGCCTTTAATCCCAGCACTCGGGAGGCAGAGCCAGGCGGATCTCTTTGAGTTCGAGGCCAGCCTGGGCTACCAAGTGAGTTCCAGGAAAGGCGCAAAAGCTACACAGAGAAACCCTGTCTCGAAAAAACCAAAAAAAAAAAAAAAAAAAAATTTAGACTTTCTGGACAATGAGACATGTCTGCTCCTGGCAGCACCGATTTACTTCAGAGAGGAGGATGGGCATTGAAGATACTCTATATGGAGTTTAACTTCTTCTTGGCAAAAATAGCCATTTGGGCAAGAAACTGTTCTTACCTGGACTGCTTGATTGACTGGACATGCAGGACCCATAGGAAGGTGACCACTGAACTTTGCTAGGCAAAATGGTCCTTCAGGTTCCTGCTTCGCAGAGGAAACTGCCAGACATTCTACAGGACACAGAGAAAAATAACTGGGAGACTCTAGACCTATGGGCTGAAGACAGATGCCCCAACTTTACAAAGGAACTTTGGATAACTGTCCAGGCTGCTGGCTGTCTCTCTCTACTCTTGCAAGACTCTTGAAAGTTGCTTGCATCCTTCTCCCATTTCTCAGGTGGTATTATATCCTTCTGAGGTCTTTGATGTAGTTGAAGACTAGATAGTTATTATTTCCTTAGATATGAAACCTTAGACTCACAAATATAGGATAGATAGGATATCGTCTTTAATTTTGCCAAATACAAATATACTAGACATTATAAATAGACTAGATATTGTAACTGTAATTCTTGCTTGATAATTGTTTTGTTATATGTAATTTTACTATGTGAAAGTTAAAACTTACCTTTTTGAAAAAAAAAAGAAAAGGGGAAGTGCTGTGGATATTGCTCTGTATAAATAAAATGCTGATTGGCCAGTAGCCAGGCAAGAAGTATAGGCAGGACAAGCAGAGAAGAGAATTCTGGAAACAGGAAGGCTGAGTCAAGGAGCCGCCGCCAGCTGCCGCCATGACAAGCAACATGTAAAGATACCAGTAAGCCACAAGCCATGTGGCAACTTATAGATTAATAGAAATGGGCTAATTTAAGATAGAAGAACTAGATAGCAAGAAGCCTGCCACGGCCATACAGTTTGCAAGCAATATGAGTCTCTGTGTGTTTACTCAGTTGGGTCTGAGCAGGATTGGCAGGTGAGAGATTTGTCCTGACTGTGGGCCAGGCAGGACTGGAGAAAACTTCAGCTACAAATATGTGACTAAGAAAAGTTTCTGAGCTGGAAGTGGTGGCGCATGCCTTTAGTCCCAGCATTTGGGAGGCAGAGGCAGTCAGATCTCTGTGAGTTCAAGGCCAGCTTGGTCTACAAAGCAAGTTCCAGGACAGCCAGGACTCTGTTACACAGAGAAACCCTTCCCCGAAAAAACAAAAACCAAAAACAAACAACAAAAAAAGAATACACCTTTATACTCTATGGTTGCACATAGGATTAAAAGAGAGGAAAAGTGCATGTGAGCTGGGGTATAGCCTGAGATCAGGGTCTGAAGAACCTAGCATTGACCTTGACAATAGGCACCAGTCATATGTTAATGGAGGGCCACAAGTTTCTCTTGCCCGAGATAAGGAGAATGACTGCTTTAGCAAGCAGGAACTTTGCTCAAGCCCCCTAGGGAATGGAGACCCTTATCTAAATGCCTGACCTTGAGAAAAGGACTTCTGTAACATGAATTGCTAAATGGTCTTATTAATAAAAAAATTCAGAACCAGATATTGGGGTGAAAGCTGAAAGATCAGAGGAATAGAACAAACCATCCACAAGTTCTTACCACTAGGAAATCCTCAGCCCAAGAGAGCTGCTTCCTGTATACTCATGCCTATATTGTTTGCACATGCGCAGCTCGGGGTCTTGCGTCTTACATCATCAAGGCGCGCTGACGACTACGTATACAAGGCGTGGTCACACAACCTGCACCTTAAACCCCACACTCTCTCTGCTCTCTTTCCTCTGCTCCCTTCTCCCCCCACCCCACCATCATTCTCTCTCTCCAGGCCTGGCTCTCCTCTCTCCCCTCCCCCCTTTCCCTCCTAATAAAGCTCTGAAAACTAACACTGGGTTCTGTTGTGACCGTGACCTTTCCACGCGGTAATCAGCACTGCAAACAGCGCCGTTTATCACCCTTTCATAATATACCTTTCTGCACCCTGCCATCTTACTTCTTCTCTCTGCCCAGCTACACCCTTTCTCTTTCCTCTCAGCTCTATCACTTCCTGTCTCATCCATACCTCTATGGTTAACTAGTGCTGGGATTAAAGGCATGTGCTACCACTGCCTGACTTCTATGTTTAATATAGTGGCTGTCTTTTTTTTCTGATCCCCAGGCAAGCTTTTTTGTTAGAGCACAAATAAAATATCACCACGTTTCCCCTTTCTTTTTTGTCTAAAGCAGGGTGGGGGGTAGTTATAACTAATATAAGAAACACTATATACAATAAGTACAATAACTATATACAATATATACAGGCAATAAATACATCAACAATGCCTAGTCTATTTGCATTTGACAAATTCAGTGAAAATATTCCATTATCTATCCTATCTTGGTGAGTCCAAAATGTACCTAATTCACTTTCTATTCTAACTTCTATTACCAACCAAAAATTATCTTTTGATGTCTTTCAAACTTATATACTTTATACCTCTTTAGTGAGTTTCCTTTTTGAATTTGTTAATAAGGAAAACTATAACGATCTAATCTTCAACTCTCTCAAAGACCCAAAAAGGAAATAATATTACCTAGTTAAACAGGAAGTGCAGACAAGTGACTTCTAAGAAATGCAAACAACGACAGAAACAGCTGGATGCCTGGACAGTCACCCAATTTTTCTCTGCACATTGGGGCATCATCGTCAGCCTATAGGCTTAGCATATCTGACAGACTCATCTGTGAAGCAGGATTTTCTAAAGAGCTTTCTTACCTTGTTTTGGGAATCAGCAGTCCTTTCTTTTGTGTCCTGCTTGTCCATTTTGGACAATATACTGTCAGCAGTTGAGGCAAGGGCATTTTCTTGCCCAATGGCTAACTTTTGCCACAAAGAAAGTAAACTCCATAAGGAGTTTCTTCAATGCCCATCATCTTCTCTGAAGTAGATTGGTACTGACAGGAGCCGACATGTCTCATTGTCATAAAAAAAAATCTATGTTATTAAAACATCTTAAATGGCATATTCTGCAGATCTCTGAAGTGTTTGAAGATGATCTGTATAAAATATATCTCTGCTTGACCTTGAAAACATGTTTAATATGACTAAAAGTTTGATTGTAATGACTACTTTCATTTTCTTATATCCTAATTAATTGGTAATAATAACTTTTAAGGACTAGCAAATTGCATTACATTGTTAAATGAAATATATAGATACAATACCTTGAACAAGATTAGAAACATATGTACAGTATTTTCTAACAAAATCGATCTCAAATTTGTATCAATATACATAATTTGTATACAATATACAAAAATTCAATCCAATGTAAAATATTTAAAATTAGTAGTTGCCTTTTAAAAGTAGATTCAATAATCTACCTTTTTTTTATCTTATCATATCCATAGTCTCTTTTTTCTTTTTAGAGTAGATTCAATAATCTACCCTTTACTCATCACTTCTATATCTGGGGAACAGACACTATACTACAATGTCTTTTAATAGGTTTTCTATACCTCAATATGTAGGTTTCTCCACCGACACAGTAAGCCAGATCAAGCCAAACTGAAAAAGTAAAAGAATAGGCTTTATTTTGAGCAAAGCAACTCCTGGGTGAGTTCTCCAGTCCCAAAGGTCAAGGCGGGAGAAGAGGCAGTAAAAGTCATATGCTCAAACTAAAGCAGGGAGCTTAAATACCCTGTAGGTGAGGGGGTGACAACATGTCCTCCATTAACTGGGTTTGTGTCCAAGTATGGTATGCTTTTAGGTGGGTTCTTGGGTGGCTGGCAACTTCAGAGGAGGAGCTGCCACAGCCACCAAGAATGTCGACCTGGGCTTTTGGGGCCTTTGCTATGTTGGAGATTTTCTGAGAGGATGGGGTTTGGAGAGAGAGAGGTAGGGCTTTCTGGATAAAGCAAGAATGAGATGTTGATTTCCAGCCAAACATCCTGACCTTTTTGGGTATATAGGCACCAGTTCAAATCTGGTTACTTCCTGTTGGCATGGGACAACATGGGGAAGGGAGTCAGGAGTTGGTGGGCTGCCCCGGCCAGCAGGGCTTCAATAGGAACTCGACTACCCTAAGGACAGAATGATAGGGACAGGAGACACAAAAGGAATACACCAAGACAAGATTCTGATCAAGGTGCAACTTTATTTTTCTCCAGGAGAGTTTATATAGTTCCTGCAGGGTAGGGGGAGCAGGAAGCTGTTATCTGCATAGGGTGGGGCAAGCTAACAGGATGTTTATGTAGGATGTTTACAGGGTGAAAGGTCAAGGGCTCTGACTCAATGTCCTGTTGCTAGGCAACCTGACTGTAAGATAATCTAGTTCCCTGTCTTATGGGGGTCTGTATTTTTCCACTAACTAGAGATTCTGTCTTTGTCCCTGACAGTGGGCTAGCACTCAGCAGGAGATATGGGTGAAGAAGCATCTGGTTAACTGCTATCCTGGAGACCTCAGGTACACCATTACAGAGTACAACAGTTTTCGGTATGACTTAGTTTACCAAACTAGCTACAAATTTACAATGTTAGTAAAAGCAAGGAGGTTAGACATGCATTGGTCTTTGTTAGCCTGAATAGACCTTAGGTGGAGAGACCCTTTGCCAGACTGTTTAGGTCACCCTCTTGCTGAATTATAAGATAGGAATACCTCAGTCTCTGGTGTTCAGCTGTAATCCTAAGTTTTTATTTCAAGAAAGAAGACAGAGCACAACCATAATTTATAGAAGGCAAAACCAAGTTTCAACAGTGTAAACAATTCAGTGTCTCTAAAATCAATACCAAGTGGATTACTCTTATGTTACAAAATCTGGCTGCCAGCAAGATACATCCATTTATATGAATGCAGGAGGGACAGCTTTATTACCTCATTAAACTACTCTTGTTTTAAATCCTATCTTTTATAAACTTTACTCTCAGGACAGGACAGGAATTATCATATGGGAATCCATCCTAATCCAAAATATCCTGGAGATCTGTTGTCTCCTTGGTAGGCCCATTCCATGTGGTCACTTTTAATCAAGATGGTGGTGAAATCACACAGCATCCCTCTTCTCCAAACCTAGTCAAAATGGTGACTGCCTATGTAGCTGTACTTAACTAAGGTGGTAGCAAACCCACTTCCTCCAGAAATAGATTTCTGGGGGTTGGAGAGTTGCTTTGCTCAAAACAAACCTGTTCCTTTACTTTTTCAATTTAACTTGATGTGGCTTACTGTGTCAGCTGAGAAACCTACATGGCAAGGTACAGAAAACCTATTCCTTTTGTGCCGAAACACAGGAGGAATTGAGTCTTCTCTGCCAGCCCCTCCTATCCTTTCCCCTCCCTTGCTATTAGCAGTTCAGCTCTTGAAGAGACCAATCAGGTGTTTTGGACAGGCACAGTAACACAGTTTCATATAGTTAAACAAATACAGCATAAAAGAATGCAACACATCTTTGCGTTATTAAATAAATGTCCCACAGCATAAACAAAGTAACACATCTTAAATTAATATTCTACAACACACCATCATCTGGCTTATTATTTTTTATTAAACCATAACATTTATTGCCTCCTAATAGAAAATAACATTTAAAGTGTTTCATTTCTGATCTATTCACAATCTAACAAAGTCTATGAAGGAAACCTTAACAAATGTTCTTTATATTACGCCAGTACTATGACACTTGACATGGAGAGGGCTCAGCAAGTAGTCAGCAGGTAAATGACTGTATTGGCATTGGGGAGGTGTCCATGGTATATTATATGTTTGGGAAAAAAGGAGAAAGCTTGGCATACAGTTTACATATATGTGTCATCCTGAGTGAAAGAGGAGGGAGAAGATTGTAAAAGACATTGAAGGGCTTGCAAATGTTCTATTGCCCATGCGCTAGTAGTTTTGGGCAAAGCTATCCTTTCTAATTACGGCCAGTCAATTGTGAGTGGAATCTCAGCTATGGGTTAGGTTAGTAAAAGTCTACCCGGGATTTTTCTAGTCTCTTTTTATTAAAGACATCATGTATTTCTGAGTCTTCTTATGCATGAATGGCACCTGCCATGAGCCTGGGCCCCTACGGGATTGCACAGAGAAATTACTCAGCTATTCTGTTAAGACATGCAGTTAACAAAGACCTAAAGTGCTGTCACACTGGAGTTTGGGTAGATGTTCATTGTTTCACCATACTGTAGTTTATTCTCTCCACACACAAATATACATACACAAACTAGCATTTCAAGCACATATTATGGGCCAGGAGATATGTTGAACATTTCACATGTATTATTAAACCCTTACAGTGCCAGATGAGGTGGCAGATACACCCCACTTATGAATAAATTTGTTCAAGGCCACAAGTGTAGGCACACTTATCTGTCCTGCCAGCCTGCTCCCAAACAACCACACAAAGACTTATTAATAATTACAAGTGCTCGGTTGATAGCTTAGGCTTATTACTAACTAGCTCTTTCGACTTAAATTCACCCATTTTTTTTTTTTTATCTATGTTCTATCATGTGGCAGCACATTTTTTTTAGCACAGAATGTTCATCTGCTTCCTCTGGTCCAACTGCTGATTCTGCCCTCCTTTCTAGCATTCTCTCAGTCTGGCTCTCCAGCCTAATCTCTTTCTGCCTAGCTATTGGCCAGTTGGCCCTTTATTAAACCAATGAGAACAAAACATCTTTATAGTGTATGAAAGGATTATTCCACAGTACGTAAGTTAAATGGAAACAAGATAAAGGAAACCCAAGAAATCTGAAGAAATATCTACAAAGCTGTTAACATAATCCTAACTCTGCAGGTGAGTTATAGGGACAGATGACTTCTTATCTTGCATTTCTTTAATGTTTCAAAGTTTTGAATAAGCAATAAAAACTCTTAAATATTTTAATGAGTTCAGAGATGGAAGTCAAGTGGACTTTTAGTATATTCTAGACATTTCCTCCTCATCTTGTGTATGTGTATGTGTATGTGTGTGTGTGTGAGAGAGAGAGACAGAGACAGAGACAGAGAGACAGAGAGAGACTGGGTCTCTCTATAAATCTCTGGCTGTCCTGGAACTCACTAAATAGACCAGGCTAGCCTCAAAGTCACAGAGATCTATCTGCCTCTGCTACTCTAGTGCTGGAATTAAAGGCCCACACCACCATACCAGGTTTTGTTTTTGTTTTAAAGACGGCACAGGTAGCCAAGGCCTATCTTCTCAAACAATAACAACAACAAAAACCCCTTAAATTTAAATCTCAAAATAAGAGGAAATACAATTGTGGTTGATAATCTGTCGTGCTCTTTGAAGCTATGCCTTGAGAATAAATACCTTATAATTTTAACAAAAGTTACCCGCTGTGTGACTTTGTAAAATACTTAGGGTTTCCAGATCTCTGCTACCTCACTTGTCACATGGTACTGAGGAAAAACACTTCGGAGGTGGGAGCCCACAGAAGTGTCGTCTTTTTCTCATTATCAGGTTTTCTCAGCTTCCCCAGTCCTGACATTACAGGCCAAGCGCTCTGGGGACTGCACACCATAAAATGGTCACTGCAGTGGCCTGGCCTCCACAGCCCCCTTCACTGTCTGGAGAACCCAGTGCAACCTCTTCCCTAGAGTGAGCTGAAATGCTCCTGATGTGGCCAAGAGCTGCAGTGCAGAGCCCACCATGCTCACCCTAAAAAATACGAGGGAGCCAGGCATGGTGGCACAAACGGTTTTGTTGTTGTTGTTTTTGTTTTTTTGGTTTTTGGAGACAGGGTTTCTCTGTGTAGCTTTGTGCCTTTCCTGGATCTCGCGCTGTAGACCAGGCTGGCCTCGAACTCACAAAGATCCGCCTGCCTCTGCCTCCGGAGTGCTGGGATTAAAGGCATGCGCCACCACTGCCCAGGTGGCACACACGTTTAATCCCAGCATTTGGGAGGCAGAGAAGGCCCAGTCAACCCTGGTCTAGATATAGTAAGTTTCAGGCCAGCCATAGATACGTAGAAAGACCCTGTCTCAAAAAAAAAAAAAAGGAGAAAGAAATAAAAGAACAGTCTAGACGAGGTTGGATGAGTGGTACCAACTCAAGTTTCTAGAAGACAAGAGCCATGTCTCAGACATTTGGCAATCAGAGACCATGATCCCTAGTGAGCAACCTTAGTCCTGATTAATGGACTACATGTGAGTGGAGAGGACAGAGGGGACTAGCCTTGGGGCTCTGAGAATCAAAAGAACCCACAGTGGTCATCGCAATACGCTGCTTATACTCTTACGAATTCATTTTCAGATTAGGAGTGAGGGTGATGGTGGCACAAGGGCGCATTTAGCCAAGGACACGCCTGGAAGGTAAACTAGCACTGCAAGCTTTGTCCTGGTCCTTGCCTCACAGCCCGGAATCACCTAAAAGGCCCCGGAGCCCCGCCCCGCCCCGGAGCCCCGCCCCGCCCCGTCCCCAAAGCCACCGCGAACTCTGTTGTGCCTCGGAGTCACGCCCCGGAGCCCCGCCTCGTGCCCCAGAGCCCCGCCCCTTGCCCCAGAGCCCCGCCCCATCCCATAGTAGTGCGTTGCCTCCCGGAGCCCCGCCCCCTTACCCGGAGCCCCGCCCCTTGCCCCCGGAGCCCCCGAGTGGAGTGCGTGGCTCGGCCTCCGCGTGCGCAGGCGGTGCGTGAGGGCGGGGCAGGACGGAGGCGTTGATCCGGCCACGTTTGGCCCGGCCGTTCCGGCAGCGGCTCGAGGGGGGGTGGTATACAAAAGGGGGTGGTGCTGGCGCTGCAGCCGGATCCGGATGCGGCGCTGTGACCGGCGTGGAGACTGACGCGCCTGGAGGGGAACGTGGATCGCTTCGGTGCGGTGAGGTGACCTGGGGCTGGGACGGGAGGAAGGGCGGGCTTGGGACCGCCTTGAGGCTGCAGACCCCGAGTCCGGGGCGCCCCTGCCCAGGAGCCTGGCTCCTATGCATGGTGGCCCGCGGTCCGGCCGGGCAGGGTCCTGGAGGGCCTAGAGACCGGAGTGTCCGTGGCGTGGGACTTGGGGACTGTGCAGCCTTCGCTCTGAAAGAGCGCTAACCCTGAGTTCCCTTTTACCGGTCCAGCGGTCAGAGCGGCTGAAGAGTCCAGCTCTAAAGAACCCCTGCGCAGACTGTATGGAGCCTGGGGTGAGGGACCTGGGACTTGTACCCCTAGAAACACTGTGTGATTTCTATTGTGTGCAGGAACTAATGTTTATGTAAGGCGAACACAAAATTTGTTCATGTAAAAATACATGGGGTTTCGTTTTGTTGGGATAATCAGCCCTTAATTATTAATCCAAGCATGGGTCTCAGGAAATTGAGGTATTTTAAGGCAGGATTCGTATGGTAGAAACAGATACCATGTTGCAAAGATTGTCATCTGTTGAGTTTTCTGCTGTAGAACTCAATGGGACAAACGAGAGGACCCTCATCACAGGCCGCTCATTTGACCTTCAGGCTGGTCTTGGGAACTCTGTGCTCCAACTATCCAACTAGATTGGAGATAAAAAGATGGTGTAGATCAAATACACTATCGGGAAATACTTCATGCGTTGAAGACACTTGAGAGCTTTCTACCTACCGGTCACCCATCACAGAGAGTTTGATATGGCTGTAGATCATGTTTAGAAATTTGTAAATCTTGGTCTTCAATGTTCACTACTTGTTGCTCCGTTTTGTCTTTCTAGAAGCAGCTGCTTCCCATTTGTATCCAATCTCATTCAGAGGCTGGAAAGCCAAACTTGAAATAGTCTCTAAAATGTATTCAGTTGGGGAAAAAAATAACCCCTCGGTACTATTATAAATATAGTTTGTTGTATGACACTTGTGTTGTCACTAGTGGTAATGTGGCAGTCTTTTTTCTTTGTGCCTTTCTGAAATTTGATTGCTAAACGAGACCTTACGTCATTCATTATTCATTGACTAGAGACTTACCAGACTAGGGCCAAGGCGGTACTCGTGCCTTGTAAATGAACTCTTATTTAGCAGTCACACAAAACGAGTAGGGGGACAGTGCTTTGAATTAGAGTTTACATTTTGTATATTTCTATTCATATAACTAAACTTTAGTTAGCTGGTGATGAATCTTTAAGTGCTCAAGAATGAAGGTTTCATGTAGCCAGGGCTAGCCTTAAATTTGCTCCACCCAGTTCCCGGGTGTAGGGTGGGTGTGGGGATATCTTTAAAAAGAATTTTCCATGTTTACTCCAGTTTCCTTGGTGAGTTTTTGTGTGTGTGTGTGTGTGTGTGTGTGTGTGTGTGTTGTTCTTTGAGGTAGGTGTCACTGTGGTAGCCCTGCTGGCCTTCACCTCCCAGTGTCCATGCCCCAGCCTCCCTAGTACTGGGTCACAGGTATCTGCCACCTCACCTGAATTTTTATTAGATTGTAATGAGGCATGACCTCTGTCAGCATATCTGTATGACTAGGAAGATGGGATTTAGAAAACCTCAAAGAGGAAGAAGCCTGTTTTAAAAGGAGTTTGATTGTTCCTAGATCTTTTGGGTTTAACTGGACCAATGGCTGTCCTCCTCTACTTAGTGATGGGTGCTAGAAACTGATTTAAGGTGCTTCAGGGGTCTGGTATGGTGGGACACTCCTGTACCCTCAACGTGGTGGCTGAGAGGGTAGATCGTTTGCAGTGCAAGACTGAGGACCAGAATTCCTTGACTGATTGCCAGAACCCATGTAAAGAAGTAGGGTGGGCTGGGAATGACAGCACCAGGAGACAGAGAATCCGCTGAGTAAACTGGCTATTTACACCAACCTAAAAAGTGAGTTTGGGGAGAGAGCTGGTTTCAGTATACAAAGTGGAGAGTGATCGAGGACACCTGATCAGCCGTGGGCCGACACGCTCACAGGCATACATGTGCACATGTACCCAACACACATGCAAACATGCCTACACATGAGCACACATACAGCAGAGTGGGAAGGCAACCTAAGCTACATGATGAATCCCTCTTCATAGAAAGTGATGATCATGTGGTTTGTTTAGTTCTTTCTTCATCATTTATGTGGCTTCCTTGTAGATAATGTGCTTCCTCACCCACTGACTTTGGTCATGGGTGGCTCCAAATCACCATGCCTATCACAAGTTGCCTTTTCTGCTTGCTCCTTGAGCTCTGACCTTTGCCAGGAGGGTAGCTTATCTAAAATGGCCTTTCAGCATGGGTGGTAACTGGCTTAGCAAAGGATAAAGGGAGGCGGGGAGTGGGGGCCACGGGGGGAAGGGCCACAGGAAGATCTGCAGAGTGGGGTCACGGGGGGGAGGGCCACGGGGAGAACTGCAGAGTGGGGCTGCGGGGGAAGGGACACGGCATGCATGCCTTCCCTGCAGGCCCACCCCCTAAGAATCTCCATGTGTTAGTTACCTGGGAGCTGCATATTTAACTTTGGGATGATACGAGCTAGGCAGTTTAGTGAGAGTGTAGCTTTATCTGGGAGCCTTCAAGACATTTCTTTTGGAAATCAACTATTGATAACCCTTTGGGGATCTGGTGTCTATCACCTCTTGCCTTCCCTTTCCCAACATCGTTCCTCATCCCCTTCCCTGGGCACCACCAGGGTTTTACTATTTGAAGAGCGTTCAGGGGAACACAAATGTAGCTGCCTCTGTATTGTAAACACCTTAAAACAACCCGATAGTTATTTCTTGGTGCCTGGACAATGGGTTCTTATTTCTATCCAGAACACTTTTTTTTTTTTTCTTTTGGTTTGGTTTTTTGAGACAGGGTTTCTCTGTGTCCCTGGCTGTCCTGGAACTTAACTCTGTAGACCAGGCTGGCCTTGAACTCACAGAGATCCGCCTGGCTCTGCCTCCCTAGTGCCGGGTCTTTCCAGAATACTTTTATTACACTTTTAATTAGTCTGAAATTCTCTTTCCAAAATAGAGATCCTAAGCCCTGGTCTGACTCTTGTACGGCAATGGCTTGAGGAAGGAACTATACTAGCCTAGTAGTTAAGGAGGTGACATCCTTCTGCCTCAGTGATGTAACTTGTGGTAATGTGCAGAATCAAAGGAAGAGCTAGCTCACTGTTAGAAATAGCAAGCATTAAACCGAGTAGCCTCCACACTGGCACCTGTAAAGCCATCTGCTGCCTTGTTATTCCTATTGACCCAGGAGCCTTGAGCAAGCTCCTGTCTACTTCTGGTCTGTTTATTTTGTCCTAGGGATAAATCAGGATACATATTTTATTGTTGTTAAAGAATGAACAAATATAAAGTATTCACCAAATTAATATTACATGTTTTTATGATTATGCACAGAATAGAATAATCTATTTAAAGAAATGTACAGGAAACTGAAACTATTAACTAGTTAAAATTTATTATGACTTCATAAATTTTTTTTTGAGACAAGGTTTCATTGGTCTTATGTGTGTTTTGAGACAGTAATCCACAACATACCTAGATTGGCCTAAAGTACTTCTTCATTCGGTGCCTGAAATTCTGGGATTACAAGCATGCTCCACTCTGTCTGGTACACGCGCACACACACACACACACACACACACACACACACACACACACACACTGGTTATTCTTAAAATGTTTAGAAGCAGCTAACATAGGATTTTTAGAGCTGTCATGAAAACAAAATGCAGACACTCAGTATCTGTCATAGCTAAAGACAAATACTACTGTGACTGCAGAGAATAATGAAGTCATTTGAATAACTGCTCAGTTATCTTGTTCGTGGTTCACATAACAGAAACAAGTCACATTCCTATACTCTAGTGGGTCTTTAGTGCAGGGATACCACATGATTTCCGAGCCTAGTAATAAAATGCAGGATTGGAATTGTGCAAACACGAGTCCACAAGATGTCAGTGTCACACTAGAGCACTGGTTCTCAACCTTCCTAAAGCTGCGACCTTTTAACACAGTTCTTCATGCTGTGGTTACCCCGACCACAAAATTACTTTTGTTCTACCTCATAACTGTAATTTTGCTCCTGTATGAATCGTAATGTAAGTCTCTGGAATACAGGGTACAGGCTTGTCTGGTATGTGACCCCTATGAAAGTGTCACCTGGCTCCCCACAGGTTGAGAACCACTGCACTAGTACCACCAGTTCACAGGGATAAAATGTCTCCAGTGACCTGGAGTTTTAAAGTTTTCTTCTTGTTCAACTCTTTTTTTTTTTTTTTTGGTTTTTCGAGACAGGGTTTCTCTGTGTGAGACAGGGTTTCTCTGTGTAGCTTTGCGCCTCTCCTGGAACTCACTTGGTAGCCCAGGCTGGCCTCGAATGCACAGAGATCCGCCTGGCTCTGCCTCCCGAGTGCTGGGATTAAAGGCGTGCGCTACCACCGCCCGGCTTTGTTCAACTTCTTATTCACCCATTATTTTCACCCTTAGTTTCTGCCCATTTTTCATCTGACAGTAAAATTGTTTTTTCTACATGTTTACAGTTGTAGTCTAGGTAGCTAAAGTAAAGTAGCTCATATAATGGTATAGAATCCACTTATATGAAATTAACTTCCTTATCCAGCACACGTTTTCTTTACTAATAAAGCCTTTTAACATTTGAAATTTTATTTTAGACTTTACTGGGAAGATGAAACCCGATGAAACACCTATGTTTGACCCAAGTCTGCTCAAAGAAGTGGACTGGAGTCAGAATACAGCTACATTTTCTCCAGCCATTTCTCCAGTGAATCCTGGAGAAGGCTTGGTTTTGAGGCCTCTTTGTACTGGCGACTTGAATAAAGGTATGGGCCCAACTTTAGTTTGCAAACCTGACTAGAAATCCATGCTTTCTTCCTAAGCCTGATGCTAACTTAGAGTACTTGATTTTGTCCTTGGAATGACTGGAGCACTCAGGTGTAATAGTTATGTATCATGGAGGCAGGAATACGCCTATGATGTATTTAAAATAACTAAATACAGTAGTGCTCCTTCCAAAAGGATGCCTCCAAAACAAAAATGAAGTTATACTGTCTAAACACATGGAAAAGAGTTTTCTCCAAGAAGCTAGATATGCAGAAATAACATTCACAGACAAATTGAAGGAGTTTTATCTACTCCAATGTAATTCTTTAATATCTAAATTATCATAATGAAAAAATCAACATTTTACCCGACTATTTTCTTCTTCAGAGGTATTTGAGGAAAGTAACTTCGGTTAGAATTACTGCATGTTGAAAAACTAAGACTCAGGGCTGGAGAGATGGCTCAGAGGTTAAAAGCACCGACTGCTCTTCAAGAGGTCCTGAGTTCAATTCCCAGCACCCACATGGTGGCTCACAACCATCTGTAATGAGATCTGACACCCTTTTCTGTGTACATAATAAATCTAAGAAAAAATAAAATATAAAAAAAGAAAAAAATTATGACTCAGAGTTCTAAATGTACTTTTAGCATTATCATTAATTTTTTTTTTTTTTTTTTTTTTTAAGACAGGGTCTATTTAGCCCTGGCTATCCTGGAACTCTCTATATAGACCAGGTTGGTCTTGAACTCAGAGATCTGCCTGCCTTCTGCCTCCCGAGTGCTGGGATTAAACACATGCACCACTATGCCTCGGCTGCATTAACATTAGTAAAATTAGAAATTTAGAAAGCTGTCTCAACATGTTATATCAGTTACATTGTAGCTTACAAATGATATTCGGTGGAGGTGAGAATCCTGCACTTCAAGTGTTAAGGAAAATGGGGTATCCCTTACATAAAACTTTAATAGCAATGAACAATGTACATGCTGGTTCTTTAACTATTGATAGTAAGGTCTGCATTATTCTAAAATCTCATGCAGGCAAATATTGTTGAGGGCTGTCATTTGCTTTCTGATTATAAAAAGAATAGGTTGCAGTTTAAATTTTTAAAATAATGCAATATGTACTTGTATGAAAATGCCCTTATCTAATACAGTAATATGTGCAATGAATGCACACTGCAGACTAAAAATTTGCATGTTTAATTAACAAAAACTTGATTAAGGATTATAATGGAAACATGATTATGGAGTTTTGAAAAAGTAATTTCCTTTAACCTACTCAGTGAACATTTTACTTCTTTGCATATTTTAATCTTTCTTTTGCTTTTCTCTTGACTTGAAATGTTTGAAAACTAGGTTTTTTTAAGTTACTGAGTCAGTTGACAGAGACTGGTGTCGTCAGCCCTGAGCAGTTCATGAGTAAGTACCACGGGGTACCTTGTCTGTATGGTTAGAACTCTGTTCAGTACCCACTTATTCAAAGAGCTGAAAGTTATGAACTAGCAATCCTCATTTATAGAATCCAAATGTTTGAACAATACCTTGATAGTTACTGGGGGACCACTTTAGGGTTATTTTCCTTTTACTGTGGTTATCTCCTTCTGTGTGGTTATGTTAAGCAGAGAAATTTTCATTATGAAATTAAAAACAAAAAAAACAAACTTCAGTGTTTATGTTCTGGCAGCAAAAGACATGGCTCAGTGGGTAAGAGCTCTGACTGCTCTTTAGAGGACCTGGTTTCAACTCCAAGTACCCATATGGCAGCTCACAACTGTCTAACTCCAAGATCTGACACCCTCACACAGATACACATGCAGGCAAAATACCAAATGCAATTAACTACAAAAAAAAATTGTGTTCCTATGCTTTTGTTCTTCAGTGTTTAAAGGTTTGTTGTTGTTGTTGCTTTTATATTGGATTAGGGTTGGCAGGTGTCTTAGAGTTAGTCTAACAATCCCCTTTCTGCTTTGAGACATGAGAAAATGGGTTCCCAGAGAGAAGCCTTCCCAAGATCACAGTTAATCACTGGCAGGGACAGCTGAAACCCTCTTACTTTCTCTTCTTCCTTTAACACAGCCTGTTCCCATTTTCTAGTTTTGCCCTTCCTTTAGTAGGTAACTTCTCCAACCAGGCTGAGTGAAGGTTGACATCTACTTTTACTGTCTAGTTTTCTTCATTGAATTTTTTTTTTCCTACTTCAGACCTATATAGTGTGAGACTTTGAAACTGAACAGTATCTGAGAACTACAAAACTTGGCCTTTAAACTCCTGGGGTTTGCATACATATCAGATTAGATGAAAATTATAGTTTTTTCAGCAATATAAAGTGCTAAACATTATTTGCAGGAACACAGCTTTGCTTTTATTTGTTGTATAACTTTGGAAAAACTGCTTAAGTGGGGACATATCTGTGTTATCTTTGTAAGGTGCTTTCAAAGCAAACAAAGATCCTATTTCTAAAAGAACAAATATGTAATCCTGAAACATTGGAAAAACGGAAAACTGTTTTGTCAAAATATTTTGAAGCCAAGACTATGAATGTGGATATAACAGGCTCATGTAAAAACCTGTAGCTATGTTCTTTGAGGATCTTTGAGTGTTAGTTTTAAATAAATGTAAATTAAATTGGCAGATGTTGACATTTTAATTAGTCCCAGAACTGGCTACATGTACAACTTATCTGTAATACAGTGTTTTTCACCTAAAAGACCCAAGTCTTACTTTGCTAGTAGATTTTATGTGTGTGTTTCTGGGCACAGAGGCAAGCTCTCCCTCTGGGTTCCATCTCCATGATGTAACAACAGATGACTTTAAATGTGTGGACCATTCAGTGCTAATTGTTGGTATTTCAACTCCTTGGTATTTTAAATAACATAGTAGCTTTACGAGTTTAAACTGGCCAGGTGTAGCGGCACATACTTTTAATTCCAGCGCTTGGGAGGCAGAGGCAGGTGGATCTCTTTGAGTTTGAGACCAGTCTGGCCTACACATTGAATTTTAAAATAGCCAGAGGGACATAGTGACACCCTGTCTCAATAAACAAATATCTTATGTTCGATTTACTTCACTTGATTTGTATTAAAAAAAAAAAAAAGTGGAAACTAAAGCCCTATGGCAAAATGGCTTTACTATTCAAAGACAAAGTCAGACACGCCTGGAGCTTTCCTTGACTATCCACCATCTAACACTTTTTTGACATTTCCACAGACTCTTTTGAGCACATGAAGAAGTCTGGGGATTACTATGTTACAGTTGTGGAAGATGTGACCCTAGGACAAATTGTTGCTACAGCAACTCTGATCATAGAACATAAATTTATCCATTCATGTGCTAAGGTATGTGCTTACATTAATGCCTACAAGTAAAGTGCTCAGATGATTTCTAATGAAACCAGCTTAGAAGCTTCATTAGAAAAAATCTTAATTTTTTCTTGCTGGAATTCTTCATCAGAAGACACTTTCCTGAAGTTTCTGTGAGTTACAAATCCAATGAAAATCAGATAGATGAGCTACTGAGATGACTCAAGGGGTTAAGGTCCTGCTGAGTCGAACTACCCAAGTTCCATCCCTGGGACCCACATGGTGGAGAGAGAGAAGTATTACAAGGTGTAGTCTGACCTCCACAGACGCCCCAAGCCACAAACACACACATGCTCTCTGAATGTAGGAAAAAAGGAACATTTAGAAATGTACTCTGGTCAGGTGTGGTGGGGCACGCCTCTAGTCCCAGCACTCAGGAGGCAGAAGCAGGTGGATCTCTGAGTTCATGGCCAGCCTGGTCTATAGAGTGAGTTCCAGGGCAGCTCGGGCTACACAGAGAAACTCTGTCACCCAAAACCGTTGAGAGAGAGGGAGACAGAGACAGAGACAGAGAGAGGTGTGTCTGTAGGTTATGGGTTTTGATTTCTGCATTGAAATTAGTAAATTGTTAGTAAGCAACGTTGGCTATACTATGTTTATGACAAGATTTCATTATGGTGATTAGGATTGGAACTTTAAACAGTACAACAGAGGTTGGGGATATAGCTAAAAATGATTGAGGCACACCTGACTTTCCTGTTTTCTCCATGATAAAGACTATAATTATAACTGGTACTTGTTGCCTTAGTGATAAACAGGCTGAACGCTCATCCTGTCCCACTATGATTTTTTTGTAGAGGGGAAGAATAGAAGACGTCGTTGTTAGTCACGAGTGCAGAGGGAAGCAGCTCGGCAAACTGTGAGTAAGCACCTGGAACCCTGGAAGACAGGACGGCCTGTTTGGTCTCTTGGCAAGAAAAGTATTTCATGAGGTTTTCCTGGTTGTTATTAATGACCTTTGGTTTCTGAACTCATTCTCACTCCATATCTTAGACTGAATTTAATGAAATTTTAATATAGTGTCATTAGTTTTTACGGGCCTCCCCCCCCCCCCCCCCACGAGTTTGAGAATTGAAAACATATTCCATTTACCAGACTAGCAAGTAATCGAACTGTGTTCTACCACGGAGTTATGTTATTAGTAGCCCCCACTTCCACACCATTTTGTTGTAGAGACAAGGTTTATCTATGTAGTCCTGGTTGTCCTGGAACTCACTCTGTGGACCAGGCTGACCTCGAACTCAAAGAGATCTGCCTGCCTCTGCTTCACACTGTGGGGATTAACAGTGTGTACCACCACGCCTGGCTTTTTTCTCTTTTTGAGACAAGGGCCTCATTAAGTTCAGCATGGCTATGAACTTGTGATCCTCCTGCCTCAGCCTCTGGAGTAGTGGAGAATAGGCCTGGCTTATGGAAAGTAAACTCTTATAACTTTTAGTGACAAGATCTGTCTAAATGCACACACAACAGGAGAAAACCCCTTAGTTAGCACCTTTGGTGTATTTAATTTCTTACAGCAGTTAGATCATTATGTTTCTTTTTGGTTTTTCAGATCAGGGTTTCTCTGTGTAGCCCTGTCTGTCCTGGAATTCACTGTGTAGACAAGGCTGGCCTCATCAGTGATCCACCTGTTTCTGCCTCCTGAGTGCTTGTGTTAAAGGGGTGCACCATCATGGCCCACCTTAGATTACATATTTATGCAGGATTCTTATTCCTTGGGCTTTGTAAGATGATTTCTGAATAGTACGTCCACATATTATTCAGACTAATCAAGTTTATATGACCCACATTTTCAAAAATCAGCTTTTAAGATGATTAATGAAGCTCGGCATGGTGGCATACCTTTAATCCCAGCTCATAAGGGGCAGAGGCAGGCATATCTCTGTGAGTTAACCTGGTCTACGTAGCCAGTTCCAGGCCAGCCAAGGCTATACAATCAGACTGTTTCAAGACTATAGCTATTACTTACTCATATTATGTGAACATGGCAAGTGTTTAGTTGGATACATTTAGAACAAAGGCACCCCACCTGCAACCTTACAGTGTTCCATAAGGAATTCAGGACATTCTGCATGTTAGACAAACCTGACCACTGAGCTCCATCCCCTGCCCCGGCACAAACGTATTTTAGGGTTTGTCTTTTGACATAAGCTCTGGTTTGCTATAGTAGAAGACAGGCTTCGATTCCAGACCTTTTGCCTTCAGCTCTTAGGTGCTGTTACAGGTGTAACACCACAGCCAGTTAGAGGCCTTTCATAAAAATAATGCAGGCTATCGTTCTCACAATTTGGTAGTCTTTAGGATTTAAAAAAAAAAAAAAAAGTATTTTTTTTTTTATTTTTTATTTTTTGGCAGTGTTCAGGTTCTCCAATCCCAGTACAGAGGATTGAACCTAGAACTTCACACACATGCTTGGCAAGCACTCCATCACTGCTGCTTTCTCAGCCCTTGGTATTTTTATACCCGAGTCTCTGAGTCTGTGCTTGTCTCAAACATGCTGTGTTGTTAGTTCAGCTGGCCTTGCTTGAACTCACAGCAATCCTCTTGCTTCAGCCTCTCAAATAGTGGAATCACAAGTGTGCCACTCACTATTCCTATGCTCACGTGTGAACTTTTAAAAATTGTTTTCCTTGAGCGGGTATTTCACCTGCATATATATCTGTGCATCACTTATGTTCCCGGTATCTCAGAAGCCAGACGGCAGCATTAGAAGCCCTGAGACAGGTGTTACAAATGGTTGCTGGGAACCAAATCGGGGGTCAGATCCTGGAGCAGCCAGTGTTCTTAGTTTAATGCCAAGTCAGCTCTCTGCCCTGCATGTGAATTTTTTTAAATTTTATGCATATAGGTGTTTTGCCTGCATGTATGTCTGTGTACCACTTGTATGTCTGGTACCTATGTAGGCCAGGAAGCCAGAAGAGGGTAAAAGATGTCACCTGGAAATGGAGATACTATTAGTAGCTATATAGGTACTAGGAATTGAACCCGTCTTCTGGAAAATCATCTCTCCAGCCAATCATACATAAAAATGTTCAGAGGCTGGCTAGATGGGCTAGAGGATGACCACACTTGCAGTGATTCCTAGAGCCCATCTAAGGGAGAGCTGCACAACGGACCCCCACAATGCACTGGAGCCCTCCTCCCATACAGAGGTGTAGACTGAGTTAGTTAATAGGCTGGGCACTGTGTCTCAAACAAAATAGAAATGCTTCAGGAATTTAAATGCTTGTCAACTTCATCATTTGATACTTAAAGGAGTACTTAATAAATACTAGTTTTATTTGTATATAACACTAATCTGTAGCATCATCAAGGCCCATTTTGGTTCCCAAACTTCCTTTTTTAAAATTTTAGGTTATTATCAACTCTCACTTTGCTAAGCAAGAAGCTGAACTGTTACAAGATCACCCTTGAATGTCTACCACAAAACGTCGGCTTCTACAAAAAGTTTGACTATACAGTATCTGAAGAAAAGTACATGTGTCTGAGGAACCAAAAGTAAAGACCACCATCAAGATGATGCTCAAAGGCTTTCCTGTTCATTTTTGTTGCTGCAGCCAGTGAACTCCATACTTGCTAGACTGGAGAACCACTGTAGTGTGCAATGTAGTAGTGACAAGAGCATGCCTGTGGCTGCTGGGACTTGCTCTGAGTTAAGAGTACAAATGATCACAAAGGGGATGATTTTTAACCAAAGGAATATATTTTCAACTTGAATCTTTTCTTGCATTGTATTTTTCTAAAGTTTATCTTCATTTTTGATCGTCAAGAATATGGGCAGTAAGAGTTATGTCTGCTCTGTGCTGCTCATTTTTAAATATATGTATATATATATTGAATAAGGCTGTTTCTTATCACATAAAATTATTTTTGTCTCATACATCTAAGCAGACTTAAGGGTGCACCGTTTCTCACATTACAGGGAGTCAGATACATCTGTTGTTATAACCAGATACATATCTACACATGTAAACATGGTTGAACCTAATACCACACACAACGTGGACAGTCTTTTAAAGAAACAAGAGAAATGAAAACTGACAAGGTACAACAGTTTAAGTAACTATTTTACTAACTGTTTGTAGAGTTCTGTGCAGACACTGCCCACCCACCTGTCTCACCTGTCACATGATGTTAGAATCATCCAAGGGCAGATCTTTTTTTTTTTTTTTTTTTTTTTTTTTTTTTTTTTTTTGGGTTTTTCGAGACAGGGTTTCTCTGTGTAGCTTTGCGCCTTTCCTGGAACTCACTTGGTAGCCCAGGCTGGCCTCGAACTCACAGAGATCCGCCTGGCTCTGCCTCCCAAGTGCTGGGATTAAAGGCGTGCGCCACCACCGCCCGGCTCCAAGGGCAGATCTTGAGACCGGGGTTCATTTCTTCAGTGAGTGAGCAGCTCTCAGTGGGGTACTTTTACCCTGGTTTATCATGGCCATCTGAAGCCTCTGAGTCACAAAAAAACGTATGGTACTTCCTTTGTTACATCCTTAAAATAACAGTAGCTTTTCTATTTAATGTGATTAGAATGGTACTGTTATTCTGATCACTGTCCTGTTTTATTTATTGTAATGATTTTTTAAAGTAGAAGAAATAGATACTTTATTAACAATGGTTCTAATCTTTTGCATTCCATGTAATTACATTAAACTTGTTTATATGAATAGTTTCTCATGTTAGAATCTTGTCTTGTGTTTTCTTGTTTGTTGAGACAGGGTAATCTGTAACCCAGGCTAGCAGGAACTCACCACGCAGTAGAAGATAGAGCCTTGAACTCCCAAGCACGTTCCAAGAGCTGGTATTACAGGCATGCACCACCATGATCGGCTTGAGTCGCTGAGGTTAAGACATGGCTCAAAACAGCCTAATTAGTTTTTAGTATTTTGGGGGTTACTTCAATTGGATTTGGATTTCCCTCTAATCATTAGGTTGATTTTCCAAAATAGAAATACTTTGTCTGCAGACTTTATCTCTGACAGTTAGTTCAGCGAACTAAGTGACCGGTCACTAATGAAAGTAACAGTTTTGTCTTCAGAAATCCTGTAACCTTGACAGGGCTTCATTAAGTTTTACCCATGTCAAATAAGCCTCCCCCAAAGTGAAAATTGAGTACCTTACTCTATTGCTTACCTTTAAACTCTGGGGTAAAACCATCTACTATGTTAGTATTTCAACAATCCCATGGAGTCTTTGAGGTCTTCTCTTAATCCCCCTTCACAGAAACAGTTGTATTATGTCACCGACTGAAAACAGTTTCAATATTAAATGTTCACTCACCCTTCTTAATATGTGGGAGTAAAGCTGGGTTACTTTTACCCAGAAGACAAAGAAGTTTTGAGGCATAAGGAGTATGAATGAGCTTCTCAATCATCTGTTGAGGTACAATGGCACAACAGTTTTAATACAACCACCAGTCTTCACAAAATAATTTTAATACTTTGTGCCCAGGCTAGCAGCATCTTGCATCTGTGACATTCCTATACATACAGAAGCATTTCATCTGAGTACAAATGTTAAAAGCAGAGTAATGTAAACCATTGCCTATACAGAGGTAAAGAGACACTGTATGTTATTTTTCTTGAGTCATTTTTTGCTGCATAGTAAATTGCAATTACATGTCAGTATCACGTTACTGATTGAGAAAACACTTTGAACTGTGAGGTATGGCAGCTCCCTGTGAGAGAGCTTAACGTGTAAACCTGAATATTTTGAGTGATTTTTTTTTTCTTTAGCTGCCATGAATGGGAAAGACAAAGAATATCCAGCACTCAAGACTCTAGAAACTTATTTTCCTAATTAAAAAAATAAATAAAATCCTTGAGTAAGTCTCAGCTATTTCCTATCATTTCCTTATTGGAGTGTTGTTAAATGGACAAAGATAACGTAAATACTGAAGTGAAGCTATGCTTTAGGCTCATGGATTAAACCAGTTTAAAAAAAAAAATCCGTCAGGTAACTGCTCATTTACTTTACATCAAATTGAGATCCTAATATATACATCTCAACTTCATAATTCAAGATTGCACTTAAAAACTTCTAATTAGTTTGAATTACCATAGTAATTAAACAATCAGGAACCTTATGTTTTCTTACAAAGGACATGCTTAGCATTTTCTGACATTTCTTCTAGACTCAGATTAAGCACAACCCCATACCCCTGCAAATGAATTTTCTGCTCTACTAGTGGTTGAAAGTTCGTAGCAAAGCTATCACACTTGAACATTCCTACCACAGAGTTGGTACAAGTCAACATCTACTAGACAAGAAATTAACAGGAATCAGTGAAACTAAGAGAAGACCCACCCCCACTCCAAAGTTTCCAGTATCTATCTCAAAACTTTCAAAATGAGGATAATGAAGTTCCCTATGTTTTGATAAAAATGTACTTTTAATTCTGAACCCAGATGACTAATTTACTGCTGAAACTGGGTGGACATTCATTATTCAGTTCTAGAGAATACGACATGATTGGTTAAGTTTATCACAGTTGGCTGTTACAAAACATCACTGGAAACGGAACCTAAGACAGCTACTTAGTAAACACAGTGGAAGAAAACAAGAAACTTGCAGGCTTCTTAGGAAAGAAGGAACCTCACTGTTCACATCAACTGTGCTCAACATGATGGCAGTCCCGAGTGTCTGAGACTATCTCCAGTATATCGTGTTGGATAGGCACTTCACGTGAGAACATAAAAATGACTGGTTAGAAAAATGGAAGATTACCAGCTACAAATGACTATCAATAGCCTACTCTGTAATTTTGGCCAGACTCCTAAAGAAGAGTATGTATTTTTATGAAACTTAAGAATATTTCAAATGTCTCATCTTGAAAAGTCATTTTATACGGAGATTACTTTAAGCACAATTTCTGTTCAATGAGTCATAGATTATGAGTTGACTGCAAGAGAGATCTTTTGTTGACCTGTCCAGTGATGGTGAGTACATAGGAAGTTTTGAACGCTGAATGTAATCCTGACTCCACTAGCCCAGCACACCAGTGACACAACAGAATAGTGGATCCCAATGCTGGTTTTGGAGGGAAAGGTGAGAGATGGGATGCAAACTCCGAAGAGGAATTACCTCTAGTTAACAGTAACTCTGGTTTATAGTCAGGCTCCCACTGTGCAGGACAGAGCCTTCTCTGTATTGTTACAGTAACTAAGTCTGACAGGCTGCCTGCACAGTGCCTCATGGTACCCTGGAAATGGACAGCTCTCATTCCCAACAGGAAAGCACCTCGAGAGAGGACTGAGAAATGTCAACTATAAAGGAGCTGTGTTTGTGCTACCCTAAAGTCATCAGATACAAAAAGTTAAAAACACTTCTCTCTTCTGCACATCACACTTAAAATAGCAAAATGGGGTTTGTAGAACAACTCTTATACATATAGATTAAAAACATGGAAAACTAAAGAGCCATAAAGTTACTTAGCTAATGCAAATTATGGGGTAAACTTGAATGAATTTAAGAACAAGTCAAAACAGTAATTTATAATACCCTGAAGCCATCCACAAACTGCTTTATCCAATGAATCTCCTAAGCAAAGCTGTCAGCTGAACAACCTCACAGAAGCAAGACAATGTGAAATGAAGAAATAAATGTCTCCTTCCAAATCATTGACTTTCTTCAAGCTTCACAGATTCAGTTTAATTTATGGTTTAAAAACAGATTACAGAAAATGTTAGCTTTTCACTGCTCTAGATACTAATTTAGAGGTCATGAGGATTTAATTGTTGATTCAAGGCACTTTTCTTTTGGGGGTTTCATATTGAAGAAACAGTGCTACATTGGTTTGGTTTCTTAAGAGTCTATTTTGAACCATTTTGGACAAAGGTAAAAAGGGCTAGGCAACTCTGAAAAGACCAAGTCAACATTTGGCTTAAACAAACAACAAAAAGAAAAAAATGGAGATGGAAATAGAACACTACCCTTATATTTGAGTATCTGGTTTTGGAAAGTAAGACCTCTTTCTTCGATCATTACAACTTTTTTTTCTTGTTTAGAATAAGAAAGGCAATTGGAAAGGAAGTATTCATTGGATTAGTAATGTAGTTGATGAAAGTCATGATTTAAAAATAAAGGGCTAAGAAATTTCAAAAAATGGTAATTAAGTTACTGAATTATATTAAAAAATGTGAAAGAGTTCTACATTTTGTTAATGTTTCTGTAAGAGGCTCCATCAGAAAAGTGAACTGTGAAATTACTTTAAATGTAATATATATAACTCAAAATGAGTTTTTAGGAAACATTATAGGAACATTTAGGAAATTTGTTATAAATTATCCAACATTTATAAACAAGTCCCCCTAACTTGCATTTTGCTCTAAGTAAATAACTTTATATCATACAAATAAATTTCAAGTATGAAAAGTGCATTATTGCAATAATACGTCTTTGCAAGTTAAAAATTCTTGGTTTACGATAAAACCGTAAAGTGGTTTTTTGTTTTGTTTTGTTTGTAAAGTAAACCCATCACCCATCATCGCCATCTACTGTAGAAGTCCACCATCTTAAAGTGTTGCTCAACAAGTTGCAGAGAAACATGTCTGGAAGCAACATATAATTGAAAAGAAACTATTTGTGTTTTTACCACTTTACAATTATCACTAGGATTCTCTCCTTTCCAAAAAGAAATTCACATCCGTGGATCAGTCCTCAGAGGTCAGCCATTCTGTGCTGCTGCCACTTGCATGTTTCCAAAATCATCCTCTTCCTCATGTGTTCTCTTCAAACTACCTAAAGTTTACCGAATGATACAAAAGAAAGGCAAAACTTACATGAGTTCATTTCAGACTACAGGCAGCAAAAAATCTGTTCTTTCACTAAGTGATACAGTACAAGTGTTACCAAAATTTCATGCTTGAATTTAGGGCAAACTTTAGTCAATTCTTTATGTTGCATCATGAAGTAAAGTTACATTAGCAACTTAATGTCTAAGGTATTGCACATAATAAACATCAGTTTTAAAATAGCATGAAAAGTAGAACTTTTCAAGAGTGAGTGATACATTAAATCTGCTTATCACCAACTTTATGCTGTTGAGGCAACATAAACATGTCGTAGGACAGCACATCTAGTAGGTGAGTTTGTGTACATATGATTTTTAGTTATAATTTCCTGTTCACACAGTTGCTGTTATGAAGAAAAGCAGTTGAAGATATTTTTCTGCTAAAGCTGTGGCTTTCTCATCCAGACTGATGGGTTGGAGCAAAGAAAGTATATAGATCTGATTGATTTCCTACACCAGAGACCACTGTACAGAAACATCCCACAACGAAAGAAAATTATCTCTACATGCCTGTAGTTACATTCAGAAAAGGGTCTCGCTGGATGGTGGTGGCACAGGCCTTTAATCCCAGTACTTGGGAGGCAGAGACAGGTGGATCTCTGAGTTCAAGTCCAGCCTGGTCTACAGAGCGAGATCCAGGACAGGCGCAAAGCTACAAAGAGAAACCCTGTCTCAGAAAGAGAGAGAGAGGGAGAGAGAGAGAGAGAGAGAGAGAGAGAGAGAGAGAGAGAGAGAGAGAGAGAAAGGGGGTCTCCTGGAGGGAAACCTGAAGGAACAGTTAAACTGGGAGTCAACTGTGCTCTGTGACTAACGACAGCATGGCTGTAGATTTAGAGTTGTGCTAAATCATAATATAATTCAGACTGCAAATTCAACCACGTGATTGCTACACTAGAAGATTAATAAAGATGTAAATATGGCATCAATAGAGTAAAAGTGGAAAGAAACTCCTAAAGCTAAATACAGGTGATAGGAGTTTCAGGCGCAGTGATGCACTTCTCCAGGACTCCCCGACTACGGGTTGGAGAAGAGTGCACTAACCCTGCCTAATTTGAGGAGATGGCATCTAAGCTGTGTGGAAGAACAGCGAAGATGAATCTTAACGCACAGTAAGAAAACCACTGCAGGAGACCATCCATTTAGTTTTTTGGAGGGTAGACACAAAGAGGAGCAATGAAACACAAACTGAAAAGCCAGAAGGGCTTTTACTACATAGGGGAACCTTTGCTACCTGTGGCTCTGCATAAGAACCATTAGATCTCCCAGTTTACACTTCTTTGAGAACAGTCAATGAAGTCTTGGCCAAACCAAAACATCATTACAAGTAAGAAAATAAATTTGACTACAAAGTACAGAATATACCAGGATAATCTGGCTCAGAGGCTCGTGTTGACCTAACTAGCCTTTGTTTAAAGTACTATTTGGAAGGAAGTGTGCTTTAAAGGTTCGGGCAAACATTACAGTGTTGAAACAGTGATTGGAGAGACGGTCAAGATTAAAGAGTCAAGGATAACTGGGAAGCTGAGGCCAAGAAAGGAGCATCTGGCCTGAATGGTGCATTCTCGACTTGTGCTTAAATGCCAGCTCAACAATAGGCCCATAACCTGCTCTAATCTTACAAGAACTGTTACAAATGAGCAGTAAGAACTTGGAAAAGAAGATAAAAAGTTGAGAGTTTGCTTAGACTGTTAACTATGAAATAAGTGGATCAGAGGAGAGAGCAAAGGAGTAGGTGGGTATGGTGGTACACACCTTTAATTCTAGCACTTGGAAGATAGAGGCAGTTCTCTGCTGTACCATGTGGGTCCAAGAGATACATGCTCTTCAAACGGCTATTATAATTGTCTCTGCGTTATAGTTTATGCACATCAGAGGTACATACACTGTTTATTCACTAGACAGCTAATCCTTTGAAACTGTAAATAGTTGGTTCAGCGTTTCTAAACATCTCAGATTGCTCAGTAGTACATTGAATGTTTATCAGATGCTTTTCTACTCCCCACCAGTACCTTTCTCTTCAATCTTCTGAAAAAGAAAACACCCTTACCTGTGGTACCAGAATGAACAGATAAGGACCTTTCTATCTGGAGTGGTGACATCATCTGTATTGTTAATTTTGCTAAGTAGATGGCTTCGTATTCCTAAAAAAAATACCTTAATTAGTTCAGATATACATTTATATTTTTAAATACCCAAACAATGGTTAATGTGGACATTTGTATTCTTAGTTTACAGCCAAAAGGGCTGGTACCATAGTCTCACAAACGGAATGAAGTATGGTGATATTTTATTTGTATGTTAATAAATAAAAGTGCCTGGGGGTCAGAGCTACTAGCAAGCCATAGCAGAAGTCTGGCGGTGGTAGCACACGCCCTTAATCCCAATCACATGACAGGCAGATCTCTGTGTGTTCAAGGACACCACCAGCATGGAGACACATGCCTTTAATCTCAACACCAACCATAGAGACCTGGAGGTCTGTACAGACAGGCAGTGTCGAGGAGGTCATATGGTTGGGCTTACAACCAATGAGAAGGCAGAACAGAAAGTCAATGAAAAGACAGACACACAGGAAGTAGGTCTCTTTCAGAGGGGAAGAACGGCAGCGGCAGCAGTGAGGGGTAAGAAAGGGTTTTAGTCTCAGCTCTTAGCTACTGCTCTGACCTCTTGGGCTTTTAACTCTGCATTTGGCTCTGTGTTTCTTATTCAGTAAGACCGTTACATCCACAATGAAGGTTCACAATTCCTACCTGGTAACTGTCAAAAGGTTACTGATAATTAGAAATTCAATAGTGCCAATAGCTCACTGCCAGACAGAATGGATCTTCTGCCACTGGGGCATTAGCTATAATGGTCTAATTCTATGTTAAAATAGTACAAAGGGTAGAGGGACCTAAACTTAAATCTGTAATCTTATTAAATGGTTCTAAGAATCAACAAAAACAAAATTCTCCTTTCCTAGTTTTCTTTGAACATACTTTCCCACAGGGACTTCAAATTCTTTGAAATAGGGGATCACTCCTTCCTTCTGCAGTCTTCACCCAACACCTCTGAGAGCAGACCACTGGGATCTTCCTTTGTTAGTTTTATTTCCTCATCCTTTGTATGCCTGAGTGCCCTAGTGTTCTGCCTTTGAAATGGTTTTTTTTGTTTGTTTGTTTGCTTGTTTGTTTTGGAGGCAGAGTCGCAAAGAACCCTGGCTGACTTCCAATGTGCCATTTGGTTGAGACTGGCCTTGATCTTCTGACCCTCTTTTCCTGGACTTACAGGTGTATGAGCATGGCAAATGCAACTACATCAAACGCTCCTTTACCCTGCTACTGGAATCTGAACCTGAAGCCCTGTCCATGCCAGCAAGCTAGGTCAGAAGCAGGCTACCACTAGCTATATTCCCGTCTTAACTCTTCATCCACTCCTTACACACAGGAGTCTGTCTCCTGAATACATGTGTGTAACTGTGTACTTCCTCTCTATTCTTTCTAACCTTGATAGAATCAAATTCTCAGAGGCTAGGATAGGAGTGTAGCACTTGTCTAGCATGTACAAGGTTATTAGTTTAATGCTCTGCAACAGAAAACCAAGTAAAAAAGAAAACAAAAAAACAAAACCCCAACTCTTGATTTTACTCTGCAAATCACCCCTTGTTTCCTCTCTAACAGTGATGAGCCATCTTGGAGTTGTTCAATCAAAAGACAGATTCATCTTTATCCTCACACCCTCAGAACCTATATCCATCAAGTATCAAGTCCTGCCAGCTAGCAATGCTTTCCAATAAACCCAGTAGCTCATCTGTTTTTCCTCTGCTACCACTTTTGTTTAAACCAATCTTTTTGTATTTATTATTTTTGTCTATATGTACATGCATGTGGCAGCATACTTGCTACAGCACACATGTGGAGGATAGAGTACCAATGTGTGGAGCTGGTTCTCTTTTACCTTTACAGGGATGAGTAGATGGCAGTGCAAAAATACAGGCAACAACATAAAGACCTATATGACAACATCAGAACCTAGTGATTCTACACCCACAAGACCTGAACATACCAACGCAGAAGAAATCAATCCTAAAAATGACTTTAAGAAGATGATAGAGGCCCTTAAAGAGGAAATGAAGAATTCTTTTAAAGAAATGGAAGAAAAAAAAACAAACAAAAAATTGGAAGAAATGAAAGAAAGCCAAGAATTAAACAGGAGAAGGAAACAGCTCAAGATGTGAAAATTGAAATCAAGACAATAAAGAGGACACAAACTGATGGAATGCTGGAAATAGAAAATCTGACTAAACGAACAGGAACTACAGATGTGAGCATAACCAACAGAATGCAAGAGATGGAACAGAGAATCTCTGACGTTGAAGACACAATAGAGAAAATAGATTGTCAGTCAAAGAAAACGCTAAAGCCAAAAAAGTCGTAACACAAAACATCCAGGAAATTTGGGACACTATGAAAAGTCCAAACCTAAGAATAATAGGGATAGAAGAAGGAGAAGAATACCAACTCAAAGGCACAGAAAATATATTCAATGAAATCATAGAAGAAAACTTTCCCAAACCTAAAGAAAGAAATACCTATGAAGATACAAGAAGCTTACATAGACTGGATCCAAAAAAAAAAAAAGTTCCCTTACCACATAATAATCAAAACACTAGGCCGGGCTGTGGTGGTGCACAACTTTAATCCCAGCACTCGGGAGGCAGAGGCAGGAGGATCTCTGTATCTCTGTGAGTTCGAGGCCAGCCTGGTCTACAAAGTGAGTTCCAGGAAAGGTGCAAAACTACACAGAGAAACCCTGTCTCAAAAAACCAAAAACCAAAACAAAAACAAAAAACAAAAAACAAAAACAAACACTAAACATACAGAACAAAAAAAAAATTAAGAGTCACAAAGAAAAAGGCCAAGTGACATATCATGGCAGACCCATCAGAATAACACCAGACTTCTCAATAGAGACTATGAAAGCTAGAAGGTCCTGGACAAACGTTATGTAGATACTCCGAGACCACGGATGCCAACCCAGACTATTATTCCCAGCAAAACTCTCAATCACCATAGACAGAGTAAACAAAATATTCCATGATAAAACCAGATTAAAACAATACCTGTCTACAAATCCAGCCCTACAGAAAACACTAGAAGGAAAAATCCAACCTAAGGAAATTAAACACATCCATGAAAACTCAGGCTATAGAAAATCCCACACCAACAAATACCAAAGAAGGGAAACACAACACTTCCACCAAAAAATAACAGGAATTATGAATCACTGGTCATTAATATCCATCAACATCAATGGTCTCAACTCACCTATAAAAAGACACAGGCTAAAAGAATAAGAAAATAGGATCCATCCTTCTGATGCATACAAGAAACACACCTAAACTTCAAAGACAGACACTACCTCAGAGTAAAAGGCTGGGAAAAGCCTTTTTTTTTTTCCATCAAATGGACTTAAGAAGCAAGCTGGTGTAGCTATCCCAATATCTAATAAAACAGACTTGAAACTAAAATCAATCGAAAGAGATTGGGAAGGACATTACATATTTATCACAGGGAAAATCCACCAAGATGAAGTCTCAATTCTGAACACTTATACCCCAAATACAAAGGCACCCACATCTGTAAAAGAACCATTACTAAAGCTTAAATTGCACATCAAACCCTACACACTAGTAGTGGGACATTTCAACACACCACTCTCACCAATGGACAGATCTACCAGACTGAAACTTAACAGAGAAATAAAGGACCTAACAGATGTTATGACTCAAATGGACTTAATAGATATCTACAGAACATTCCACCCTAACACAAAAGAATATACCTTCTTCTTAGCACCCCATGGAACAGTCTCAAAAATTGACCACATGCTCGGTCACAAAGCAAATCTCAACAGATACAAAAACATTGGAATAACCTCCTGTATTTTATCGGACCACTATGCCTTAAAGTTAGATTTCAACAACAACAAAAACTATAGAAAGCCTACAATCTCATGGAAGCTGAATAATGCCCACCTAAAACACCAGTGGTCAAGGAAGAAATAAAGAAAGAAATTAAAGGTTTCCTAGAATTCAATGAAAATGAAAGTACAACATACCCAAACTTATGGGACACTATGAAAGCAGTGCTAAGAGGAAAATTCATAGCACTAAATGCCCACATAAAGAAGTTGGAGAAATCTCACCATAGTGACTTAACAGCACACCTGAAAGCTCTAGAACAAAAAGAAACAAACTCACCCAGGAGGAATAGATGCCAGGAAATAATCAAATTGAGGGCTAAAATCAATGAAATAGAAACCAAGAGAACAATACAAAGAATCAATGAAACAAAGAATTGGTTTTTGAAAAAAAAATCAACAAGACAGACAAACTCTTATCCAAACTAACCAAAAGGCAGAGAGAGAGCACCCAAATTAACAAAATCAGAAATGAAAAGGGAGACACAACAACAGACACTGAGGAAATCCAGAGAATCATCAGGTCATACTTCAAAAACCTGTACTCCCCAAAATTGGAAAATCTGAAAGAAATGAACAATTTTTTGGATAGGTAACACATACCAACGTTAAATCAAGACCAGATAAAGTATTTAAATAGACCAATAAACCCTATGGAAATAGAAATAGTCATTAAAATTCTCCCAACCAAAAAGGCCATGACCAGATGGTTTCAGTGCAGAATTCTATCAGATTTTCAAAGAAGAGCTAATACCAATACTCTTCAAATTGTTCCACACAATAGAAACAGAAGGAACATTACCAAACTCTTTTCATGAGGCTACAGTTTACCCTGATACCCAAACCACACAAAGATGTAACAAAAAGAATTACAGACCAGTCTCCCTCATGAACATTGATGTAAAAATACTCAACAAAATATTGGCAAACTGAATCCAAGAACATATCAAAAAAAGTATTCACCATGACCAAGTAGATTTCATCCCAGGGATGCAAGGATGGTTCAGCATAGGAAAATCTGTCAATGTAATACACCATATAAACAAACTGAAAGAAAAAAAAAACATATGATCATCTCATTAGATGCTGAAAAATCCTTTGACAAAATCCAACACCCTTTTATGATAAAGGTCTTAGAGAGACTATGAATACAATGAACATACCTAAACATAAAGGCAATTTACAGCAAGCCAACAGTCAACATCAAATTAAATGGAGAGAAACTCAAAGAGATTCCACTAAAATCAGGAACAAGACAAGGCTGTCCACTCTCTCCATATTTATTCGATACAGTACTTGAAGTTCTAGCCAGAGCAATAAGACAACAAAAGGAGATCAAAGGGATAGAAATTTGAAAGGAAGAAGTCAAACTTTTGCTATTTGCAGACGATATGATAGTATACATAAGTGACCCCAAAAATTCTACCAGGGAACTCCTACAGCTGATAAACTCCTTCAGTAAAGTGGCAGGATACAAGATCAACTCAAAAAAGTCAGTAGTCCTCCTATACACAAATGATAAAAGGGCTGAGAAAGAAATCAGAGAAACATCATCCTTTAGCCACAAATAATATAAAATACCTTGGGGTAACACTAACTAAACAAGTGAAGGACCTGTATGATAAGAACTTTAAGTCTCTAAAGAAAGAAATTGAAGAAGATATCAGAAAATGAAAGATCTTCCATGATCATGGATAGGTAAGATTAACATAGTAAAAACGGCAATCTTACTAAAAGCAGTCTACAGATTCACTGCAATCCCCATCAAAATACCAACACAATTCTTCACAGACCTGGAAAGAACGATACTCAACTTCATATGGAAAAACAAAAAACCCAGGATAGCTAAAAAGAATCCTGTACAATAAAGCAACCTCTGGAGGCATCACCATCCCTGACCTCAAGCTCCACTATAGAGCTATAGTAATAAAAACAGCTTGGTAGTGGCATAAAAACCGACATACAGACCAATGGAATCGAATTGAAGACCCTGACATTAATCCACCCACATATGAACACCTGATTTTTGACAAAGAAGCCAAAACTATACAAAGGAAAAAAGAAAGTATCTTCAACAAATGGTGCTGGCATAACTGGATGTCAACATGTAAAAGATTGCAAATAGATCCATATCTGTCGCCATGCACAAAAGTCAAGTCCAAGTGGATCAAAGACCTCAACATAAATCCAGCTACACTGAACTTGGTAAAAGAGAAACTAGGAAGTACTCTTGAACATACTGGCACAGGAGATCACTTCCTAAATATAACACCAGTAGCATAGACACTGAGAGCAACAATTAATAAATGGGACTTCTTGAAACTGAAAAGCTTTTGTAGGGCAAAAGACACAGTCAATAAGACAAAAAGACAGCCTACAGAATGGGTGAAGACCTTCACCAACTCCACATCTGACAGAGGACTGATTCTCCAAAGTATATAAAGAACTCAAGAAACTAGACATCAAAATACTGAACAATCCAATTAAAAAATGAGCTATAGAGCTAAACAGAGAATTCTCAAAAGAAGAATCTCAAATGGATGAAAGACATTTAAGGAAATGCTCAACATTCTTAGTCATCAGAGAAATGCAAATCAAAACGACTCTGAGATACCACCTTACACCTGTCAGAATGGCCATGATCAAAATCACTGAAGACAGCTTATATTGGAGAGGATGCGGAGCAAAGGAAACACTCCTCTACTGTTGGTGGGAGTGCAAACTTGTACAACCACTGTGGAAATCAGTATGGCGGTTTCTCAGAAAACTGGGAATCGATCTACCTCAAGACCCAGCCATACCACTCTTGGGCATATACCCAAGGAATGCTCAATCATAGCACAAAGATACATGCTCAACTGTGTTCATAGCAGCATTATTCATAATAGCCAGAACCTGGAAACATCCTAGATGCCTGGTCAACTGAAGAATGTATTAAGAAAATGTGGTACATATACACATTGGAGTACTACTCAGCAGAGAAAAACAATGACATCATGAAACTTGCAGGCAAATGGATGGAACTAGAAAATATCATCCTGAGTGAGGTAACCCAGACTCAGAAGGACAAACATGGTATGTACTCACTCATAAGTGGATACTAGATGTAAAGCAAAGGACAATCAGACTGCAACCCACAGGTCCAGGGAAGCTACATAGCAAGGGGGACGTCCCTAGGATGACTGTGGCTTTTAATAAGTTTTGGTTTTACTCAATCACTATTTCACATCAATCACATTTACTCAATCACATTTCACTATTAGGACAAGAATTTGTACTGTATCAAGGTGATGATAGGAAAAAAAAAAAAAAAAAAAAAAAAAAAGAAGACTTGCCTGGAAGGTAAACTGACACCTCAAGCCTTGCCCTGGTCCTTGCCCCAGACCTCAGAGTCGCCTAAGCGCCCCGGAGCCCCACCCCATCCAACTCTCTTGCGCCTCGGAGCCTTAGTGGAGTGTGTGGCTTGCACTGTGCATGTGCAGCCTGTGTGTGAAGGCGGGGCGGGGCTGAGGCGTTGGTCGGGCCACCTTTGGCCCCACCGTTCTGGCTGCAGCTCAGAGGTAGGGTGTGTACAGGGGTGGGGGTGGGGTGGGGGGTTAAGGTACAAAAGAGGGTGGTGCTGGCGCTGCAGCCGCATCCAGATGCAGCACTGTGACCAGCTTGGAGACTGACGTGCCAGGAGGGGAACGTGGATCGCTTCGGTGCGGTGAGGTGACCTGGGGCTGGGACGGGAGGAAGGGCGGGCTTGGGACCGCCCTGAGGCTGCAGACCCCGGAGGCCGGGACGCCCCTGCCCAGGAGCCTGGCTCCTATGCATGGTGGCCCGCGGTCCGGCCGGGCAGGGTCCTGGAGGGCCTAGAGACCGGAGTGTCCGTGGCGTGGGACTTGGGGACTCTGCCGCCTTCGCTCTGAAAGAGCGCTAACCCTGAGTTCCCTTTTACCGGTCCAGCGGTCAGAGCGGCTGAAGAGTCCAGCTCTAAAGAACCCCTGCGCAGACTGTATGGAGCCTGGGGTGAGGGACCTGGGACTTGTACCCCTAGAAACACTGTGTGATTTCTATTGTGTGCAGGAACTAATGTTTATGTAAGGCGAACACAAAATTTGTTCATGTAAAAATACATGGGGTTTCGTTTTGTTGGGATAATCAGCCCTTAATTAATCCAAGCATGGGTCTCAGGAAATTGAGGTATTTTAAGGCAGGATTCGTATGGTAGAAACAGATACCATGATGCAAAGATTGTCATCTGTTTAGTTTTCTGCTGTAGAACTCAATGGGACAAACGAGAGGACCCTCATCACAGGCTGTCACTCATTTGACCTTCAGGCTGGTCTTGGGAACTCTGTGCTCCAACTATCCAACTAGATTGGAGATAAAAAGATGGTGTAGATCAAATACACTATCGGGAAATACTTCATGCGTTGAAGACACTTGAGAGCTTTCTACCTACCGGTCACCCATCACAGAGAGTTTGATATGGCTGTAGATCATGTTTAGAAATTTGTAAATCTTGGTCTTCAATGCTCACTACTTGTTGCTCCGTTTTGTCTTTCTAGAAGCAGCTGCTTCCCATTTGTATCCAATCTCATTCAGAGGCTGGAAAGCCAAAATTGAAATAGTCTCTAAAATGTATTCAGTTGGGGAAAAAAAAAACCCTCGGTACTATTATATAGTTTGTTGTGTGACACTTGTGTTGTCACTAGTGGCATTGTGGCAGTCTTTTTTCTTTGTGACTTTCTGAAATGATTGATAAATGAGACCTTACATCTTTCATTCATTCATTGACTAGAGACTTACCAGACTAGGGCAAAGGCGGTACTCGTGCCTTGTAAATGAACTCTTATTTAGCAGTCACACAAAACGAGTAGGGGGACAGTGCTTTGAATTAGAGTTTACATTTTGTGTATTTCTATTCATATAACCAAACTTTAGTTAGCTGGTGATGAATCTTTAAGTGCTCAAGAATGAAGGTTTCATGTACAGGGCTAGCCTTAAATTTGCCCCACCCAATTCCCGGGTGTAGGGTGGGTGTGGGGATATCTTAAAACCAGCTTTAAAAAGAATTTTCCATGTTTACTCCAGTTTCCTTGGTGAGTTTTCGTGTGTGTGTGTGTGTGTGTGTGTGTGTGTGTGTGTGTGTGTGTGTGTGTTGTTCTTTGAGGTAGGTGTCACTGTGGTAGCCCTGCTGGCCTTGACCTCCCAGTGTCCATGCCCCAGCCTCCCTAGTACTGGGTCACAGGTATCTGCCACCTCACCTGAATTTTTATTAGATTGTAATGAGGCATGACCTCTGTCAGCATATCTGTATGACTAGGAAGATAGGCTTCTTCCTCTTTGAGGTTTTCTAAATCCTGTTTTAAAAGGAGTTTGACTGTTCCTAGATCTTTTGGGTTTAACTGGACCAATGGCTGTCCTCCTCTACTTAGTGATGGGTGCTAGAAACTGATTTAAGGTGCTTCAGGGGTCTGGTATGGTGGGACACTTCTGTACTCTCAACGTGATCAACGTGGGGAAAATGGAGACAGAATCAGGAGTTGGAGGTAGGCCGGGGAGGTGGCTGAGAGGGTAGATCGTTTGCAGTGCAAGACTGAGGACCAGAATTCCTTGACTGATTGCCAGAACCCATGTAAAGAAGTAGGGTGGGCTGGGAATGACAGCACCAGGAGACAGAGAAATGCGCTGAGTAAACTGGCTATTTACACCAACCTAAAAAGTGAGTTTGGGGAGAGAACTGGTTTCAGTATACAAAGTGGAGAGTGATCGAGGACACCTGATCAGCCGTGGGCCTCCACATTCACAGGCATACATGTGCACATGTACCCAACACACATGCAAACATGCCTACACCATGAGCACACATACAGCAGAGTGGGAAGGCAACCTAAGCTACATGATGAATCCCTCTTCCTAGAAAGTGATGATCATGTGGTTTGTTTAGTTCTTTCTTCATCATTTATGTGGCTTCCTTGTAGATAATGTGCTTCCTCACCCACTGACTTTGGACATGGGTGGCTCCAAATCACCATGCCTATCACAAGTTGCCTTTTCTGCTTGCTCCTTGAGCTCTGACCTTTGCCAGGAGGGTAGCTTATCTAAAATGGCCTTTCAGCATGGGTGGTAACTGGCTTAGCAAAGGATAAAGGGAGGCGGGGAGTGGGGGCCACGGGGGAGAACTGCAGAGTGGGGCTGCGGGGGAAGGGACAGGGCATGCATGCCTTCCCTGCAGGCCCACCCCCTAAGAATCTCCATGTGTTAGTTACCTGGGAGCTGCGTATTTAACTTTGAGATGATACGAGCTAGGCAGTTTAGTGAGAGTGTAGCTTTATCTGGGAGCCTTCAAGACATTTCTTTTGGAAATCAACTATTGATAACCCTTTGGGGATCTGGTGTCTATCACCTCTTGCCTTCCCTTTCCCAACATCGTTCCTCATCCCCTTCCCTGGGCACCACCAGGGTTTTACTATTTGAAGAGCGTTCAGGGGAACACAAATGTAGCTGCCTCTGTATTGTAAACACCTTAAAACAACCCGATAGTTATTTCTTGGTGCCTGGACAATGGGTTCTTATTTCTATCCAGAACACTTTTTTTTTTTTTTTTCTTTTGGTTTGGTTTTTGAGACAGGGTTTCTCTGTGTAGCTTTGCGCATTTTCCTGAACTCACTTGGTAGCCCAGGTTGGCCTCGAACTCACAGAGATCCGCCTGGCTCTGCCTCCCTAGTGCTGGGTCTTTCCAGAATACTTTTATTACACTTTTAATTAGTCTGAAATTCTCTTTCCAAAATAGAGATCCTAAGCCCTGGTCTGACTCTTGTACGGCAATGGCTTGAGGAAGGAACTATACTAGCCTAGTAGTTAAGGAGGTGACATCCTTCTGCCTCAGTGATGTAACTTGTGGTAATGTGCAGAATCAAAGGAAGAGCTAGCTCACTGTTAGAAATAGCAAGCATTAAACCGAGTAGCCTCCACACTGGCACCTGTAAAGCCATCTGTTGTCTTGTTATTCCTATTGACCCAGGAGCCTTGAGCAAGCTCCTGTCTACTTCTGGTCTGTTTATTTTGTCCTGGGGATAAATCAGGATACATATTTTATTGTTGTTAAAGAATGAACAAATATAAAGTATTCACCAAATTAATATTACATGTTTTTATGATTATGCACAGAATAGAATAATCTATTTAAAGACATGTACAGGAAACTGAAACTATTAACTAGTTAAAATTTATTATGACTTCATAAATTTTTTTTTGAGACAGGGTTTCAGGGTTTCATATCACATTGGTCTTATGTGTGTTTTGAGACAGTAATCCACAACATACCTAGATTGGTATGAACACTTGTTCATTTGGTCCCTGAAATTCTGGGATTACAAGCATGCTCCACTGTCTGGTGTACACACACACACACACACACACACACACACACACACACACACACACACACACTGGTTATTCTGAAAATGTTTAGAAGCAGCTAACATAGGATTTTTAGAGCTGTCATGAAAACAAAATGCAGACACTCAGTATCTGTCATAGCTAAAGACAAATACTACTGTGACTGCAGAGAATAATGAAGTCATTTGAATAACTGCTCAGTTATCTTGTTCGTGGTTCACATAACAGAAACAAGTCACATTCCCATACTCTAGTGGGTCTTTAGTGCAGGGATACCACATGATTTCCGAGCCTAGTAATAAAATGCAGGATTGGAATTGTGCAAACACGAGTCCACAAGATGTCAGTGTCACACTAGAGAACTGGTTCTCAACCTTCCTAAAGCTGCGACCTTTTAACACAGTTCTTCATGCTGTGGTGACCCCGACCACAAAATTACTTTTGTTCCTACCTCATAACTGTAATTTTGCTCCTGTATGAATCGTAATGTAAGTCTCTGGAATACAGGGTACAGGTTTGTCTGGTATGTGGCCCCTATGAAAGTGTCATCTGGCTCCCCACAGGGGTTGTGACCCACAGGTTGAGAATCACTGCACTAGTACCACCAGATCACAGGGATAAAATGTCTCCAGTGACCTGGAAAATAGAGTTTTAAAGTTTTCTTCTTGTTCAACTTCTTATTCACCCATTATTTTCACCCTTAGTTTCTGCCCATTTTTCATCTGACAGTAAAATTGTTTTTTCTACATGTTTACAGTTGTAGTCTAGGTAGTTAAAGTAAAGTAGCTCATAAAATGGTATAGAATCCACTTATATGAAATTAACTTCCTTATCCAGCACACGTTTTCTTTACTAATAAAGCCTTTTAACATTTGAAATTTTATTTTAGACTTTACTGGGAAGATGAAACCCGATGAAACACCTATGTTTGACCCAAGTCTGCTCAAAGAAGTGGACTGGAGTCAGAATACAGCTACATTTTCTCCAGCCATTTCTCCAGTGAATCCTGGAGAAGGCTTGGTTTTGAGGCCTCTTTGTACTGGCGACTTGAATAAAGGTATGGGCCCAACTTTAGTTTGCAAACCTGACTAGAAATCCATGCTTTCTTCCTAAGCCTGATGCTAACTTAGAGTACTTGATTTTGTCCTTGGAATGACTGGAGCACTCAGGTGTAATAGTTATGTATCATGGAGGCAGGAATACGCCTATGATGTATTTAAAATAACTAAATACAGTAGTGCTCCTTCCAAAAGGATGCCTCCAAAACAAAAATGAAGTTATACTGTCTAAACACATGGAAAAGAGTTTTCTCCAAGAAGCTAGATATGCAGAAATAACATTCACAGACAAATTGAAGGAGTTTTATCTACTCCAATGTAATTCTTTAATATCTAAATTATCCAAAATAATTTTCTGAAACTTTGGTAATGAAAAATCAACATTTTACCTATTTTCTTCTTCAGAGGTATTTGAGGAAAGTAACTTCGGTTAGAATTACTGCATGTTGAAAAATTAAGACCCGGGCCTGGAGAGATGGCTCAGAGGTTAAAAGCACCGACTGCTCTTCAAGAGGTCCTGAGTTCAATTCCCAGCACCCACATGGTGGCTCACAACCATCTGTAATGAGATCTGACACCCTTTTCTGTGTACATAATAAATCTAAGAAAAAAGAAAAATACAAAAGAAAAAAGAAAAAAATTATGACTCAGAGTTCTAAATGTACTTTTAGCATTATATTTAATTTTTTTTTTTTTTTTAAAGACAGGGTCTATTTAGCCTTGGCTATCCTGGAACTCTCTATATAGACCAGGTTGGTCTTGAACTCAGAGATCTGCCTGCCTTCTGCCTCCCGAGTGCTGGGATTAAACACATGCACCACTATGCCTCGGCTGCATTAACATTAGTAAAATTAGAAATTTAGAAAGCTGTCTCAACATGTTATATCAGTTACATTGTAGCTTACAAATGATATTCGGTGGAGGTGAGAATCCTGCACTTCAAGTGTTAAGGAAAATGGGGTATCCCTTACATAAAACTTTAATAGCAATGAACAATGTACATGCTGGTTCTTTAACTATTGATAGTAAGGTCTGCATTATTCTAAAATCTCATGCAGGCAAATATTGTTGAGGGCTGTCATTTGCTTTCTGATTATAAAAAGAATAGGTTGCAGTTTAAATTTTTAAAATAATGCAATATGTACTTGTATGAAAATGCCCTTATCTAATACAGTAATATGTGCAATGAATGCACACTGCAGACTAAAAATTTACATGTTTAATCAACAAAAACTTGATTAAGGATTATAATGGAAAAATGATTATGGAGTTTTAAAAAAGTAATTTCCTTTAACCTACTCAGTGAACATTTTACTTATTTGCATATTTTAATCTTTCTTTTGCTTTTCTCTTGACTTGAAATGTTTGAAAACTAGGTTTTTTTAAGTTACTGAGTCAGTTGACAGAGACTGGCGTCGTCAGCCCTGAGCAGTTCATGAGTAAGTACCACGGGGTACCTTGTCTGTATGGTTAGAACTCTGTTCAGTACCCACTTATTCAAAGAGCTGAAAGTTATGAACTAGCAATCCTCATTTATAGAATCCAAATGTTTGAACAATACCTTGATAGTTACTGGGGGACCACTTTAGGGTTATTTTCCTTTTACTGTGGTTATCTCCTTCTGTGTGGTTATGTTAAGCAGAGAAATTTCATTATGAAATTAAAAACAAAAAAAAAACTTCAGTGTTTATGTTCTGGCAGCAAAAGACATGGCTCAGTGGGTAAGAGCTCTGACTGCTCTTCAGAGGACCTGGTTTCAACTCCAAGTACCCATATGGCAGCTCACAACTGTCTAACTCCAAGATCTGACACCCTCACACAGATACACATGCAGGCAAAATACCAAATGCAATTAACTACAAAAAAAAATTGTGTTCCTATGCTTTTGTTCTTCAGTGTTTAAAGGTTTGTTGTTGTTGTTGCTTTTATATTGGATTAGGGTTGGCAGGTGTCTTAGAGTTAGTCTAACAATCCCCTTTCTGCTTTGAGACATGAAAAAATGGGTTCCCACAGAGAAGCCTTCCCAAGATCACAGTTAATCACTGGCAGGGACAGCTGAAACCCTCTTACTTTCTCTTCTTCCTTTAACACAGCCTGTTCCCATTTTCTAGTTTTGCCCTTCCTTTAGTAGGTAACTTCTCCAACCAGGCTGAGTGAAGGTTGACATCTACTTTTACTGTCTAGTTTCCTTCATTGATTTTTTTTTCCTACTTCAGACCTATATAGAGTGAGACTTTGAAACTAAACAGCATCTGAGAACTACATAACTTGGCTTTTAAACTCCTGGGGTTTGCATACATATCAGATTAGATGAAAATTGTAGTTTTTCCAGCAATATAAAGTGCTAAACATTATTTGCAGGAACACAGCTTTGCTTTTATTTGTTGTATACTTTGAAAAACTGCTTAAGTGGGGACATATCTGTGTTATCTTTGTAAGGTGCTTTCAAACCAAACAAAGATCCTATTTCTAAAAGAACAAATATGTAATCCTGAAACATTGGAAAAACGGAAAACTGTTTTGTCAAAATATTTTGAAACCAAGACTATGAATCGTGGATATAACAAGGCTCTTGTTTTCTTCTTCCTTCTTCTTCTTCTTCTTCTTCTTCTTCTTCTTCTTCTTCTTCTTCTTCTTCTTCTTCTTCTTCTTCTTCCTCTTCCTCCTCCTTCTTGAGATTTATTATGTATAGTGTTCTGTCTGCATACATTCCTACACGCCAGAAGAGGACACCAGATCCCATTATAGATGGCTGTGAGCCACTACATGGTTGCTGGGTATTGAACTGAGGACCTTTGAATGAGTTGCAGGTGCTCTTAACCTCCCAGCCATCCCTTCCACCCATAATAGGCTCTTGTAAAAACCTGTAGCTATGTTCTTTGAGATCTTTGAGTGTTAGTTTTAAATAAATGTAAATTAAATTGGCAGATATTGACAATTAGTCACAGAACTGGCTACATGTATAATTTATCTGTAATACAGTGTTTTTCACCTAAAAGACCCAAGTCTTACTTTGCTAGTAGATTTTATGTGTGTGTTTCTGGGCACAGAGGCAAGCTCTCCCTCTGGGTTCCATCTCCATGATGTAACAACAGATGACTTTAAATGTGTGGACCATTCAGTGCTAATTGTTGGTATTTCAACTCCTTGGTATTTTAAATAACATAGTAGCTTTACGAGTTTAAACTGGCCAGGTGTAGCGGCACATACTTTTAATCCCAGCGCTTGGGAGGCAGAGGCAGGTGGATCTCTTTGAGTTTGAGACCAGTCTGGCCTACACATTGAATTTTAAAATAGCCAGTGGGACATAGTGACACCCTGTCTCAATAAACAAATATCTTATGCTCGATTTACTTCACTTGATTTGTATTTAAAAAAAAAGTGGAAAATAAAGCCCTATGGCAAAATGGCTTTACTATTCAAAGACAAAGTCAGACACACCTGGAGCTTTCCTTGACTATCCACCATCTAACACTTTTTTGACATTTCCACAGACTCTTTTGAGCACAAGAAGAAGTCTGGGGATTACTATGTTACAGTTGTAGAAGATGTGACCCTAGGACAAATTGTTGCTACAGCAACTCTGATCATAGAACATAAATTTATCCATTCATGTGCTAAGGTATGTGCTTACATTAATGCCTACAAGTAAAGTGCACAGATGATTTCTAATGAAACCAGCTTAGAAGCTTCATTAGAAAAAAACCTTAATTTTTTCTTGCTGGAATTCTTCATCAGAAGACACTTTCCTGAAGTTTCTGTGAGTTACAAATCAATGAAAATCAGATAGATGAGCTACTGAGATGACTCAAGGGGTTAAGGTCCTGCTGAGTCAAACCACTCAAGTTCCATCCCTGGGACCCACATGGTGGAGAGAGAGAAGTATTACAAGGTGTAGTCTGACCTCCACAGATGCCCTAAGCCATTCACACACACACATGCTCTCTGAATGTAGGAAAAAAAGCAGCAATTAGAAATGTACTCTGTTCAGGTGTGGTGGGGCACATCTCTAGTCCCAGCACTCAGGAGGCAGAAGCAGGTGGATCTCTCAGTTCAAGGCCAGCCTGGTCTACAGAGTGAGTTCCAGGACAGCCTCGGCTACACAGAGAAACTCTGTCACCCTAAACCACAAAGAGAGAGAGAGAGAGAGAGAGAGAGAGAGAGAGAGAGAGAGAGAGAGAGAGAGAGAGAGAGAGACACAGACAGACACAGAGAGACAGAAACAGACAAAGAGATCTGTAGGTTATGGGTTTTGGTTTCAGCACTTAAAAGTGGTAAATTGTTAGTAAGCAGTGCTGGCTATACTATATTTATGACAAGATTTCATTATGGTGATTAGGATTGGAACTTTAAACAGTACAACAGAGGTTGGGGATATAGCTAAAAATGATTGAGGCACACCTGACTTTCCTGTTTTCTCCATGATATACACTATAACTGGTACTTGTTGCCTTAGTGATAAACAGGCTGAACGCTCATCCTGTCCCACTATGATTTTTTTGTAGAGGGGAAGAATAGAAGAAGTCGTCATTAGTGATGAGTGCAGAGGGAAGCAGTTGGGCGAACTGTGAGTAAGCACCTGGAACCCTGGAAGACAGGACGGCCTGTCCCAGTTTGGTCTCTTGGCAAGAAACGTATTTCATAAGGTTTTCCTGGTTGTTATTTCTGACCTTTGGTTTCTGAACTCATTCTCACTCTATAGCTTAGACTGAATTTAATGAAAAATTATAGTGTCATTAGTTTTTAACCTCCCCCCCCCCCCCCCCAGTTTGAGAATTGAAAACATATTCCATTTACCAGAGTAGCAAGTAATCGAACTGTGTTCTACCTCGGAGTTGTGTCACTAGTAGCCCCCACTTCCACACCATTTTGTTGTAGAGACAAGGTTTATCTATGTAGTCCTGGCTGTCCTGGAACTCACTCTGTAGACCAAGCTGACCTCGAACTCAAAGAGATCTGCCTGCCTCTGCTTCCTGACTGTGGGGATTAACGGAGTGTACTATCTCGCCTGGTTTTTTTCTCTTTTTGCGACAAGGGCCTCATTAAGTATGGCTATGAACTTGTGATCCTCCTGCCTCAGCCTCTGGAGTAGTGGAGAATAGGCCTGGCTTATGGAAAGTAAACTCTTTTAACTTTTAGTGACAAGATCTGTCTAAATGCACACACAACAGGAGAAAACCCCTTAGTTAGCATTTAGATCATTTTTTTTTCCCTGCCTGCTTCTGCCTCCTGAGTGCTTGTGTTAAAGGGGTGCACCATCATGGCCCACCTTAGATTACATATTTATGCAGGATTCTTATTCCTTGGGCTTTGTAAGATGATTTCTGAATAGTACGTCCACATATTATTCAGACTAATCAAGTTTATTTGACCCACATTTTAAAAAATCAGCTTTTAAGATGATTAATGAAGCTCGGCATGGTGGCATACCTTTAATCCCAGCTCATAAGGGGCAGAGGCAGGCATATCTCTGTGAGTTAACCTGGTCTACGTGGCCAGTTCCAGGCCAGCCAAGGCTATACAATCAGACTGTTTCAAGACTATAGCTATTACTTACTCATATTATGTGAACATGGCAAGTGTTTAGTTGGATACATTTAGAACAAAGGCACCCCACCTGCAACCTTACAGTGTTCATAAGGAATTCAGGACATTCTGCATGTTAGACAAACCTGACCACTGAGCTCCATCCCCTGCCCCGGCACAAACGTATTTTAGGGTTTGTCTTTTGACATAAGCTCTGGTTTGCTATAGTAGAAGACAGGCTTTGATTCCAGACCCTCTTGCCTTCAGCTCTTAGCTGTTACAGGTGTAACACCACAGCCAGTTAGAAGCCGTTCATAAAAATAATGCGGGCTATCGTTCTCACAATTTGATAGTCTTTAGTATTAAAAAAAACAAGTGTTTTTTTTTGAGGGGGGGTTTTGGGGGCTGTGTTCAGATTCTCCAATCCCAGTACTGAGGATTGAACCTAGAACTTCACACACATGCTTGGCAAGCACTCCATCACTGCTGCTTTCTCAGCACTTGGTATTTTTAAAACTGAGTCTCAGCCAGGCGGTGGTGGCCCACCCCTTTAATCCCAGCACTTGGGAGGCAGAGGCAGGTGGATCTCTGTGAGTTCGAGGCCAACCTAGTCAACAAAGCGAGTCCCAGGAAAGGTGCAAGGCTACACAGAGAAACCTGTCTCGAAAAACCAAACCAAAACAAAAAAAAAACAGAACTGAGTCTCTGAGTCTGTGCTTGTCTCAAACATGCTGTGTTGTTAGTTCAGCTGGCCTTGCTTGAACTCACAGCAATCCTCTTGCTTCAGCCTCTCAAATAGTGGAATCACAAGTGTGCCACTCACTATTCCTATGCTCACATGTGAACTTTTAAAAATTGTTTTCCTTGAGCGGGTATTTCACCTGCATATATATCTGTGCATCACTTATGTTCCCGGTATCTCAGAAGCCAGACGGCAGCATTAGAAGCCCTGAGACAGGTTTTACAAATGGTTGCTGGGAACCAAATCGGGGGTCAGATCCTGGAGCAGCCAGTGTTCTTAGTTTAATGCCAAGTCAGCTCTCTGCCCTGCATGTGAATTTTTTTAAATTTTATGCATATAGGTGTTTTGCCTGCATGTATGTCTGTGTACCACTTGTATGTCTGGTACCTATCTATGTAAGCCAGGAAGCCAGAAGAGGGTAAAAGATGTCACCTGGAAATAGAGATACTATTAGTAGCTATATAGGTACTAGGAATTGAACCCGTCTTCTGGAAAATCATCTCTCCAGCCCCTCATACATAAAAAAAAATGTTCAGAGGCTGGCTAGATGCGCTAGAGGATGACCACACTTGCAGTGATTCCTAGAGCCCATCTAAGGGAGAGCTGCACAACGGACCCCCACAATGCACTGGAGCCCTCCTCCCATACAGAGGTGTAGACTGAGTTAGTTAATAGGCTGGGGACTGTGTCTCAAACAAAATAGAAATGCTTCAGGAATTTAAATGCTTATCAACTTCATCATTTGATACTTAAAGGAGTACTTAATAAATACTAGTTTTATTTGTATATAACACTAATCTGTAGCATCATCAAGGCCCATTTTGGTTCCCAAACTTCCTTTTTTAAAATTTTAGGTTATTATCAACTCTCACTTTGCTAAGCAAGAAGCTGAACTGTTACAAGATCACCCTTGAATGTCTACCACAAAACGTCGGCTTCTACAAAAAGTTTGGCTATACAGTATCTGAAGAAAAGTACATGTGTCTGAGGAACCAAAAGTAAAGACCACCATCAAGATTGCTCCAAGGCTTTCGTGTTCATTTTTGTTGCTGCAGCCAGTGAACTCCATACCTGCTAGACTGGAGAACCACTGCAGTGTGCAATGTAGTAGTGACAAGAGCATGCCTGTGGCTGCTGGGACTTGCTCTGAGTTAAGAGTACAAATGATCACAAAGGGGATGATTTTTAACCAAAGGAATATATTTTCAACTTGAATCTTTTCTTGCATTGTATTTTTCTAAAGTTTATCTTCATTTCCTAGTCGTCAGGAGTATGGGCAATAAAGAGTTATGTCTGCTCTGTGCTGCTCCTTTTTAAATATATGTATATATATATATTGAATAAGGCTGTTTCTTATCACATAAAATTATTTTTGTCTCATACATCTAAGCAGACTTAAGGGTGCACCATTTCTCACATTACAGGGAGTCAGATACATCTGTTATTATAACCAGATACATATCTACACATGTAAACATGGTTGAACCTAATACCACACACAACGTGGACAGTCTTTTAAAGAAACAAGAGAAAAGAAAACTGTGACAAGGTACAACAGTTTAAGTAACTACTTTACTAACTGTATGTAGAGTTCTGTGCAGACACTGCTCACCCACCTGTCTCACCTGTCACATGATGTTAGAATCATCCAAGGGCAGATCTTGAGACCAGGGTTCTTTTCTTCAGTGAGTGAGCAGCTCTCAGTGGGGTACTTTTACCCTGGTTTACCATGGCCATCTGAAGCCTCTGAGTCACAAAATATGTACAGTACTGCCTTGCCTTTGTGACATCCTTAAAATAACAGTAGCTTTTCTATTTAATGTGATTAGAATGGTACTGTTATTCTGATCACTGCCCTGTTTTATTTATTTTAATGATTTGTTTTTTTAAAGATTTACTTATTTTGTATACAGTGTTCTGCCTGCACACATCCCTGCAGGCCAGAAGAGGGCACCAGATCTCATTGCAGATGGTTGTGAGCCACCATGTGGTTGCTGGGAATTGAACTCAGGACCTTTGGAGGAGCAGGCAGTGCCCTTAACCTCTGAGACATCTCTCCAGCCCCTTAATGATTTTTTAAAGTAGAAGAAGTAAATACCTTATTAACAATGGTTCTAATCTTTTGCATTCCATGTTATTACATTAAACTTGTTTATTTGAATAGTTTCTCATGTTAGAATCTTGTCTTGTGTTTTCTTGTTTGTTGAGACAGGGTAATCTGTAACCCAGGCTAGCAGGAACTCACCACGCAGTAGAAGATAGAGCCTTGAACTCCCAAGCACGTTCCAAGAGCTGGTATTACAGGCATGCACCACCATGATCGGCTTGAGTCGCTGAGGTTAAGACATGGCTCAAAACAGCCTAGTTAGTTTTTAGTATTTTGGGGGTTACTTCAATTGGATTTGGATTTCCCTCTAATCATTAGGTTGATTTTCCAAAATAGAAATACTTTGTCTGCAGACTTTATCTCTGACAGTTAGTTCAGCGAACTAAGTGACCGGTCACTAATGAAAGTAACAGTTTTGTCTTCAGAAATCCTGTAACCTTGACAGGGCTTCATTAAGTTTTACCCATGTCAAATAAGCCTCCCCCAAAGTGAAAATTGAGTACCTTACTCTATTGCTTACCTTTAAACTCTGGGGTAAAACCATCTACTATGTTAGTATTTCAACAATCCCATGGAGTCTTTGAGGTCTTCTCTTAATCCCCCTTCACAGAAACAGTTGTATTATGTCACCGACTGAAAACAGTTTCAATATTAAATGTTCACTCACCCTTCTTAATATGTGGGAGTAAAGCTGGGTTACTTTTACCCAGAAGACAAAGAAGTTTTGAGGCATAAGGAGTATGAATGAGCTTCTCAATCATCTGTTGAGGTACAATGGCACAACAGTTTTAATACAACCACCAGTCTTCACAAAATAATTTTAATACTTTGTGCCCAGGCTAGCAGCATCTTGCATCTGTGACATTCCTATACATACAGAAGCATTTCATCTGAGTACAAATGTTAAAAGCAGAGTAATGTAAGCCATTGCCTATACAGAGGTAAAGAGACACTGTATGTTATTTTTCTTGAATCATTTTTTGCTGCATAGTAAATTGCAATTACATGTCAGTATCATGTTACTGATTGAGAAAACACTTTGAACTGTGAGGTATGGCAGCTCCCTGTGAGGGAGCTTAACATGTAAACCTGAATATTTTGAGTGATTTTTTTTTCTTTAGCTGCCATGAATGGGAAAGACAAAGAATATCCAGCACTCAAGACTCTAGAAACTTATTTTCCTAATTAAAAAAATAAATAAAATCCTTGAGTAAGTCTCAGCTATTTCCTATCATTTCCTTATTGGAGTGTTGTTAAATGGACAAAGATAACGTAAATACTGAAGTGAAGCTATGCTTTAGGCTCATGGATTAAACCAGTTTAAAAAAAAAAATCCTTCAGGTAACTGCTCATTTACTTTACATCAAATTGAGATCCTAATATATACATCTCAACTTCATAATTCAAGATTGCACTTAAAAACTTCTAATTAGTTTGAATTACCATAGTAATTAAACAATCAGGAACCTTATGTTTTCTTACAAAGGACATGCTTAGCATTTTCTGACATTTCTTCTAGACTCAGATTAAGCACAACCCCATACCCCTGCAAATGAATTTTCTGCTCTACTAGTGGTTGAAAGTTCGTAGCAAAGCTATCACACTTGAACATTCCTACCACAGAGTTGGTACAAGTCAACATCTACTAGACAAGAAATTAACAGGAATCAGTGAAACTAAGAGAAGACCCACCCCCACTCCAAAGTTTCCAGTATCTATCTCAAAACTTTCAAAATGAGGATAATGAAGTTCCCTATGTTTTGATAAAAATGTACTTTTAATTCTGAACCCAGATGACTAATTTACTGCTGAAACTGGGTGGACATTCATTATTCAGTTCTAGAGAATACAACATGATTGGTTAAGTTTATCACAGTTGGCTGTTACAAAACATCACTGGAAACGGAACCTAAGACAGCTACTTAGTAAACACAGTGGAAGAAAACAAGAAACTTGCAGGCTTCTTAGGAAAGAAGGAACCTCACTGTTCACATCAACTGTGCTCAACATGATGGCAGTCCCGAGTGTCTGAGACTATCTCCAGTATATCGTGTTGGATAGGCACTTCACGTGAGAACATAAAAATGACTGGTTAGAAAAATGGAAGATTACCAGCTACAAATGACTATCAATAGCCTACTCTGTAATTTTGGCCAGACTCCTAAAGAAGAGTATGTATTTTTATGAAACTTAAGAATATTTCAAATGTCTCATCTTGAAAAGTCATTTTATACGGAGATTACTTTAAGCACAATTTCTGTTCAATGAGTCATAGATTATGAGTTGACTGCAAGAGAGATCTTTTGTTGACCTGTCCAGTGATGGTGAGTACATAGGAAGTTTTGAACGCTGAATGTAATCCTGACTCCACTAGCCCAGCACACCAGTGACACAACAGAATAGTGGATCCCAATGCTGGTTTTGGGGGGAAAGGTGAGAGATGGGATGCAAACTCCGAAGAGGAATTACCTCTAGTTAACAGTAACTCTGGTTTATAGTCAGGCTCCCACTGTGCAGGACAGAGCCTTCTCTGTATTGTTACAATAACTAACTAAGTCTGACAGGCTGCCTGCACAGTGCCTCATGGTACCCTGGAAATGGACAGCTCTCATTCCCAACAGGAAAGCACCTCGAGAGAGGACTGAGAAATGTCAACTATAAAGGAGCTGTGTTTGTGCTACCCTAAAGTCATCAGATACAAAAAGTTAAAAACACTTCTCTCTTCTGCACATCACACTTAAAATAGCAAAATGGGGTTTGTAGAACAACTCTTATACATATAGATTAAAAACATGGAAAACTAAAGAGCCATAAAGTTACTTAGCTAATGCAAATTATGGGGTAAACTTGAATGAATTTAAGAACAAGTCAAAACAGTAATTTACAATACCCTGAAGCCATCCACAAACTGCTTTATCCAATGAATCTCCTAAGCAAAGCTGTCAGCTGAACAACCTCACAGAAGCAAGACAACGTGAAACGAAGAAATAAATGTTTCCTTCCAAATCATTGACTTTCTTCAAACTTCACAGATTCAGTTTAATTTATGGTTTAAAAACAGATTACAGAAAATGTTAGCTTTTCACTGCTCTAGATACTAATTTAGAGGTCATGAGGATTTAATTGTTGATTCAAGGCACTTTTCTTTTGGGGGTTTCATATTGAAGAAACAGTGCTACATTGGTTTGGTTTCTTAAGAGTCTATTTTGAACCATTTTGGACAAAGGTAAAAAGGGCTAGGCAACTCTGAAAAGACCAAGTCAACATTTGGCTTAAACAAACAACAAAAAGAAAAAAATAGAGATGGAAATAGAACACTACCCTTATATTTGAGTATCTGGTTTTGGAAAGTAAGACCTCTTTCTTCGATCATTACAACTTTTTTTTCTTGTTTAGAATAAGGAAGGCAAGTAGAAAGGAAGTATTCATTGGATTAGTAATGTAGTTGATGAAAGTCATGATTTAAAAATAAAGGGCTAAGAAATTTCAAAAAATGGTAATTAAGTTACTGAATTATATTAAAAAATGTGAAAGAGTTCTACATTTTGTTAATGTTTCTGTAAGAGGCTCCATCAGAAAAGTGAACTGTAAAATTACTTTAAATGTAATATGTATAACACAAAATGAGTTTTTAGGAAACATTAGGAAATTTGTTATAAATTATCCAAAATTTATAAACAAGTCCCCCTAACTTGCATTTTGCTCTAAGTAAATAACTTTATATCATACAAATAAATTTCAAGTATGAAAAGTGCATTATTGCAATAATACCTCTTTGCAAGTCCAAAATTCTTGGTTTACGATAAAACCGTAAAGTCGTTTTTTGTTTTGTTTTGTTTGTAAAGTAAACCCATCACCCATCATCGCCATCTACTGTAGAAGTCCACCATCTTAAAGTGTTGCTCAACAAGTTGCAGAGAAACATGTCTGGAAGCAACATATAATTGAAAAGAAACTATTTGTGTTTTTACCACTTTACAATTATCACTAGGATTCTCTCCTTTCCAAAAAGAAATTCACATCCGTGGATCAGTCCTCAGAGGTCAGCCATTCTGTGCTGCTGCCACTTGCATGTTTCCAAAATCATCCTCTTCCTCATGTGTTCTCTTCAAACTACCTAAAGGTTACCGAATGATACAAAAGAAAGGCAAAACTTACATGAGTTCATTTCAGACTACAGGCAGCAAAAAATCTGTTCTTTCACTAAGTGATACAGTACAAGTGTTACCAAAATTTCATGCTTGAATTTAGGGCAAACTTTAGTCAATTCTTTATGTTGCATCATGAAGTAAAGTTACATTGGCAACTTAATGTCTTAGGTATTGCATATAATAAACATCAGTTTTAAAATAGCATAAAAAGTAGAACTTTTCAAGAGTCAGTGGTACATTAAATCTGCTTATCACCAACTTTATGCTGTTGAGGCAACATAAACATGTCGTAGGACAGCACATCTAGTAGGTGAGTTTGTGTACATATGATTTTTAGTTATAATTTCCTGTTCACACAGTTGCTGTTATGAAGTAAAGCAGTTGAAGATATTTTTCTGCTAAAGCTGTGGCTTTCTCATCCAGACTGATGGGTTAGGAGCAATGATTAAGAGATCGGATTGAGCCGGGCGGTGGTGGCGCACGCCTTTAATACCAGCACTCGGGAGGCAGAGGCAGGCGGATCTTTGTGAGTTCGAGGCCAGCCTGGTCTACAGACCAAGATCCAGGAAAGGCACAAAGCTATACAGAGAAACCCTGTCTGGAAAAACAAAAAAAAAAAAAAAAGAAAAGCAAAACAAGAGATCGGATTGATTTCCTACACCAGAGACCACTGTACAGAAACATCCCACAACGAAAGAAAATTATCTCTACATGCCTGTAGTTACATTCAGAAAAGGGTCTCGCTGGATGGTGGTGGCACAGGCCTTTAATCCCAGTACTTGGGAGGCAGAGACAGGTGGATCTCTGAGTTCAAGTCCAGCCTGGTCTACAGAGCGAGATCCAGGACAGGCGCAAAGCTACAAAGAGAAACCCTGTCTCAGAAAGAGAGAGAGAGGGAGAGAGAGAGAGAGAGAGAGAGAGAGAGAGAGAGAGAGAGAGAGAGAGAAAGGGGGTCTCCTGGAGGGAAACCTGAAGGAACAGTTAAACTGGGAGTCAACTGTGCTCTGTGACTAACGACAGCATGGCTGTAGATTTAGAGTTGTGCTAAATCATAATATAATTCAGACTGCAAATTCAACCACGTGATTGCTACACTAGAAGATTAATAAAGATGTAAATATAGTATCAACAGAGTAAAAATGGAAAGAAACTCCTAAAGCTATATACAGGTGATAGGAGTTTCAGGCGCAGTGATGCACTTCTCCAGGACTCCCCGACTACGGGTTGGAGAAGAGTGCACTAACCCTGCCTCATTCGAGGAGATGGCATCTAAGCTGTGTGGAAGAACAGCGAAGATGAATCTTACGCACAGTAATAAGAAAACCACTGCAGGAGACCATCCATTTAGTTTTTGAGGGTAGACACAAAGAGGAACACAAACTGAAAAGCCAGAAGTGCTTTTACTACATAGGGGAACCTTTGCTACCTGTGGCTCTGCATAAGAACCATTAGATCTCCCAGTCTACACTTCTTCGAGAACAGTCAATGAAGTCTTTGGCCAAACCAAAACATCATTACAAGTAAGAAAATAAATTTGACTACAATATACAGAATATACCAGGATAATCTGGCTCAGAGGCTCGTGTTGACCTAACTAGCCTTTGTTTAAAGTACTATTTGGATGAAGTGTGATTTAAAGATTTTGGCAAAGTGAATGCCCACACACTCCAGAAGAGAATTTGACATTGCTGCTGCTGTTGTTGCTGTTATAGGAGAGGCAACCACTGCTGCTACTGTTTCTGGGATTACCATTTCATAATTGGTTACTACAGCTAGCACAATGGAAACCCTGGCAGCAAAAGTAGCTACCACAGTTAATCTTTCATTTTATTGGGCATGATAAATTTAATTCAATAGTTATATACATTTCGATTGGCTTTGAAAATTATAAATTTATAAACTCAAGTTCCATTTGCTTTTGGGATACCATCTTACAAGGACTCCAATTTTCAGTAAGGCTCGTTAAGGAAGGGAATGGCTCAGTTGCCTTTAGCCTACTGGTGGGTGGGATAGGACCTCTGTTGGTCTTTTCTGTGTCGAACACACAGACCGCAAGCCCAGTGCCACTTTGAGATCTTTGGCAGCAGTTAACTCTGCAGCTCACACACGATTGAGCCTGTATGATAATGAGTATTCAGAGAAGGGTAATGTGTGGTGGGGCGCTCACCACCCTAAGACAGAGGGCCTGTGTGGCCTGGGCAGGCGTCTCCATGATGGGTAAGGTGACCTGCTGATGTCCCACGCAACCTAAGTCAGAAGCTCATTTTTTAGTAAAAGGGGGACCTGTAGGTCCCTGGCCCCCTTTTTGGGTAACTGTTGCCTTGCTTGCTGACACTGACCTTAATATCCTCCTTATGCTAATTCCCTGCCGGGTTCCACCCTCCTGAATACTTCAGGGAAATTCCTTGTCTGCATATCCTGCATAATGGGCATTAACAGCTTAGATGCAAGATTGTAAAACATCGGTAGCGAACTTCTGCCCTCCGGGGTTCTCCCATTGTGCTGTAAGCCTGTACCTTCAGACCTCCTCCCTCCTTCAATAAACTGCATTCGGCATAAAACAAACAAACAAACAAACAAAAAACAAACAAACAAACAAAAAACAAAAACAAAAAAGATTCTGGCAAACACTACAGTGTTGAAACAGTGATTGAAGAGAGGGTCAAGATTAAAGAGTCAAGGATAGCTGGGAAGCTGAGCCCAAAAAAGGAATGTCTGGCCTGAATGGTGTGTTCTGGACTTGTGCTTAAATGCCAGCTCAACAATAGGCCCATAACCTGCTCTAATCTTACAAGAACTGTTACAAATGAGCAGTAAGAACTTGGAAAAGAAGATAAAAAGTTGAGAGTTTGCTTAGACTGTTAACTATGAAATAAGTGGATCAGAGGAGAGAGCAAAGGAGTAGGTGGGTATGGTGGTACACACCTTTAATGCCAGCACTTGGAAGATAGAGGCAGTTCTCTGCTGTACCATGTGGGTCCAGGAGACGAGACAGGTTGTCAGGTTCAGTAGCAAGCACTGTAACCCACTGAGCCATTTCACCAGCTAAGTTCCAGGTCAGCCTGGTCCACACAACCAGTTTTGGGACAGCCAGTGCTACATAGTGAGACCCAGTCTCAGAGCAACCACCAAGTGGAGGGATGGCTCAGCAGTTAGGAACACTAGCTGCACTTGCAGAGACCTAGGTTTGATTCCTAGTATTTACTTGGTGGCTAATACCCACCTATAACTGCAGTTCCAGGGATCTGCTGCCACCTTCTCATCTCTTCAGAAACGAGACATGCATATGTGCATATAGGTACATACATGCAGGCCAAACACTCACACACATAAAATAAAAAAATAAAGCTTAAAAACAACAACAAAAGCCCAGAATAGTAGTAGTGAAAAATTGAGGTAGCTTGCATTAGTTAATACTGTTGAACTTTAAACAGTTTCATGCATAAATCATTTCTTTCATTTTGTTCTGAGGCAAAGTCTTATATGATCTTCCTGCCTCCGTCACCCAGTGCAGGATTATAGGTATATGCCACCACACACAACAACCACTTTTTTTTTTGTTTGTTTGTTTTGTTTTTGGAGACAGGGTTTCTCTGTGAAGTTTTGGAGCCTGTCCTGGTTCTCGCTCTGTAGACCAGGCTGGCCTCGAACTCACAGAGATCTGCCTGGCTCTGCCTCCCCAGTGCTTGGATTAAAAGCATGTGCCACCACTGCCTGGCCACTTTTTATTTTTTTAAAGCTTTATTTATTATGTACACAGTGTAGTCTGCATGTATGCATTGCAGGCCAGAAGAGGGCACCAGACCTCATTACAGATGCTTGTGAGCATCATGTCGTTGCTGAGAATTGAACTCAGGTCCTCTGGACGAACAGCCAGTGATCTTAACCAGTGAGCCATCTCTCCAGCGCCCCCAATAACCACATTTTTTGTGTCAGACAAGTCAGGCAGACTGTGCTTATTTTAATCTGTACAAGTTTTACAACTTAACAGTCTGAAAATTAAACCAAGTAGATACATACTCTTCAAATGGCTATTATAATTGTCTCTGCATTATAGTTTATGTACATCAGAGGTACATACACTGTTTATTCACTAGACAGCTAATCCTTTTGAAACTGTAAATAGTATATTCAGCGTTTCTAAACATCTCAGATTGCTCAGTAGTACATTGAATGTTTATCAGATGCTTTTCTACTCCCCACCAGTACCTTTCTCTTCAATCTTCTGAAAAAGAAAACACCCTTACCTGTGGTACCAGAATGAACAGATAAGGACCTTTCTATCTGGAGTGGTGACATCATCTGTATTGTTAATTTTGCTAAGTAGATGGCTTCGTATTCCTAAAAAAAAAATACCTTAATTAGTTCAGATGCACATTTATATTCTTAAATACCCAAACAATGGTTAATGTGGACATTTGTATTCTTAATTTACAGCCAAAGGGCTGGTACCATAGTCTCACAAACGGAATGAAGTATGGTGATATTTTATTTGTATGTTAATAAATAAAAGTGCCTAGGGGTCAGAGCTACTAGCAAGCCATAGCAGAAGTCTGGCGGTGGTAGCACACGCCCTTAATCCCAATCACATGACAGGCAGATCTCTGTGTGTTCAAGGACACCACCAGCATGGAGACACATGCCTTTAATCTCAACACCAACCATAGAGACCTGGAGGTCTGTACAGACAGGCAGTGTCGAGGAGGTCATATGGTTGGGCTTACAACCAATGAGAAGGCAGAACAGAAAGTCAATAAAAAGACAGACACACAGGAAGTAGGTCTCTTTCAGAGGGGAAGGACAGCAGCGGCAGCAGTGAGGGGTAAGAAAGGGTTTTAGTCTCAGCTCTTAGCTACTGCTCTGACCTCTTGGGCTTTTAACTCTGCATTTGACTCTGTGTTTCTTATTTACTAAGACCGTTACATCCACATGAAGGTTCACAATTCCTACCTGGTAACTGTCAAAAGATTACTGATAATTAGAAATTCAATAGTGCCAATAGCTCACTGCCAGACAGAATGGATCTTCTGCCACTGGGGCATTAGCCATAATGGTCTAATTCTATGTTAAAATAGTACAAAGGGTAGAGGGACCTAAACTTAAATCTGTAATCTTATTAAATGGTTCTAAGAATCAACAAAAACAAAATTCTCCTTTCCTAGTTTTCCTTGAACAAACTGTCCCACAGGGACTTCAAATTCTTTGAAATAGGGGATCACTCCTTCCTTCTGCAGTCTTCACCCAACACCTCTGAGAGCAGACCACTGGGATCTTCCTTTTTTAGTTTTATTTCCTCATCCTCTGCATGCCTGAGTGCCCTAGTGTTCTGCCTTTGAAATGGTTTTTTTGTTTGTTTGTTTGTTTTGGAGGCAGAGTCGCAAAGAACCCTGGCTGACTTCCAATGTGCCATTTGGTTGAGACTGGCCTTGATCTTCTGACCCTCTTTTCCTGGACTTACAGGTGTATGAGCATGGCTAATGCAACTACATCAAACGCTCCTTTACCCTGCTACTGGAATCTGAACCTGAAGCCCTGTCCATGCCAGCAAGCTAGGTCAGAAGCAGGCTACCACTAGCTATATTCCCGTCTTAACTCTTCATCCACTCCTTACACACAGGAGTCTGTCTCCTGAATACATGTGTGTAACTGTGTACTTCCTCTCTATTCTTTCTAACCTTGATAGAATCAAATTCTCAGAGGCTAGGATAGGAGTGTAGCACTTGTCTAGCATGTACAAGGTTATTAGTTTAATGCTCTGCAACAGAAAACCAAGTAAAAAAGAAAACAAAAAAACAAAACCCCAACTCTTGATTTTACTCTGCAAATCACCCCTTGTTTCCTCTCTAACAGTGATGAGCCATCTTGGAGTTGTTCAATCAAAAGACAGATTCATCTTTATCCTCACACCCTCAGAACCTATATCCATCAAGTATCAAGTCCTGCCAGCTAGCAATGCTTTCCAATAAACCCAGTAGCTCATCTGTTTTTCCTCTGCTACCACTTTTGTTTAAACCAATCTTTTTGTATTTATTATTTTTGTCTATATGTACATGCATGTGGCAGCATACTTGCTACAGCACACATGTGGAGGATAGAGTACCAATGTGTGGAGCTGGTTCTCTTTTACCTTTACAGGGATTTCAGGGATCAGGATCATGGCCTTAGGCGTGTACTGTAAGGTGGCAAGTGCCTTTCCTCACTAAACCATCTCACCAGCTCCTAGGATTCTCTCTTGACTTCTCTTAATTCCTTTAAACTGGTCTACTTGCTTCTGGCAGTTGTCCTCAATTTTCTCTATAGTCCACATTGAAGATATTAGCCAGAATGACCAGATTTTCTCATAAGAAAGCACTTCTCTACTTGAATGTCAACTATGGCAGGAAGGTTTCTACCAGCATCACCACAAACCCAAGAGTAACAAGTTGTGGGGCTGGAACGAAGGCTCAGCGATCAGTACTGTCTGCTTTCAGAGGACTGGAGGTTCAGTTCTCAGCAACAAAATGGTGGTTCACAGCCATCTGTAACCCAGTCCCAAGGTATCCAAGGGCACCAGGCACATGCCCATGTACACAACACACCCATACACATAAAAAAGTAACACACTGCACTGAAATGGTATGATGACTCTAAGGTCGTTATGTAATACAGTACACCTTCAGCTCTACTGTAGTCTTAGGAGACCACCATTGTATATGTGGTCCATTAGCATGGAAACATTTTGTGATCAGTGACTGTGTATTACAAAAATATGCTCAAGATATATTATCTTCTAAACACATTCATTCAAATATACTTAATTTCTATATATAATTTTTTTAAGATTTATTTATTACGTATACAGTGCTCTATCTGCATGTACACCTGCAGACCAGAAGAGGGCAACATATCTCATCACAGGTGGTTGTGAGCCACCATGTGGTTGCTGGGAATTGACCTCAGGACCTCTGGAAGAACAAGCAGTGCTCTTAACTGCTGAGCCATCCCTCCAGCCCCTGTAATATTTTTGTGGACAGTCTCTGCTATGCAGCCCTGGATGTCCTGACTTACTATGTAGACCAGGCTGACCTTGAACCTGCAGTGATCCTCCTGTCTCTGCTTCCTAAATGGAATTATAGAATATGACCTCACACATGGTTTCTTCAAGATATATTATTAAAAGGACTTACTTTACATCTGATTCTTACACACTGCTAAATTTTTATTTTATCATATTATATCCTATTTTTTCAAGTACAACAATATGCTGTAAAATGAATGTTTTCTTACAAGGCCAAAAAGAAAAAAAAAAGCAAAGAAACTTATAACGTATGTATCAAGTTCAGCAAGACCTGAGACCCACCAGGCGGTGGTGACACATGCCTTTAATCCCAGTTCTCGAGAGGCAGAGGCAGGCGGATCTCCACAAAAAAACAAAACAAACAAATGTAAAACAAAATAAAAAAATTTTTGAAGTTTTCTGTACTGTAAAATTGGTGTGTGTTTGGGGAAGCTGGGCAATGGTGGCACACGCCTTTAATCCCAGCACTCGGGAGGCACAGCCAGGTGGATCTCTGTGAGTTCCAGGTCAGCCTGGTCTACAGAGTGAGATCCATGATAGGCACCAAAACTACATGGAAAAACCCTGTCTCTAAAAAACAAACAACAACAATTAAAAAAAAAAAAAAAAGGGCGGAGTTTAACACATTTTCTACCCTGTATATATTTTTGCTTTGCTTTTAGTTATTCATTTAAATTGACTGACTGGGAGAAGGAACACATTTGCAGTGTATATGAAGGTCAGAGGATAATTTGGTTCTTTGCTATAAGTACCTCAACCTTCTAAGCCATCTCCCCAGTCCTTCTCCATGTAGCCCTGGCTGTTCTAGAACTCACTCTGTAGACCAGGCTGGGCTCAAACTCAGAGATCTGCTTGCCTCTACCTCCTGAAAGCTGGAATGAAAGGTGTGGACCACCACCGCCCAGCTCTACCTTGTATTCAACAACACACTTTTAACCCATTTTCTTGATAATTTCAACTGCAGCCCAGGCTTGCCTGGAATTCATGACAATCCTCTAGGCTCAGTCTCTTGAGTGCTGGGATTTCAGACATGAGCTACCAGGGCTGGTTTAAGAAAAAAATACTTTTAAGGGATGAATGAAATGGTACATGCTTTTAATCCCAGTACTTGGAAGGCAGAGGCAGACAGATCTCTGTAAGTTTGAGGCCAGCCTAGTCTACATAAGAGTTTTTCAGGACAGCACCTATCTCAAAAAACCCAAACCAAAAGAAACCATTTAAGATGCAAATTGGAATAATCATCAATTTAATCATTATAGTAATATCAAGTATTTATAAAGTAAATTCTACACCAAAGATATATAGACAAGTCATTTTAATCCTTAAAGAGACTAGACATATTTCATTACCTGGAGTTGGTGGACAAATCCAGCATTAGGATTAATACAAAATCTCCTTTCTTGGACATAAGCAAATGCATCTCTGAAAACAGAGAAATTAAATTAATGTAAGGGAACTAGTTCATGAAATAATCTAATATTTTTACATTAAGAATTTGAAATTTCTCCTAAGGCTGGGGAAAGAGCTCTGTAGCATCTTAGCCATGTAAGGGCCTGGGTTCAATCCCCAATATAGCTGAAAAAAAAAAAAAAAAAAAAAAAACCCACATTAAAAATCACCTAAAAAGTGTGCCAAAGTAGGAAATCATAGTCATACAGTTTAATACTATAGAGTGGTGGTACATTGTAGTCGACAGACGCTAAACCAACTAACTTCTCAGTTCCTAGGCTCACCACCTATCACAGGGAAGTTGCTCAACTTTCTCGATGGTAAAACAGGTATTATACTGCTGATTTTGGAGGACTACTGTGAAGGTGAGAGAAGTGTAAAGCACTTTGTGCACATAGCATACCTGTCACATGCTCCAAAAGATTATGGACATTACTGATTCCAAATAATAAAGATAACATCAAATATAGTCTATTGATGCATGTTAAATATTTTTTCAAGTACTTTGTATTCAAATCTTTAAAAACTTTATCAATCAATTATTTTTGACAATTTCACACATGAATACAATCTCCCCTACCTCCTATCACCTCCCCATCACTATCATCCCACCCTGATTGCACTCTGGGGCTCTAGACCCTGCCTCTTCAGTCTACCAGTCCCTTTCAGGGAGTAATCATTTGCTGTGGGATGTTCTGTATGGCAAATGTGTTGCTAATTAGTCAATAAATAAAACGTTGATTGGCCATTGGCTAGGTAGGAAGTGTAGGCGGGACAAGGAGGAGAATAAAGCTGGGAAGTGGAAGGCTGAGTCAGAGAGACACTGCCAGCCACCACGATGAGAAACAGCTTGTGAAGATGCCGGTAAGCCACGAGCCACGGGGCAAGGTATAGATTTATAGGAATGGATTAATTTAAGCTGTAAGAACAGTTAGCAAGAAGCCTGCCACGGCCATACAGTTTGTAACCAATATAAGTCTCTGTGTTTACTTGGTCGGGTTTGAGCGGCTGTGGGACTGGCAGGTGAGAGAGATTTGTCCTGACTGTGGGCCAGGCAGGAAAACTCTAGCTACAATCATTTTTGGTGTTGTGACACTGTTGTGTAACAATTTCCTCCAAGGTTGAAACATTCCTTCCTGCAGGGAAGCTAACGCAAAAGACTCAACAGCTTCAGGAAGTCCCTTAAACTGATCAGACTCACTAACTCCTAGCTCCAAAGAGTCAAGACTGTTGAGAGTCACTCTCAGACAAGACAAGGTGCCTTGAAGAAGCAGATAAGTATTGAGCTGCCGGAAAGAGGTTTACACAGGAGGACAAAGTCACATGGGAAGTACAATCTCCGACCTTCAGTGTTCCAGGTTCCCAGCTTTTGTGAGCTGTCACCCAGGCTGGGGTGGGCTTTAGCAATGCAGCTCTTTGGTTCATTTTTGCTTCTGTAAGTAAGCCCTCACCCATATTTGTGTTAGTAAAATTCACTGGTTCACCAAGTTGGGTTGTGGTGATATCCATGCTTTTATCTGTCGTGGGCTCCATATCTGAGGTGAGTAGATGTGTGTTGCATCTTCACAGGAATAACCTTGTCATACGACATTTAATGTGTGACCCTGAGTTGGAACTATGTATTGGAGCCTGGTTGGGTCATTAATAGGTATATAACTGAAAGCCATGTTTTCCACTCTCCTTAAATCTATCAGAGGCAATTACTTAAAAAAACTGTACATGAGAGCTTTGCTTGTGTCATGTCTGTGTGCATGCAGGGCCTCCAGGAGGCCAGCAAAGTGTTCAACCCCTTGGAACTGTTAACAGACAGTGCTGGGTACTGAACCCGGGTCCTCAGCCATTTCTATAGCCCAAAGAGGTAAATACTCTTCAGTTTGGAAGGGATATAGAGCTGACAGGATTCTCAGCTTTCCTAAGACTAAGGTAATATTCTACACTAGCTTGGTTTTTATTACAAAGGTCCTAAATCTTTAAAAATCTATGTACTATGATTGTAAAAGATGGGTGATACAGACAATTTCTAATTAATTTTTCATTCAGTTCTTAATAAGAGTGGGACTTAAGGTATTTTTTTTCTTAGACACAGTCTCAATTTGTAGCCTTGGATATGCAGGCCAGGCTATGGCTTAAATTTTCAGTAATCCCTTTACTTTAGTCTGCTGAGTATTTTGACTACAGGCATATTCTACCACACCTAGTATACATCAATTGAAATAAAGTAAACACCAAAATTTGTATCCAGAGTTTTAAAACTGAAACAAGTTCCCTACTGGCAAATAGTTTTCCAGTTTTGACTAATCAATAACGACTATATTAAAAAAGAGAAATACTTAGCCGTAAAAGCCCAACTATTTCTATGAAGTCCACTTAAGTGAGGGTGAGTGAAGGTGCTCCCTTACCTGTACTTCATCCCGAATGTCTCCATGATGTATGCAATAACGAAGGCAGCACTGAAGACAGAGAAACAATTAGAAAAGACAGCTCACAACTAAACATAAAAGACAAAGATTGGCTACCTTCATACCTTCTGGAGATACCTGCATTCCCATGGACAAGAACTTTTCCTGAAAAAGTTTAAAAAATAGTTAATAATCTGAAAAAAACAGAGTTCGGGCATAAAATATACTAAAACCACATTATAAGGCTGCAGTGAGTCTTCCTTAAATATTCTATATCATGTACATGCCACTTAGCTATTAATTTTCAAGTCTTTATTTTAATTATGTAGAGAATACAATAGATTGGGAGAAATTGAAAGTAGTTCAGTGGAAACTTTTAAAAAGCATAACAAGATGTAATAGTGGGAAACACTGAAAATTGTCTAACATATAAAAATAGAATCTCCCTATCCTACATTTTGAAAAAAGTATCAACTAAAAAATAACAAACACTACTGCCTGGAGACATAGCTCCGTAGTTAAGAGCATTGTAGCTCTTGCAGAAGACCAAGTTTGATTCTCAGCACCCACATGGCAGCTTAAAACTGTCTGTACCCCAATTCCATGGGGTCAAGTGACCTCTTCCAGCCTCTGCAGGCACCAGGCACACATGTAGTGCACATACATACATGTAGGCAAAATACTCATACACATAAAATAAATAAATCTTTAATAACAGAAAAACTATTTTTTACCTCCATTTTGTAAGCTTCCATCAATAAACTCTTTAGTCTGAGGGCAAGAGACAACACGTTACAGTAAAACATGTGGAGTAAGATAAACATGTAATACAGTAAAACAAAAACAGGCTGAGTTTAAAAGATTCAAGTTTAATGTCAGCCTGAGTTATAGAGCAATACCTAATCTTTAAAAATCAAAACTCTTGGGCTGGCTAGATGGCTCAGCAGGTAAAAGTACCTACCACCAAGCCCAATGACCCGAGTTCCATCCTAGGACCCATGGTGGAAAGAACAGACTCCCAAAATCTTTCCTCTGATCTTCATATGCACAACAACAGTGTTCATGCATGAGCACACACACATAAAATGTAATACAATTATAAAAAACCTCAGTGATATTTTTGAAGTTTAAGTAATTCACTGTCTTTTTAAAGTAAACTTGCATTTTTTCAGCCATTACAACATAAAAGTAGTTTAAGAATCTAAATTAATAGGCCTAAATCATAAGTTTTAAGATATTAAAATACTTATACCTACCATAGGGAAAAAACGTATTATGTTTTCAACTGGATTATCTGCAATATCCAAAACTAAATATCTGAAAACAAAATATTTATGGTAAGTATACTCTCAGATAAATCTTCACACAAAAACTTGATGTTTTAAAACCAAAATAACATCTTATCTCTTTATTATAAAAAGGATAAATTATAATCATTATATTTCTATTGATCTTCATGCAAGCAACTCATGTATGTGAGGTCTGTGTATTAACAATTTGACTTTTTTGTTTGTTTGTTTTTGTTTTTGTTTTGAGACAGGGTTTCTGTGTGTGTAGTTTTGGTGCCTGTCCTGGATCTTGCTCTGTAGACCATGATGCTGGCCTCAAACTCACAGTGATCCGCCTGGCTCTGCCTCCCGAGTACTGGGATTAAAGGCGTGCGCCACTACTACCCAGCTAGTTTGACTTTTTTTAAAAAAATATTTTATGTTCACTGGTGTTCTGCCATGGGTGTTGGGTCCCTGGAACTGAAGTTACAGATAGTTGTGAGCTGCCATATGGGTGCTGGGACTTGAACCCGGGACCTCTAGAAGAGCAGTCAGTGCTCTTTAACCGCTGAGCTAGCCCCCAGTTTGACTTTTTAAGCTATTCTGTGAGCTCCACTTTCCTGTATATTTTTAATGTGTGAAGCTTTGTAATTTCTTTGAGAATTTCATACATGCATACAGTATATTTAGAGCATATTCATCCCCTGTCTCCCCATACACCTCCCAAATACAGACTCCACATCCTCCTCCAAACTTTACATCTTTTTAAAAACACTGCTTATTTCTTTTTTCCCTTTCATTTTCTTTTCTTTCCTTTTCTTTCTATGTAGCCCTGACTGTCATGGAAATTTGCCTCCCCAGTGCTGGGATTAAAGACGTATACTATGCCTGGTCTGATAATTATTCTTTAAAAAGACTTTATTATATGTATGAGTGTTCTGCCTGCATGTATGTATGTTACCACATGCGTGCCTGGTACTCGAGAAGGCCAGCGAGGACACTTCAAAGTGAAATTATGATGGTTGTGAGCCACCACGTGGCTTCTGGGAACCAAAACCAGGTGCTCTGCAAGGGCAGTCAGTGCTCTTAACCACTGAGCCATCTCTCTAGCCTCTAATAATTTTTCGATAATCACAAAAAGTACAAAATAATTTTTAAAATATCACATCTCTAAGGACTGTGCCATAGATTTATGTTGTCTGAGGACATTTAAAGCCTTGCAACACAGCACCTGAATTTCAGTATAAAATGTTTATCTAGTTAAAACAAAAACCGTAAGCAGTCAAAAGAGCCTCAGAAAGGAGCTAAAAAATTTATACAACAAGTAGATATACTCCTCATTCCCATTTCCCATTTCTATCTGAAGAGCAGAAGATGGTTCTCCAGAGTTCTGAAGGTGTTCCTTGCATCTGAAGGTTCAAGGACATGTCAAAGGAAGTCTAATGTTTGACTGAGGGAGAGGAGCAAAACAACAAAATGGTGTGGTGGTTCAGGCCTGTAGTTGTAGCATTTGGGGGGGGGGGGGGCAAGGCAGCAAGACTGCTGAGTTCCAGACTAGCCTGAGCTACTGAGATCCCAGTTTCAAAAAACAAAAAAACAAGAGGGTGGAGGGATGACTTAGCAGAAAGAAAAAAAAAATCTAACCGTGGAAAAGTTGTATAGGATGAAAAACAGATTCCTTACCATCCTGGACCATGATTTTCCCTTCTCAGAAACAACTACTCAAGCTTCAAGGGTGTTGATTCAGGACTTTTCAATGTACGTATAAGAATATATATAAACTTGGGGTTGGAGAGATGGCTCAGCAGTTAGGAGCACTGGCTGCTCTTGCAGAGGACCTGGGTCTGATTCCCAGCACCAACAAGGCAGCTCACAACTTTAACTCTAGTTCCAGGGGATCTGATGCCCTCTTCTGACCTGCACAGGCACACACATGGTACACAGATATACACACAGGCAAAACACCTATATGCATAAAGTATAAATATTTTAAATACTGAGACTATACATCTACATGTACCCTTCTTTGCTCTTGTAATCACTAAGATCAACACAAATGTCTATTTCACTCCTGTTTAGTTACATAATATTCTAATAGATGCTCATACATTTGAGTGCCTTATGTATATAGGTTACACTCATTTTTACAACCAGTAGAACAAGCATTAAGATATTTTTAATATTTGGCTTACATATTCCAAGTTTTAAAAAAAGATATTTTTAACAATTACTTTTATATAGACACAGAGTATCTCTATAAAGATATTAAAAAACATTGGTAATAGCTATCTCCCAATAACCAGGGGGCTCATTTACCTTTTATCTTTAGCATATGTAATATAGTCTTTTACCAATCATCTGTCTTATGAGTCAGTCTCAGTATGGAGCCCAGGCTGGCACTGAATTTATAATCTTCCTGCCTCAGCCTTCTGAGTGGTAGGATTATAGGCATGTACCACTAAGCTCAACTTTATTTTTAAAATGAATCTAAAATAACAAATATTAAGACCATTAATTATTCAACTGCACTTATTAGAAGATAAATGATAAGCTGGGTGGTGGTGGCGCACACCTTTAATTCCAACACTGGGAGGCAGAGGCAGGTGGATCTCTGTATGTTCAAGGTCAGCCTAGTCTACAAGAGTGAGTTATAGGATAGCCAGGGCTGTTATATAGAGAAATCCTGTCTCAAAAAATGGAAAAAAAAATAATAAAAATTTTAAAAAAACGAGAGAGCTAAAATCATATGAAGAAGTATTATAACTCCATCAGACTGGAAACAAATTTCCATATTTTATAACTTTGTCCTGGAGAAGTGCTAAGAGAATAGTTCCTCATCCTTGACAGTGAAATGTAAACTGATCTATTGCACTGGAGGGCAGTCTGCAACCTATTAAAATGTAATGTGCTCATATTCTTAGATACAACTGTACAAATTTACCCTATCAGTATATTCATGTATAAATTAAATGGCATGCACAAGGATAGTAATTAAATATTATGTAGACAAACGACATATATATATATATATATATATATATATATATATATATATATATATGAAAATCTGCAAATACAGAAATATCCAATAAGACATTGATTAAAGTTGGGCAAAGTGTGCATATAATCCCATATAAACCTTTAGGAAGCTGAGGCAAGAGGGTCATTCATTTAAGATCAGCCTTGGCTACACAAGACCCTATCTCAAAAAATTAAAAGAAAAGGAAAGGAAAGAATGGGTGGGTTTGGGGGAGACTGGGGAGATGGCTCTGTGGGTAGTGCACCAGCCATGCAAGTGTGAGGACCTGAGTTCAAATTCCCAGAACCATATAAAAAGTTGGGTGTGGGAGCTAGAGAAACAGCTCAGTAGTTAAGTGAACTGGCTGTTCTTCCAGAGGATGGTGGTTTGATTCCCAGCATCTACATGGTAGCTCACAACTGTAATTTCAGTTCCAGGGGACTTGATGTCCTCTTCCTGAAGTGTAAGTAATAAAAATTAAAATAAAATAAAGCTAAGTATGGGGGCTAGAGTGACGGTTCAGTGGTTAAGAGAACAGATTGCCCTGGAAGATGACTTCAATTTGATTCCTACATCCAAATATGACAGATAACTATCACCTGCCCCCCCCAAAAAAGGAAAAAAAAAGTGAGTTCCAGACTATTATACAGAGAAACCCTGTCTTGAAAAACAAAAACAAAAAAACAAACAAAAAAACAAAAACAAAACAAACAAATAAAACCCCAGTATCTTGAAAAGTAAAGCCAGGTTTAGAAGCTCACTTCCGTAAGTCCAATACTTCTATGGCAAATGGGAGGAACAGAGAGGAAACTCCCCAAAGCCTGTGGGCCAACTAACCTGGCATATGCTGCTGCAAACAAAAGACCAAGTCTCAACTCAGTTGTTCCTTGACCTCCATGTATAAGCAGGGGTGGGGGTGGGGAGGAAGAGCAGACTCAGAAACTATTAAAACAGCCTCATTTATAGGAATTAGCTTATATGCTTCTGAATGGACACAATGAAGAGATAACAGGAGATGCCTTTGGGGAAGGGGACTGACTATCTAGGAGGTAAGAGTACAGAAACATATATTTTAGTATATACCCTTTAAACTTCTAGAATTATGAACATGATTTAAATATTTTTAGTAAATTCTATCAAAATATATACCATATAGCTGATACTTACAAAATAGGTGGGTACAGAGGAAAGTTATATCATGTAATAAACTTGAAACAAGGACATTGCGGGACAGGCAGAATGCTTGCCTAACATGCTTGAGGCTCTGGGTTCAATCCTAAACACTTCAAAGATCCGCAACAATAATAAAACAACATTACATGCTTTGACATTAACATTTTTCTCTAAATCATAGCATAATTCTTACCTAAACAACTGTTGAAAGTTTGGTTTAATAAAGTTTGCTTCAATATTTTGTCGTATGCAAATTATATGAGTTATCCCATGTTTCTGTAATATAGGTAGCTATAAAAAATGGGGAGAAATAATAGTTTAAAATACAAAACATCACCTTACAATAATATGTGAGTTTGGAAACAGACAAGACTCATATCTAATCTTTAAGTACAGAAGATTAAAACTAATTTTATGGTAATCAACCTGATGTGATCCACACAACAATTCAATGATTCAAGATTAACACTCAAAATGTTCAAAATAGTTTAACATGGACACTATTTATGTTTAATTCTAGCACTTGATGACAACTTAAAGATAATTTGTCAAGAAACCAGTACTATTAACAATCGTGGCTGAAACCATTGAGCTTAGAATCATGAGAACCTAAGCTAGAAATCCCCACTCTGCCAATGACTTGTGGCTCAGTTCTGTTATGTGAGAATGAGGAAAACACTACCTTACCTGAGCAGTTATAATTATACAAGGAAAGAAAAGAAGTGTACTATAAAGTCTTAGTTTAAAAAGGCCGTGAGATGGAAATCCCATGTTGGAGTATGACCTCTCTCTATATGACAAAGAAAACCTTCTCACTCTGTGCCCATGTGACTCTAAAACAAGGAGACACTGTCAAAAGGCCAAAATCAGGCTCCCAGAAGCACACTGTGTGATTGGAGCACCACAACTGTAGGAGCAAGTAATCCATGCCACGGTATTTTATCAGAGGTGTCCAAACTGACTAAGACCATATCATTTTCAAAGTCTTAAATGTTAACTGACAGCAAATTTTCTTGTCAGTGTAGATCAGAGTTCAGTTATCTTTGTACTTTCTGAGTATACTCTGGGATATAAGCAGTAGTATTTAATGAATTACTGAGAAGTGTTTGACAGGATTAATAATAATCCAATGTTCTATATTCACAACCCCCAAAATTAATTCAGCATCCTTAATTTACACTTAATGATCAAGATGGGGTTTCTGCATCTATTTAATTTTACTTATATGAAAAACCACAAGAGGACATGAAGAAATCTGCTATAACTGGACATGGTGGCAGAATCCTTTAATCTCAGCACCTGGGAGGCAAAAGTAGGCTGTACATGTATCAACTTTGGTAAGAGAAAAGGTAGACTTTTGAATCTACTCAGCAAAGAGAAAAGAGAGAATATGGATATGATAAGATAAAAGATAGATTACTGAATCTACTTTTAAAAAGAAACCACTTGTTTTAAATAGGATAAGAAATGAATTTTTTTTGTCTGAATTTGTCAAATGTTAATGGACTGGACATTGTTAATGTAGGTAATGGAGTTTTTTTGTATGAATCTGTCAAATGTGAATGGACTAGACACTGTTGATGTAATTCTTGACTCTATATATTGTATATACTTAATAACTTTTTTTAATTTTAAACAAAAAAAGGGGAAATGTGGTTGACATACTGTGCACCCCAATAAACTTATCTGGGGGTCAAACAACAGAACAGACACTATATTAAACATGGGTTTAGGCAGTGGTAGCACACGCCTTTAATCCTAGCATTCCAGAGGCAGAGATCTACGCAGATCTCTGTGAGTTCAAAGCCACACTGGAAACAGACGGGCATGGTAACACATGCCTTTAATCCCAGGAAGTGATGGCAGGAAGCAGGTATACAAGGCATGAGGACTAGGAACTAGAGCCTTTGTTAAGCTTTTAGGCTTGTAGCAGCAGTTCAGCTGAGATCCATTTGGATGAGGACACAGAGGCTTCCAGTTTGAGGAAATGAGATCAGCTGAGGCACCAGCGAGGTGAGGTTAGCTGTAGCATGTTCTGTTTCTCTGATCTTTGAGCATTCACCCCAATACCTGGCTCCAGGTTTGTTTTTATTAATAAGACCTTTTAAGAGTCATCCTACACAGCTAAACACAAGCTAGAGAGGAAGGAGCCTCAGCTGAGGAAAGGCCTCCTCGAGATCCAGCTGTAAGGCATTTTCTCATTTAGTGATCAATGTGGGAGGGCCCAGCCCATGGTGGGTAGTGCCATCCATGGGCTGCTGGTCCTGGGTTCTATAAGGTGGGTTGAACAATCCAGTAAGCAGCTCCCCTCCATGGCCTCTACATTAGCTCCTGCCTCTGGGATCCTGCTCTGAGTTGCTGTCCTGACTTCCTTCAGTGATAAACAGCAATGCTAAAGTTAGGTTTCCTTCCCAACTTGCCTTTTGGTCATGTTGTTTTGTTGAAGCAATAGAAATCCTAACTAAAACACAGGCGGTGGATCTGAGTGAGGTCAGCCTGGTCTACAAAGCAAGTTCCAGGTTGGCTAGAGTTACATAATGAGACCCTGTCTCAAACAACAACAAAAAGCAAAGCAAAGCAAGAAATCGCCTTTAAAAGCTTTGAATGCACATTAGACTAAGTAAAGCAAACCTTATCAGAATGAATTTCTAATGTAATAGCGCAAAGAGTATTTATACCTCTCAATAGATGCATTTATATTTAAAAAAACTTAAATACAAATAGACAAAAATTATAAAAAGAAATAAATCAGTGGTTACCAAGCACCTGAATTTATCTCTTTTATTTAAATGGTGTTTGAATGTAGTAAAGAGATATGCTTTAAGTAAATCAATCTTGAAAAAGGATTTTATTCCTCTGGGTTTCTTTATCCTCACTATTTTTATTGTTGAAAAGTACTTTTTTGGAGGTCGTATGAGAAGAAATTTGGGCTATATTAAGGTAACTCAGATTGAGCTATATAAACACAAACACAAAGACCTGAGTTGGGAAAAGGATTAACGGGAGTCAGTGGGGGACAGGAAAGGGTAACAGATAAGTGTTTGAATATGATCAAATGTAACATGTAACAAAATGTCATTGTGAAACCCATTATTAGGCATAATTATACATTCTAATAAGGGCACAACCAGCACTGGTCAACATTACATTATTATGGCAATAGCTTTGCTGACACCATCTTCTAGGAAATCAAACCTTTATTTGCTTATTCACTTTTATACCACCTACCCTTTCCAGCTTCTTTGTTGGTCACCTCAACTCTCTAGAACCTTCCAATTTCAAGATGACTCTGAAAATTATATCATGGACTATCAGACAGAAGTATACTGATTGATACTGACAGAAGTATCCTTGGGGAAGTATTTGCTACACAATGGTCCACACTGTGTAACACTAAAAAAGAATTAGCATCATCCCCATAATTCATACAGCTGAATCCCTTAGGAAATGGCAAGAACCACACTATATACTAAAATAAGACAACCCCTCCCCCATTTTAACTGAGCAACTACAAAAGTCCATTTCCAATCTGTAGTCTAGACTCTAGTCTTCTAAAAGAAGATGAAATATAAAACATGCACTCTTATTTTGATAAAAGCCAACAAAATGTTCTATTTCCTCCTCTGATACTTTGCATGTATCTGATGTTGTTCAGAAGATGTCTGGCAAAAACAGATGTACCATTTATTTATTTAACTTTTATTGATTCTTTGTGAATTTCACATCATGTATTCCAATCCCACTCATCTCCCATCCCCTCACATCCACCCTGTGCCCTTGCAACCTCTTCAAGATGTAACATTTTAAGATGGTAAATAAATTACTAAAGATTGTAGGATTGACAAATCTATCAAAAACAAAATTTCATGAGAAAAATTAATTATAAAAACTAACTTGTAATTTGTGTTGAAACACTTCAAAACTTTTTTTTGTTGTTGTTGTTTTTTGAGAAAGGGTTTCTTTGTGTAGTCTTGGTTATCCAGGAACTAGCTCTGTAGACCAGGCTGGCCTCAAACTCACAGAGATCTGCCTGTTGCAGCTTCCAAAGTGCTGGGATTAAAGGTGTGTGCCACCACTGCCTGGCTCAAATCAAAACTATTAATGTCCAGTAAATGTGGAAGTAGGTACAAGTAGTATGAACACAGTTGTATATAAATGTTCCTTAGTATAAACTCTTACTGTTAAAAACTTAACTGATAAAAAGTTGGTTTACTAAAGCCTCTTGGAGAACCGAAACTAAAGTTCATACCTTGCTTTTCATAGCAGAAGAGTATGGGCCTAAGAACAATCCAGGCAAAACTTCCTAGGGGAAGAAAATACATATGTAAAGTTTAAACCTACGGCAAATACATAACATACAACTGGATTTGTCTGTGTGTGCAGGGCTTTGCAATATTCTGGTTCATACTTTATTCAGGGAGTACTCATTTCCCAGCCACATTTAGCAAATTGGTATGAGAAACACAGGTGTACATTTATAATTCAAGTGAGATGTTCCAAATTTAAATTTTATTCCAAAAAGCCAGATATTTGAAATCTTAAATTGCTTTTTATAAGCAGGTTGGATAGAATCAGCACATATTATTGATGTTTGCATTAATAAAACCTCTAGCTTCTACCCTCTGCTACAACCTAAAAATAAAACAATCATAAAGAAAATCCTCCCTTTAGAATTACATTTACACTAAATTTTATTTGGCCAAAACAAAAGCAATGCAAGAGCCAGGTATAGTGGAACATATTTATAATCCCAGCACACAGGAGGCTGAGGCAGGAGGATCCCGAGTTTGAGCCAGGCTGGGTAACATAGTAAGTTCCAGGCCAGCAGGAACTCACACTTAGACCCTGTCCTCCTGTCAAAAACAAGCAGTACAAGATAAAACAGGATCCAACTGTCATCACAGGAAACAAACGCAAAAGTAACTGTAATTAATCACCATAGACAGCACTGTGCCCACTGATTTCTTTTGTTTTGAAATAGCATCTTATTTCCACAGCTAAGGCTGGCCCTGAAATCCAGGCAGTCCTCCTACCTCAGCATTTTAAGTGCAGAGATTACAGGAATGGCCAACAGCATTTTACAACTATGAATTATATTTTACTTATGTTTACATTCCTCATAGCATCAACTTAGTTCTCATATGTACTCAGATATTATATAATATTCATAACTAGGTAAACATGACAAACCTACAGATCATGAGGCAGCAGGTCTCCTTTGTGAAGTAAGCATTAGTTATTTAATAATGGGGGGCGTCTTGAATAAATTAAAAGTTGTCATACCTGCATCTCTCGTCTCATAGGATAAGTCCACTCCTTGAAAAGGAAAACAAACAAATAAAATAAATAGCATGAAAAATATCACGAGCTAGTAAGACAACCTAAGCCTGATAATCTAAGTTTGATTCTTGGAACCCAGGGGATAAGAGACCAGAATCCTAAAAATTATCCTCCAAATGTTCCCTGAGCATGCAAGGACACAACTCAAGTACATGTACACATGTACACCCACACACAAAATGCAAACAATAAAAAAAAAGTAGCATAAATATGTGACCAAAAAATGAGATTCATGGTCAGCAAGATGGCTAGCCTGTAAAAGGCACTTGCTACATGCAAGCCTGACAACCTGAATTCCACTCCAGCACCCACAGACAGGTAAAATGAGAGAACCAACTTCACAAAGCTGTCTTCTGATTTCCACATATACATGAGTAATTTTTTAACACAGATTTTAAAAACATACTGTGTGTGTGTGTGTGTGGTGCTGGGAAAGCAAACCCATGGCCTTGTGCATGCTTGGCAAGTTTTCTACCACAGAGCTACCCCCTAAAAACAAACTACATTAAACTTGCAAACATTTACAACACTGGACATACAGCTCAGTGGTAGAACTCTTGGCTGACATGCACGAGGACACAAGTTCGAAGCCCAGCACTGCAAATCAATAAAAATAGTCTGGTATGGTGGTCTATGTCTACAATCCCAGAATTTAGGGGGTAGAAGCAAAAGGACTGCCAGTTAGTTCTAGGACAGCCTGGTGTCCACACATGCACCCCTGTAAACAGATATCCTTGGTGACAGAAGTCAGATTACAATTCACCTGGTATATCTGGTGGAGTGAATGCCTATAAGTAGACACGGGATACATTTCTTCTTTTACTTTTAGTAAATTTAATTTTCTTTTGCTTATGTTGTCTGGGCATTTTGCCTGCATTATGTCTGTGTACCACTTGTGTGTCTGGTTCCTCAGAGGCCAGAAGAGGGTGTTAGATTCTCTGGAAGCAGAGTTACAGATGGTTATGAGCTGCCATGTGGTACTGGGAATCAAACCCAAGTGTGCTAGAAAAGCAGCCACCACTGAACCATCTCTCCAGTCTCAAGGAGATACATTTGTATACTTATCTAAATATTCTCCAATCTTGAATATTGATACAGCAGTAGTCAGTAGTAATGAGTACAGTGTACCTACCAAAACTCATTGAGTTACACATTTAATACCTGTACAGTGCACTCTAAACAGAGCACTTAAGCTGGGCATGGCATGGTGGCACATGCCTTTAATCCCAGCATGTGGGAGGCAGAGGCAGGTGGATGTCTTGAGGCCAGCCAGATCTGTAAGATTAGTCCAGGGTAGTCAGCCAGAGCTACAGAGAAACTCTGTCTCAAGAAAACCAACCAGCTAAACAAACAAACAAAAACCAAAAAAACATAGCACTTAACCAAAATGACACACTATGTAACAAAAAGAATTAGACTAATCCATGATAGGAAAAATTCAAACGTGAACCTGTCTTAGGGTTTTCATTGCTGTGATGAAACACCACACCAAAAGAAACTTGGAGGGAGAAAACAGTTTATTTGGCTTACATATCCTGAGTCATAGTCCACTGAGGGGAGCTGAGGCAGGAGCCTGGAGGCAGGAGCTGACACAAAAGCCATGGAGGAGTGCGGCTTACTGGCTTGTCCTCATAGTTTGCTCAGCCTGCTTTCTCAGCTGACTACAGCTTGTATCAAGTTGATATAAAATTAGCAGCACAGTAACTACTGTGCTACAAGCTCAGAAAACCCACTTTCCAAGAACAAGAATAAACAGAAGGCAATGCCACCCAAAAGCATCCCTGGAAAGGTAGCTCAGCACCAGAGCTCTGATCCCAGTTCTCATGTCATAGGCCAGGAAACCCACAAATCCATGTAATTCCAGCTCTGAGGTAGGTAGACACAGGAGGACTGCTTGGGTTTCCTGGCTTCCAGCTTTGCCAAGAAAACATGAGCCCCAGATTCAAGGCAGTGACCCTGTTCAGAATAGGCAGAGTGATAAAGGACAGTGTGTGCATACACCCTGCGTCCTGACGTAAAAGCCTCATTCTATGGAAAAATTCCTCTTCCGCTTTTCCTCTCATGAGGTGTGCACCCTCTCTCTCTTTTCTTCTCTGTCTCTCTCTTCATCTTTCTATTATAAAAAACTCTCCATGTGGATGCAGCGTCTGGGTTGTGAGTTACTGGCCACTCCACCATTGTGTGCATCTGCCCAGCATGTTTCCCTGCACGCGTGGGATACTGCCCCCCCCAACAATAATTCATAACAACATCCACATGGTCTCTGGTGACAATACAGACAATGGACATCAACATGGCCCTCTGCTGAAGCACGAGCCACAGACATCATCATAGTTCTCTGTGGCAACACAGCCCAAGGACATCAATTTGGTTTCTGGGGCAATACAGGCTAGGAACACCAATATGATTCCCTGCAGAAATCCAGCCCATGGACAGCAACATGGCCCCTGGCAGCAGCATGGCCCACAGACATCTGCATGGCCTTTGGACAAGTCCCCAGCTGCAGTAGGACCCTGTGCATCCAGACACTTTGGCAGCATGGACCATGGACATCAACATAGCTTCAGGCAGCAGCACAGACCATAGACATCCTCATGGACCTCGGTGGTAACACGCAGGCTTCTCTCAAATCTGTCATCACTATAGAGTCTCGCCAGTTTCCACTGCACACACACCTCTCCATCCCTCCACCTTTTCCACCTCTCCATTTCATATTCCTTCCTCATAATGGCACTGGAAACTGTGTCGCATAGTACATCCTTTTTCCCAAACAGTTTTACATACAAATACTGACTACAAGTCGCTGGTCTGGTTCAAGGTGTCTGATTTCTGACACACGATAAATACTGGCCCATTGCCAGAACTCATCATGGATATTCTGCTGCTGCCCAGAGTCAGGGCGATCCTGCTCTACCTTTGTGCTTGTAGCCTGCCAGTACCACTGCCTCCACCAACATCTCCAAAAAGGGCAGGCTGCTCTAAGCTGGAAACCAGCCAGCAGGCCCAGGACCACCCTATTCAGTGATGACATCTGGTTCTGCAGGACCGGCTCCTCCATGTACTCCAGCAGCTCCTAGACGGAGATGTTGGGGTGAACCAACTCAAACTGTTGGATCTGGGTCTGGATGGCAGCAGAGTTGTCAGCCTTCAAGAGGCTTCCACCCTCCAGGGGCTCCAAAATTTTCCATTTATTTATTTATTTGTTTGTTTGTTTGTTTTTGAGACAGAGTTTCTCTGTGTAGCCCTGGCTGTTCTGGAACTCACTCTGTAGACTAGGTTGGCCTGGAATCCAGAGATCCACCTGTGCCTGCCTCTACAGTGCTAGGATTAAAGGCATGGGTCACCACACCTGGTTATAAAGGCCAATTATAGCTGGGCGGTGGTGGCGCACGCCTTTAATCCCAGCACTCGGGAGGCAGAGCCAGGCGGATCTCTGTGAGTTCGAGGCCAGCCTGGGCTACTAAGTGAGTTCCAGGAGAGGCACAAAGCTACACAGAGAAACCCTGTCTCGAAAAACCATCCCTTCAGCCTTAAAGACTAATTTTATAAGCAGACCCTCCCTTATTAAAGAATGTTTGCTGTATTCCAAGACAGGGTTTCTCTGTGTAGTTTTGGTGCCTGTCCTGGATCTCGCTTTATAAACCAGGCTGGCCTTGAACTCAGAGATCTGCCTGGCTCTGCCTCCCGAGTGCTGGCTTAGAATTTTATTTTTTAAAGATTCATTTTTATTATTTTGTATGTATTAGTGTTTTGTTTGCATGTTTGTGTGTGCATCATGTGTGTGCCTGGTTCCCTCAGAGGCCAGAAGAGATCATCTATTTCTTGGAACTGGTGTTGACAGTTGTGAGTGGCTACGTGGGTGGTCCTCTCCAAGAGCAGCAAGTGCTCTTAACTGCTGAGCCTTTTTTCCTGAGTCTAGATAACCTGGATCCAGACTTTACTCTTATGGAAAATGTATCTTAAAACAAAGACTGATTGCACAAAATGACAATTATGACTCATGAGGTTAGCAAAATAGAAGAGCATGTGATTTTTAAGTCAGTACAAAATAATATAGCCAAACTTCATGTTCACCTGCTTCTTCATTTACCAGTAGATAATGGTTATCTTTTACATAGAAAAGTTTTAATAATTCAGGTCAAAGACTCTGTCTTTTTTAGTGATAGTGTCCTTAATATCGAGTGTGATGTGTTACAATAATAAGCACACAGAGGGTGGCCATTCTGAAGATCACTGACACTAGGCTGTAGACACTGTAGCAGTGGCTGGCCTACTAGCCTGGAACTCAGAGACCCACCTGTCTACCTCTGATCCAGAGTTCTGGGATTAAAGGCATATACCAAAGACTTTTAAGTCATCTAAGAGCAAACTTATTTTCTGAAGCAACTTGTTACAATCATAAAGAAAGCAATTAAAGAAATGAGTTACTGACAGAGTGAGTTCCAGGAAAGGCACAAAGCTACACAGAGAAACCCTGTCTTGAAAAACCAAAAAAAAGAAAAGAAAAGAAAAATCAAAATATGAATGAATAAATAAATAAGAAAGAAAGAAACGAGTTACTAAAAATGAAAACTATTGTGTGTGGTTAAAGAAACAAAACAGATTAAAGGTGGTGGTGGCACACACCTTTAATTTCAGCATTCAGGAGGCAGAGGCAGGTGGATCTCTGTGAGTTCAAGGCCAGTCTGGTCTACAATGCTAGTTTCAGGACAGCCAGGGCTACCCAGAAAAATGCTGTCTCGAAAAACCAAAAAGAGAAAATAAATAAGAAACAAAACAGCATATATAGGAATGGTGTACAGATGTTGAGGGGTACTTTTGTAAGAGGGAAGACCTCTCTATCCTCTAGAACAGTGGTTCTCAATCTTCCTAATGCTATGACCCTTTAATACAGTTCCTCATGTTGCAGTGACCCCAACCATAAAATTATGTCATTCCTACTTCATAACTGTAATTTTGCTACTGTTATGAATTATAATGCAAATATATGATATGTGACTTCCCCCAAAGGGGTTGTTACCCACAGGTTCTAAACCACTGCTCTAGGGTGTGATAAAAATGGAGACTATGAAATAAACTGACAGTAAATAGACTAATAGGAGAAAGGTACACAAATTTATTATGTGCACAGGGTAAACATCCAATACAAGTGATATTTAGGAGCATAAAGCTGAGCATGATGGCACCTGCCTGCAATCACAGTCTGAGGTAGGACAGTAAGAGCTTTAAGGTGTGTGTGTGTGTGTGTGTGTGTGTGTGTATGCATCCTAAGAGAAAACACAAAAAGATATGCATGGACTCTTGGAAGAACAGGTGATAGCTTGTGATAAATCTGGGTGTGGTATCCACTTCTTTTCTTCTGTAAGTTACTTTTCTGTCATTTACTAAACTCCCTGATGGCCAGGCGGTGGTGGCGCACGCCTTTAATCCCAGCACTCAGGAGGCAGAGCCAGGCGGATCTCTGTGAGTTCGAGGCCAGCCTGGGCTACCAAGTGAGTTCCAGGAAAAGGCGCAAAGCTACACAGAGAAACCCTGTCTCGAAAAACAAAAAAACAAACAAACAAAAAAACCTAAACTCCCTGAGAAGGAACTAAATTCCTTTTGCAAGATCTATCTAAAGGCAACTGAGGGGCATTCAGAAAGCCTCTTCTACATCTGCTGTTTTTATATTATCAAAGCAATTAGTATGTCAAACAGTATTTTGGGGTGGACTTTCCTGAAACTAGAAGAAAGAACTCAAAGCTACAGTACTTTCCTCGAACTCAAAGGCATATGTCGCCACCACTGCCTGGCTCTTTGCCTCAATTTTTAAACAAAACCAAGATTTCAAAGTCATTTCAAACTCTATGTAAGTTTGTAGACAACAGACCATAATACACCATCTCCATATTTATATGAAAAAGTTATTAAAGGAGGGTATGGTGGCATATATCTTTATTCCCAGCATCCAGGAGGCAGAGGCAAGTAGATCTCTGAGTTTGTGGCCAGCCTAGTGAGTTCCAGGACAGCAGGGCTACCAAGAGACCTTGTTGCTATTAATAATGATATTAATGATAAAAATAAATCACAAGAGTGAAAAGCAAATTGTATAGCAGGAAGAGCATAGAAAACTATTTCCATTCACAGGTCACATACATACATAACCTTATTTGAAGAACATCAAGCCTCGCTGTAATAAGTATGAATCTTTGAAACCTAGAAATGTTCAGAGAAAATTTCATTTGAAACTACTCCTGTTGCCATCATCAGATCCTGATCTTCAAGTGTTGTCTTAACCTAACCGTACAGGTGTTTCAGATGTGTCAGATATGGTTTGAGTGTATTTCCCAAGGACCAAGTGTTGAAATGTCTAGGAAGTTACAAGGTGGAAAATCAATACAACTATAGTGTGCTGGAGGGGCCTCTGAAAAGTGATTAGGCTTAAATAATGTTATTAAGCATAAGCCTCATGACCATATCATAAGAGGAAGACCAGATGGCACGGGCACGGGCACGGGCACGGGCACGGGCACGGGCACGGGCACGGACACGGACACGGACACGGACACGGACACGGACACGGACACGGACACGGACACGGACACGGACACGGACACGGACGACACACCATTCTTTGTCTCTTGTAATATGATACCATATACTATCTGGGGACTCTACCAACAAGACCATTGCTAGATGAAGGCCCTGGACCAGCCTGCCTCTGACTCCTGAGTGTTAGGATTAAAGGTGTGCACCAATCTGACTATTTTGTATTATTTATTAAGGTAGGGTCTCTTGCTGAACTTGGAACTCCTACTCTGGCTCCTGTTGCTAGCCAGTTTGCCCCTGGATCCCATCTCTCTACCTCCAATGTGCTGAGATTACAGGGAGCAACCATACCTCCCTAGATTTTAGCGAGCTCTGGGGACCCAAACTCTAGTCCTCATGCAACCATATACCATTATGGAAGGTTCAGCCTATCATGAAAAGAGACAATGACCAAAAATTGTAATAATTTCTATGAAGGTAGGTATAAAAGAACCAAGTGCTGTTGTAGTAGTATGGGGAATTAAACTGGTCCGGAGGCAAAGAGAAGGTTGAGAGGAGTTGGCAAAAAACCAGGAAAATCTTCTCAGAAGTATTGCCTAAGCCAGGTGGTGGTGATAGTGGTGGTACACGCCTTTAATCCCAGCATCTGGGAGGCAGAGGCATCATCTTTAGGCCAGCCTGGTCTACAGAGCAAGTTCCAGGTCAGTCAAGGCTATACAAAGAAACCCTGTCTCAACAAAACAAAACAAACAAACAGAAATTATTGCCTAAACTTAAGCCAAGTTAAGCAGTTAAGACCCCTCCCCACATTTCTCTATGTAACCCTGGTTGTCCTGGAACTCATTAGAACTATGTAGACAAGGGCAGTCTCAAAACTGGTAGAAATCTGCCTGCCTCTGCTTCAAGAGTAGAGAATACTGGGATTAAAAGTGTGCACTACCATGCTGAACTTAAAATCTCTCTTCTTGAATTTCACTTTTACCAAAACAGGATTTGGTTTGAAAGCTTGGTTTTCTATGTGGAAGAAAATGTTCTTGGTGCCTTACATATATTACTGGGAAATAGTAAATTGATGCTGTTAATTAGATAAAAGTTATTCCAGTAAGAAGTTACAGTTTTTTTCCAGGGGATAAATATACTATAAACAGAATAAAAGATGAAAAAAATTAAACCAGAACTTCTAAGAATAGGGGAGGGAAGAATTAAGGGTATTTAAAAAGCCTAAAGAACTAGGAGTCAAGATTCCAAGGTCACTCACTGTGTACTATGGCATGCCTTATATAACTCTTATTCTAAGTAAACCTCAATCTGTGTGTGCTCCAACACACAATGCCTGAGTGGAGGTCAGAAGGCCGTGTGTGGGAGCTGGTTCTCTTCTTCCTTCATATTCCCACAAGGGAATTTGCTTGCAGAACTGACATTATTGCTAATTGAAGACAAAAAGTATACCCCCTTATTCACATTACTGTATGTTAAAGAAAAAAGTGCAAATTCTTCTTTATGATTCAACTTAAAATATATTCAAGTCTCAAGCATCACTACTACAAACAAGAGAGAGAAAACTCCAAACCCTGTGATTTACTTGGGAGATCAGGAGTTAGAGGACATCCTTGGATACAGCAAGTTTCAGGTGAGCCTGGCTACACAAGATCTTGTTTTAAAATTAAAAATCATTTTTAAAAAGTAGCTAGGTTTGGTGGCACACACCTTTTATACCAGTACTCAGGAGATTGAGACAGGTGTACTTCTTTGAGTTTTTAAGGCCAGACTGCTGCACACAGTGTCCCAGGACAGCCAGGGCTACAAACACCCACCACCACAACAAAACAAACACCAAAAAGTGAACATCAAATGGAGGCATTCAATAGAACTGAGTATTTGGTATAAACTCAATCCAAAATATAGCAATTCCTTTTTTGAGACAGGGTCTCATTGTAACAAACTGGCCTCAAACTTGCTATACATGGCTCAAACCATGGCTGCCTTGAACTCCTGACCTTTCTGCTTCCACTTCCCAGGTCGTGGAAATACATGAGTGTTGCAGCTATGCCCAGTTCCAAATACCTTTAAAGCACTTAGGAGGATTAAAGGGTGTACACGTTAAATCTCATTACTTGGGATGTAGAGGCAGGAGGATCTTTGTGTGTTCGAGGCCAGCCTGGTCTATATAGTGAGTTCCAGGACAGCCAGGGCTCTGTTGACAGACCCTGTCTCAAAACACAAACAAAACTCTAGAATCCTTTCTTGAGCCTATTAAGTGTCACAGTTAAGAATCTTTGTCTTGTTACTAACAGCCTCTAGTGAACTCCAAGTTAACTGTGTCTATAACATAAAATAAATCCAATGGGGTGGGGGGCGCGAAATCTCTGCAAATGTTAGGTAAAGAAAAATCAAGGTGGAGTGAAAAAGAACCCTGAAATACAGAATCAGGAGAAAGTAAAGGTATTTTGCTCTCAACAGTAACTTTCCTCCAAGGGCAAGATTTGTGATTAAAAGTTTTAAAATTCAAAGAAGCTAGCTTTGTGACTTTTTTTTTTTCTGTTGGTCATAGTTTTTTGTAGGTTTTCTTTTGGTTGATTTTTTAACTTGGAGAACTGTTAAGAGAGTGCAATTCCAGAGTTCACGCCTCCGGTCTATTCCACACGTGGGGCCATGTGTCCCGCGTGTGAACCTAACATCAAGCTCGGATTAAAAACAACTCCACAGCGTGTTGCTTTGGCAACAAAAATGAAACTGTCTTCAAGTAAATCCTCACCGCCGAGGCGAGAGGCCAGGGGTAGTCTCCAGGTTGGGTTCTCCACCGGGACCTCACGGATGCCCCCCAGAGGAAAGGGAAGCGTCTACGACCGTTGGGCCGGAGTCGCGGCTCGGCCGAAGTCCCGGGGGCGGCCTGCGGCGAGGCGGGCACTCACCTCGGCGTCGTCTTTGCACTGCGGGAGCGAGGGGAACTCCAGCTTCACGTCCTCCATGGTCCCAGGGCCCCGGCGGGTGGGCGCGGCGCGAGGGACGGCGGTGCGCCCGGCCGCCCCCCGGGCTGGCGGAGGCAGCGAGGGAAGGAGGGCGGGCGGACGGCGGGCGGACGCGCGGCGGGCTCACAGCGAACACTGGCGGACCACGGGGTCCCGGCGGCTGCGACAGGAAGGCGGAGGGCAGGGCGACGCGCGGCGGGCCGCCATGCTGCGGCCGTCTCCCTCCCGCAGGTCTTGGCGCCCCTCAGACAGCCGGGATCCGGCCCAGGCACGAGCCCATAACCGTCTCCTCCCGCCCCCACCCACGCGCCACAGCCAATCGCAGCCCACGCTCGCCGACGGCCCGCCCCCCGCCGCCGCCAGGTGTCAGCGCGCCTCCGCCCTGCCCGTCCGCGAGCGCGCAGACGCGGGGGGCGGGGCCTCCCGCGGGGCGGGGCCGCGGCCGGAGGAAGGGAGGGGAGGTCCCGGGCGAAGGCTGCCCGCCGTCAGGCCAGCTAGGCCTTCCCAGGGATGAGTCCCTTTGGAGTGCCCTCCAGGACTCGCACTCAGAAGGAATGCTGCCCAATCCGTGGGGGAAGTTATAACCCAAACCGGAAGAGTTCAGTTTAAATTCATGTTAGACTATGCAGGAAAAGGAGAGACCCGTCTCCTTAAAAACAATTTAAAGTGGCCTCTTAGGAATACTCTCGAGTGTAACAACTCAGACTATCCAGGAAATGATAAATACAAACAGTCATCAGAAATGATAGCTCACTTACTAAGATTTCTCCCTTTGAGTCAGATTTCAACACATAACATGCTTGTATGTGTGCATATCTGAGGAGCTTATGTTGGCGTTCATAGTTTTTAAACGTTAAGAATATACTTTCTCAGGATCTCACTATGTCCACCAAGCTGGTCTTTAAACTCACAAGAGAACTACTTGCCAACCTAGTCCTGGGATTAAAGGTGTACACCATCAGGCCCGGCTAGAACTCCTGGACAACCTTGAGTCTCACTGAAGGGAACACTGCTTGGCTACAAGGTGTGTAACTAACACTCTTACTACTTTTTATTGTATTTTTAAGAGTACTCTCTAGAGACCTTGGGACTTACTATTATAATTAAAAATCATCCTTTAAAAAAAGTGGAAGGATGCCGGGCGGTGGTGGCCCACGCCTTTAATCCCAGCACTCGGGAGGCAGAGCCAGGCAGATCTCTGTGAGTTCGAGGCCAGCCTGGGCTACCAAGTGAGTACCGGGAAAGGCGCAAAACTACACAGAGAAACCCTGTCTCGAAAAACAAAAACAAAAACAAAAAAAAGTGGAAGGACCATATGGGTACTTAACTTAGACTTCCTCTCATCTTGTCATGTACATGGATGGTCAACATACAGAAGTAGAATTGTTCAATAAAGTAGATGGCCAGTCTGATTATTCCATGTTCTCTAGCACTACATAAACTATCATTCAGCTTTAAAAATTAATCAGATGGCAGGTATAGTGATACCTTTAAAGGCAGCACTCGAGAGGCAGAGGCTGGAGAATGTCTGAGTTGAGGCCAGCCTAATCCGCATAGTGAATTGTTCCAGGTGAGCCAGGGCTACATGGTAAAACCCTGTCTCAAAAAGAAAGAAAGGGAAAAATTAAGAATTACGTAGCTAGCCAGGTCATTTATAGTCGGTCCTTTGGTATTTATGAAACTGAAGTTTGGATGTCTTTGTTTAAACAATCCTTTAACTATAAGTAATCTCAATCTTTAGGCAATGATGGTTTCCTTATACAACTTTGATTGCCACATGAAATTAGAAAGAATTGTGTACAAGTAACAGAACTTCTGTTCTAAACATTTCTGACATTAACATTGCCTAAAGCAGACACTCTCAGCCTGGTATCCACCCGCAGGTAATTACAGAATCCATTGGTGAGCCTAGGAAATAATACATCTCTGGAAATCATGTATATGCAAAACTATGTATCTATGTAATACAGATGTTTCCTGGCTTCAGACTGTAACAGCCTCAAAAGGAAACTATTTTTTCCACATAAACCAAATTAACTGTAAGCAGTACTTCTAATCATAAAAAAGTTAAAATTAACTATCAAAGTTCTAACTGCAGTAGGTGAAGAGTAAGTACTTCTTGGAAGATACAAATACATGTATGTACCCCCACACCCACACCGCTAAGATGTATATAAGAAGACAATTTTGTGAACTTTGTGAGTACTGTTTTAAGAAAATTCAAAGCCCTATCTTAATTTTCAATTTCATCCAGGCTCTCAAATCATTTACTTACTAAACCAGAAAGACTAGAATAAATGGGCTCTTAGAAAAGACAAGAATATATGTAGGATAACTAAAACAGATTTTATTCCATTTTTTCAGGATGAAGAAAACAAATATAAAATAAGTCATAAGAAATGCTCTCCTGTACTATCTCAAACCATTTGAATGTTGTACAAAATGCTCACAAAGCAAATAGGAAAGCTTCAACATGTCTTTTGTAAATACTGCTGCAGTAAATGCAACATTAACAAACATACAACTTCTGTGTCAATTTTGAAAGAATTACTAAATTACATACTATTATGTTGCTCATACATGTTTATTCACTTTTAATGAGATCACTGCCAATACATACATTATTTTCCTTAACTTTATTTTGACATTAAGCCAGTGTCTGTCATGCAGCCATCAAGACCTGAGAGGAAATCACACAGGCTTGTAGTCCAGTTTGGACTCCAGCTTCTTGGAGTCAGCCACTTTCCTGACTGCTTTCATGAAGTCTTCCTGAACGACAAAGTCATGATCCGCACGAATGGCAAACATACCTGAGGAAAACAAACAAAACCACTGCTGATCATGTGAATTACAGATGCAGAAGAAAACCAAGCTGGGAACAGTGGCACATGCCTATAATCTCAGCCCTTAGGGGCTGAAACAGGAGGATTGCAAGTCTGAAACAAGCCCGGGCAACATGTCAAGGCCTGCTCTCAAAAGGAAAGGTGAAAGAAAACTAACTAATCTTAACTCTGTGGAGTAAATGTGAAGATGTGTAGATTTATTGCTTCTGAGCCAGTAGTACTAGCATATTAAAATTCACTATCTCCAAATCATTTCCATAAGTAGAATAAGCATTATTTTTTTGTTTTTCTTTTTCTTTTTTGGTTTTTCTGAGACAGGGTTTCTTTGTGTAGCTTTGCGCCTTTCCTGGATCTCGCTCAGTAGACCAGACTGGCCTCGAACTCACAGAGATCCGTCTGGCTCTGCCTCCCGAGTGCTGGGATTAAAGGTGTGCGCCACCACCGCCCGGCTAGCATTATTTTTTAAAAGAAGCAGATAACATAATTATCTGAATAGTTAAATCTGGATTGCATAGTGTCTGTGTCCAATGGTAATTCTTTTTTTTTCTTTAAAAAGAAAAGATTTATTTATTTATTATGTATACAGTGCTCGATTTGCATGTTAGACTTTATGCCAGAAGAGGACACCAGATCTCTGAAGTTTCTTAACAGCACATGCAGTGATTCTCCAGAAGAACAAAACCAGTGGGCTAGGGATGTGGAACAGGTTGGGTGTTTGCTTAACATATGCAAGGCCTTGGGTTTGATCTCCAACAATGCAAAACTAAACAACCAACTTCCAATAATTTTGGTAATGATTACCTGTCACTAAGCAAGGCTTAGGGTTGGAGATACAGATGTCAGTGGAGTATACTGCCTAGACTGCAAAAGGCTGGTTCAACCATTAGCACTACATGTTCTAAACCTTTTATAATCCCAGCGCTTGGGAGGGAGAGGCAGGATAAGCACTGTATACCATGTATTTCAAAAAATTAGAATAAAGGATTAGATTGTTCTAATTGTAGGTGTTTTCACCATGAAGAAATGGTTATGTGTTTGAGGAGACAGGTAAATTAAATCTGATCTAAGATTATACAGTATATACATGTATAAACATATATGGTTCCCATTAATATGCAATTTCCATCTATCAGTTAAAACAAAAAAGGTTTTCAACGTGAGAGAAAAAAATGCACCTATCAAAATCCGATGGCATCAGCCTTTAAACTCACAGTACTGCTTCTGACTCCAGTTTCACCAAAGCCATCCTTGATAAAGCACTCTGATACAGATTTTGGAATATGATAAATTATCCTAGATAGTTCAAGTCATATATTAGCTGCTTTATTAACTTTGAAATAGTAACTACAAAAACTACTGAAGACATGTCTTAGATTTGAATATTCTGAATGGAAAGTGAAAACTAATGATTCTGGCTAGGTGGTACTTCAAAGTCACTTGTTACCAAAACTAAAACTAGTATCAAAAAATCCAGAATTGTATTTAAAAACTTCATTTTAAACAAATTGCAGGACCACAAACTTTTAAAGTAAATCTTTCAAATACCCATAGAACTGGTCCACTTTTAATTTAAAAGTTTTTTAAAGTTAATTTTTAATTTAAGTCTTTTTTTTTCCATTTTACATACCAACCAGTTTCCCACCACCACCACCCCAGCACCCATCCACTCCTTAGAGAGGGTAAGGCCTCCCATTCGGGGAGTCAACAAAGTCTGGCATATCAAGTTGAGGCAAGAACAAGCCCTTCCCCCAATCAAGGGTGAGCAAGGTATCTCTCCATAGGGAATGGGTTCCCAAAAGCCAGGAACTGGTCCATTTTGGTTCCAGCCAGTGTGCCAAACAGTCCTGCAATTCAGTCTTCCCACATCATGCCCGAGGCCATCAGGAAGTACTTGGGAGATAACAACCCCAAGGGCAGATTTCATCCACTGGGAGAGGAATGCTGGTAAATAAATGTTCCAGGCTCCATCTTTTAGCCACACAATCCTCAAAGGAATTCTGTGGGTTTCCCTAAGGCCCCTTACAAGAAATCAAAATGGACTACTACAGTGGTACTTCCTCCCTTGTGCTGTTTCAACCTGCTTCTTGAAGTCAAGTCTCAAAACCAAAACAAAACACAAAACACTGAAACCCTGACAAGGTGTAGCTCTGCTTTTAGGTAAACTTACAACTCTGTTATCAATGATAAAAACATGCTTTGTACTCTCACCTGCTTCAGTACAGACATTTCTGAGGTCTGCTCCATTAAAGCCGTCTGAAAGCTTTACAATTGCTTCATAATCTGTTTAGAAAAAAAAAAAAAAGAAGAAGAAATAAACAAGATAATAGTAATAATAAAGACCCAATCTTGATTTTTGCCACAGAGAAAATGTAAATGGACTAGTTCATTTGAATTTGATTAGCATTACCCTTGCTATTTCACAACATTAACAACTAAAACTAAATAAAAACGTTGCAAAGTAAGCCAGAATCAAGGAGACATACTTCTGAATCTTATTTATAATTAATGTATTCTAAGAAAAATTGGCTCAATGGTAGAGTACATGCCTTTCTAAAGTCAATCACTGCCCACAAAACAAAAAAGTCAAACAATAAAAACCAAATACTAGCCGGGCAATGGTGGCACGCGCCTTTAGTCCCAGCACTTGGGAGGCAGAGCCAGGCTTATCTCTGTGAGTTGGAGGCCAAAAACTACACAGAGAAACCCTGTCTTGAAAAACCAAAAAAATCAAACCAAACCAAACCAAACCAAAAGAAATACTTTGGTGGCTGATGAGAAGGCTCAGCTAGAATCACTTGCTGCCCTTGTAGAGGACCCATTGTTTGGTTCTCAGTACCCACAGGACAGCTGACAACTGTAACTCCTACACACATGTGCACAGACATACACTTTGGCACAGACACATAAAATAAATATATAAAACAGTAACCATAAATGGAATGTACTTTAGTCATGGAGATCAAATGTAAACTATACTAAAAGCAGACGTTATTTTATCAAAACAGAACCTTTAAATGCTAAAGTAAGCATTTATTAGCTTTCTAATTTTCTTTGCTAACTCCAAGTTGTACCAGATCTGGAATAAGAGTAATAGTTAAAAGTGAAGTCTCAGGCCGGGCGGTGGTGGCATACACCTTTAATCTCAGCACTCGGGAGGCAGAGCCAGGCGGATCTCTGCGAGTTCGAGCCCAGCCTAGTCTCCAAAGCGAGTTCCAGGAAAGGTGCAAAGCTACACAGAGAAACCCTGTCTCAAAAAACAAAAACAAAACAAAAAAAAAAAAAAAAATGAAGTCTCTATTTCCTCACAAAATAGACATGCGTTGAAGAGCTACAGTTTGTGCTAGTTAGGAGTCTGACAGAGATCAGTGAGGGAAACAACAGAGCACAGGCTACTGGGTATGAACAAATGATGGAACACCTTTGTCAGGCAATACCGACAGAACAATCTCTGTGCAATCTCTGGGTGATTAGTTAGTTAGCACTTAATCATGTTCATGTCACTGTAAGCTTCCTGAGAGCAGGGATTCCCAAGGATATCACAGCATCTAACATCTTGAGAGAGCTCAGCATTTGTAGAAGATACTTAGAATCTGGCATTCTTTGTTTAGATCAATCTCTCTAGTTTAAAATCCTCATAGAAACAAAAAATGAGCAGTAACAGTCAACTATTTGTAGCTATTTGTAACTATTAAGTTGTAAAGAGTTTTTCTTTGTTGTTTGGAGACAGGGTCTTACTTTGTAGCCCTCGCTAGCCTGAAACTTTCTATGTAGACTCAGCAGACCTCAAATTCTCAAGAGATCTTCCTGCCTCTGCCTCCACAGTGCTAGGATCAAAGCTGGGTGACACTATGCCTAGCTCTAAGAAATTCTCTTGTTTTAGTGGGAATGGTGATTGAACCCAGAACCTCAAGCACTCTAGACAAGCAATCCGATGCTGTGTTGCCTCCCAGCCCATTCTAGAGGGTTTTAAAAGCTGTCAACCAACTAGACTAGATTCCCAATTATGAAGTCAACAAGCATTTTGTGCAAAAGGACAAACAGTAAGAATTTGTGCTTTGTGGGCTATCTGTCCTGTCAAAACTACTTCATCTACTGTTGTGGTGGGAAGACAGACATAATGGTATATAAATGGATGGTACAGATGTGCTACAACAAAACTTTTATTACAAAAAGAGCGGGCAAGTAAAATTCAACTCATAAGCCTCATTTTGCTCTAGTCCAGCCCCTCATTTACACAGGCACTTAATAATATTTACAAATTTTAAATGTACTTTTATGTGTACAGGTGTTGTGCCTGCATCTCTGTCTGTGCACCAGATGCATGCAGTACCCTCCGAGGGCGGAAGAGGATGTCAGAGCCCTTGGAACTAGAGTTAAAGGCAGTTGTAAGCCACCATGTGGGTGCTGGAAATGGAGTCCAGGTCCTCTGGAAGAGCAGCCCGTGCTCTTAACTGCTGACCATCTCTCCAGCCCACTCATGTAACCATCTTATACTTTTCCCTCGGCCTCAGATTTGTGACAAGACTTCCCCATCTTCACTCGAGTTTGCATTTTCTTTTTCTGAGAAGAGGAAAGCATTCCAAAGAGTTTGTAAAGTCCTAGCCTGACTGAGAGCCTGTCAGCAGCAGCCTAGATTCAATCTGCTCCTCCTCTAGGCTCGGAAAACGAAAGGTACACTCAGACAGACAAAATGCCCTGTCAGTTCCTTTCTTTGTTGATCTTTCCTAGCTGCATTTCAAGTGTGGAAGCCAGGCGGTGGTGGCGCTTGCCTTTAATCCCAGCACTCAGGAGGCAGAGGCAGGCAGATCTCTGTGAGTTGGAGGCCAGCCTGGTCTACAGAGGGAGATCCAGGACAGGCACCAAAACTACACACAGAAACCCAGTCTCAAAAAAAAAAGAAAGAAAATGTGGTAAACCTTTTCATCATAAAAAAAAAAAAAAACCCTCTGGGGCTTCGGATGTAGATTGGCTGAAAAAGTTCCCTCCCATCTTGCACAAAGCCCAGAGTGTGATCACCAGCATCACATAAACCAGCTGTGTGGACACAGCCTTGGGAAGTAAAGGCCAAGAGGTTCAGCAGTTCAAGGTCATCCTCAACCACACAGTACATTCTAAACTAACTACACTACATGAAGCCCTGTCTTAGGAAAAAAGGAAGGAAGAAAATAGAAAGCTCGACCAAACACTCATCTCTAATTCCTGCCCAGCTACAGCTATATTTCTTCTGCCTCCTTTGCAGAACTCCGTATATGAAATCTTGGGATTGGAGAGGTAGCTAAGAGCACTTACTGCTCTTGCAATGGACCTAAGTTCAGGTTCCCAGCACCCACATGGCAGCTCACAACCACCTCTAACTCCAGTCCCAGAGGATCTGATTCCTTCTTCTGATCTCCAAGGGCACCTGGATGCATCAAGTAAACATAAACTCAAACAGGCACACATACACAAACAATAGATAAATAAACCCAGCGGCCTCTCCTCATAAGCACAATGAAAAAAGTGTAGGAAACTTTTACTGCCACCACTCCCAAATCCCCTATGACAGACTACCCGAGCCTGCGTAACCAGACCTTGAGGTCCACTCCCAGAACGCTGTATCTGCTCTACTGCCAGCACAGGACATCATAGCTCTTATTCTTCCACCTCTAATACTTTTGTTTGTTTGTTTGTTTGATTATGTGTGTCTGTTAGTATAGGTATGTAATGCCAAGGATTATTTATTTTGCTTTTTTTGGAGGAAGTTTCTCTGCATAGACCAGGCTGTCCTGGAACTCAGAGATCTGCCTGCCTCTGCCTCCTGAGTGCTAGGATTAAAGGTGTGCACCAGCACTGCCTGGCTTCTTATTCATTACATGTGTCTGTTAGTATGGGTGGACACGCCAAGGATTACATGTGGAGGGCAAAGGAGAACTTGCAGGAATTGGTTCTTTCCTTCCACCACACAGTGCTGGATCAATCGCAGGTTGTCGGGCTTGGGGACAAGCTCCTTTACCTTTTCCATAGTCTGCATCGTACATTGTATAGTTCTGATATCTTACCTCCATAAACTATATCCAGAGTCTCTTTTGTTTACTGATGAAATGACTGACTGAATCTTGGTCTCACGGAGCTATGGCTGTCTCAGACTCTCTGTAGCTGAGGCTGATCTTGAATTTCTGACCCTCCTGCCTCTACTTTCCAAGTGTGGCAACACAGGCCTTTGCCATCATGTTTGACTTCCAAGTCTCACTATTTTAAAGGACTTTAATGATATCTTAATAAGTCTGGGAGGGAAGCTTTTACCACATCCCCACCATTTTTTATCTCTCTTATTGAATAACCTCTAATTTCTTTCTCTGTTGCTCTCCAGTGTGTCCCCAGCAGGCTATCAAAACATTTTTTTTGGGAACTGACGTATGCATACAGGAAATGGTATACCTAAAATTCATTTGCTTTTTAAACATGCAACAGGCAGCCGAAGTTACAGATGAAACAAGCCTGGCCAAGCCAAGAATAATACTGAAAGCAAAAATCGAAATCCAATTTTCAAATTAACTTAAACATGTGCCTTTGAGAACCAACTAAACTTTGAGGTTGGCATCACAATTTACAGTCAAAGTTCCTACCTCATGGCCTCCATTGGCACTGCACAGTCTAGTCCCCGCCATCCCTTCCAAGGCTTCTGCTACCATCCACTGTGCCCTACTCTTCCAGAGCCCCTAGTCTCTTGCTTGCTCCTTGAACGTGCCGGGCACCCATCTGCGCAGGGGTCTTCCTCCAGTATCTATATCTAGTTCTCTCATCTTTTCGAGCCATAGCTTAAACATGACCTCCTTGGGGACCAGAGAGATGGCTTAACAGTTAAGAGCCCTTGTACATACTGCCCTTGTAGAAGAACCAAGTTTGGTTCCTATAACCCACATCAGGAAGCTCACAACTACCTGTAATTCTAGCTCCAAGGGATCCAACACCTGACACCTATGGTCTTCTGTGGGCTCCTGCTCTCAGGTGTACATGTCTATCCACAGACACACATACAAACACTTTTTATATATATATATATATGGCCCTCTTGGTAAAAATCTTCAGTCTGCTAACCTTTCCCCTATTTCAGAATCTCCTGATACTTCCCATCTCCTTCTCCTTGCTTTACTTTTCTCCACACCATTTATCACCATCTAATCTGCAATATCTTTCACTTACTTCATCTGTTTTTTTTTGTGACAATAATGAAATTTTTCTCAAGGCCAGAATTTGTTTCATTCACTACCATGTCACTCTTAGCACTTCTAACTCCTAGCACTCACTGTAAGCTCAGCAAAAATTTAGTCAATTAGAACCACCATGTTTATTTAATGTAAAACTAGGTTCAAGCCGGGCGGTGGTGGCGCACGCCTTTAATCCCAGCACTCGGGAGGCAGAGCCAGGAGGATCTCTGTGAGTTCGAGGCCAGCCTGGGCTACCAAGTGAGTCCCAGGAAAGGCGCAAAGCTACACAGAGAAACCCTGTCTCGAAAACCAAAAAAAAAAAAAAAAAAAAAAAAAAACTAGGTTCAAGATGGGTGGGCGTGGTGGTGCATGCTTTTAATCCTAGCACTCAGGAGGTAGAGACAGGCAGCTTGTCTACAGAGCGAGTTTCAGGACAGCCAGGGCTACACAGAGAAACCCTGTCTTCAAAAAACCATGAACAAGCCGGGCGGTGGTGGCGCACGCCTTTAATCCCAGCACTCGGGAGGCAGAGCCAGGCGGATCTCTGTGAGTTCGAGGCCAGCCTGGGCTACCAAGTGAGTTCCAGGAAAGGCGCAAAGCTGCACAGAGAAACCCTGTCTCGAAAAACCAAAAAAAAAAAAAAAACCATGAACAAACAAGCAAACCAAGAGCAGTGTCCCATAGTGCTGTGCTTTCTTTATTCACTAGATGTATGCACAAGCAAAACACTCGACATTCTTACCTATTTCACCGTGCTTTGTAATAGGGCCTGCGTGGATTTTCAATATATCTAATCTTGCTTGTTCATTTGGTAAATCAATATCTGAAAATAATAAGAAATTATTTTGTATTCCAGTTGTTGGTTTAATAAGGTAAGAGGAAGGTGGATAAGAAGAAAAAATTGACAAAGACGGAGAGAAACAGAGCAGATAAGAAATTAACTCACGTATTTTTCTATCTAATCTTCCTGGACGCAGCAAAGCAGGATCCAGTGTATCTGGTCTGTTTGTAGCCATGATCATCTTAACTCTATGCAGAGTATCAAATCCATCCATTTGATTTAGTAACTAAATAAAAAAATCAAGAGACAGACTTTACCAAACACATCCATGTATGTGTACATACACACAAAATTTAATGAAATAATAAAATTATTAAAACATAAGTAGCTAACAGACGATGCCTGCTAGTTGATAACATTATCAGTTATATGAATAACACTAATAATTGTGTTGTTCTAAAATACTTCTGGTTTTGGTTCTTGTTTTGAGACAGGGTCTCATATACCCCAGCCTAGCTTCAAATTTACTATGCAGCTAAGGATGACCTTGAACTTCTGGTGGACCTAAGTCTACCTCCAAGAGCTGGATTACAGCGATGGGCACCTAAATTTGTTTATTTGGAGCTAGAGACCAAACCCAGAGCTTCATGCATGCTAGCCAGGAACTCTACCAACTGCACTATATTCCCAGGACCCCAATTTAAGGTTTCTAAGACTGTATTTTAAGTCTAAAATACTGCATATACAGTCCAAAGTGAATGGTCTGACTGGTCCGTACAAGCTCCAAGCTAGTCAGGCTACACAGAAGATAGCCTGTCTAAACCTGCCAAAGCGGAACTCTCATCTTCTGAGTAGATCAATGTATTTGTGAAGCAATTTTCACACCACAACACAAAAGGGTTCCAATCGAATGCCCTGCGCTACCTAGTTTCCGTTGGCAGCGAGGGTCTTGCTTTGTGTGCCCTCTTCTTCACTTCACCACCTATCTCCCCAGTATTAAACTAGTCTGCCCGCCAGGTGACTCCAGTGTGAAAGACACGGGGTGGAAAAGAGCCAGAGAGCGCGATCTTCTGGATGTGAAGGGGAACTGCAGTCACGAACTCACAAACTACCTGCCCAAGATCAAGCCACTCAATAATTCCACCACCACTGGTGGGCTCCTGAGGAGGTGCTGGTAACTCATGGCAGCTGAGAAACACTAACCGACTATGAAGGTGGGACAGTGTTGGGGGTGTCTGGGAGGGGTGGGAAGGAAGGAGTGGTAGACGTGAAGATACACTGTATGTATGTATGAAGTTGTCAAAGAATAAAAGATTCTTTTAAAATCTCTATTTTAGTTGCCACAATCTTAGCAATAAAAAGAGTGGTTTTGAGAGCAACCACAAGCATAAATGTATCTTATTTACTACTAACAATCTTAATTCATGTTATTCAAACCACCACCAAACTAGCACAAAGCCATATGCTTAAGAAATGATATAATTTGTGCATCTGAATAGCTGATCTAGTAAAAAACAAACTATAGAATGGTGCAATTTTACCAAGTAGAATTTTGCACATAACTTTATTTATTTGTTGGATTTTTCAAGACAAGGCTTCTCTGTACAAGAGCCCCGACTGTCCTGGAACTTGCTTTGTAAACCAGGCTAGCCTCAAACTCAAAGAGATTCTCCTGTCTCTACCTCCTGAGTGCTGGGATTAAAGGTGTGTGCCAACACACCCAGCCCAATAACTTTGCTTTTTAGTATCTATTTTTCTCTTCATTTTCCCTCTTTAACATTAAAACTGCACATTTGGCGGAGGTGGTGGCACATGCCTTTAATCCCAGCACTCAGGAGGCAGAGCCAAGCCGATCTCTGTAAGTTCAAGGCCAGCCTGGTCTACAGAGTGAGATCCAGGACAGGCACCAAAACTACACAGAGAAACCCTTTCTCAAAAAACAAACAAACAAAAACACTCTGCACATTTAGATGGTACCGTATATTTTAATACATGTATAACACTTAAATCAGGTGAAACATATGTATTTCCTCAATTATCATTTCTTTAAGGTGAAAACATTACTTTTTCTTACTGTTCTGAAATACACACTACTTGATTTTTATAAAGACACCCCAATACCTAGCAGACAACACAATTGCTTGTTCTCGTCTACTTGGTGACCACTATCAACCTTTCCCATCTTTTCCTGTTCTTCAGTAATAGTTACTTCCTTCTTTGGTGTATGTGTGTAGATGTAATATGTATGGGGGGGGGGGGCGCGGTCATTTTGGAGGCCACAGTAGAAGGATGTCAGTGTACTGCTCTGCCGCTCTGCCGCTCTGCCTTATTCCCTGGAAACAGAGTCTCTCACTGAACCTGGAGTTACACCGGCAGTAATTGAGTAAGCAGGTCCTGGTAACTCTCCTGTCTCCACCCCTCATTATGCTGGCGTTATAGGTGCACAACTGCCAAGCAAAGTCTTTTAAATGAGTGCTGGGGATTTTCTCTCAGGTCATCATACTTCCAAAGCAATCACTCTTCCCCACTGAGCCATCCTAACAAACAACAGACTAGTCATTTTTCTTACTAAGAATTATGGCATATGAATGTGTTCATTCCTGGCAACATTTCAAATTTCATGTTTAACTCTCCATCTAAACTGCTATAAACATTTTCAACTTCAAATACGCAATCCTCACTTTTTCATTAATAAGTTTCTTTACATATATCCTCTTTACCAAATATTACCTCCATTAAAGTTCTCTGAATCTCTCTGTCAGCTGATGTACCCTCAGAAAACCGACGGCCACCTAAAGTAATAAATTTGGAAACACATAAACATTACTCTTTTGCTCTGTGCCCATCATTCAATAAAACAGAACATAATAGTACCCAGGTTAAAAATACTACACAGAAATTAAACAGAATTATACTAGGTGAGAAATGACTTTGGAATATTTCTTGTTTTATTAATGTTCAAGGTTACTTACTAAAACTGGTCCCGCTCTCCAACCTCTGAGAAGTCCTATCCAGGCAGGTAGTACTCTGAGAATGCCCACTCACTGTGCTACCGATTTCGTACAAGTCATAACTACTGGTCAGGCAGGAGGTTCTTTCAGTTTTTAAACAACTTCCTCTAACATTTACAAAAGATAAAATTTAAGATAAAATTTAAAAGGTGTCATTCTTACCAATAGCATCTATTTCATCCATAAAAATGATGCATGGCTGGTGGTCCCTGGCATAATTAAACATTTCTCTAATCAAACGAGCACTTTCACCAATGTATTTGTCTACAATAGAACTAGATACAACCTGATTAAAAGAAAAATAATAATATGTAAATTAGACAGTTCAAATACATTTCATTTCAATAATTATAAAAGAATTTCCCCATACCTTTAGGAAGTTGCAGTCTAGCTGGCTAGCAACAGCTCTGGCCAAGAGTGTTTTCCCAGTGCCTAGAAATATCAAATGTAGTTAGGTTAAAAGCAGAACCATTTTTAAAAGCCTTTCAACAACGTAGTCTTGGAGATGGAGAGATGGCTCCGTGGTAAAGAATGCTTGCTGCTCTTCCCAAGGCCCAGAGTCCAGTTCCTAGCCCCACGTTAGACAGCTTATAACTGCCTGCAACTCCAGTTCCAGGAGAACTGGCCTCAGTGGGCACTCACCTACATATGGCCTTCACACACCCAGATACACAGACACATAAAACAACAACATATCCTACTGGCAGTGAATCTTCTAAAACTGAAGCTAAATCCCAAATAGAATTTCCATTTAAAATTCTAAAGTAATTTACTTGAAATATTAAAACTTTTAATTTTAACTTGAAATATCACTGATTTTAATTGGGAAATAACTGTAAACATTAAAAGTATGATATTGGTATATATTGTAGAAAGATTAAATCAAGCTAATTAACATGGCTATTAACCCATATGTTTATTACTTTGTAGTGAAAACAATTAAAGTCTATTCTTTCACCAATCTGGAAATATCTAATACAGCAACGGCTATATTTTTTTGTAATCTGTAAACTCAGTTCATCTCTTTCCTCAGCGCCCCTTTAAAATAAACTCTTCTCTACAATTTCAACTTTCAAAACTCTCCCACCCAAGTGAGATCAAGTGGTATTTGTCTTTCCAGGCCTGCTTGCCTCACTCGGTGTCACTGCAAGACCATCCACGGTGACACAAACGACAGGACTAACTTCTTTCTCAAGACTAAACCATATTCTACTGTGTACATAATCCACATTTTCTTTTCCCTTTCATCAATTGATGGATATTGAGGTTTTCTTATCTTGGCTATTGTAACTACTACTACAATGAACATGGGTGTGCAAATGTCTCTTCAACATACTCATTTCAGCTGCTTTTACACACACATGCCTGCGCGCGCGTGCGCGCGCACGCACGCGCGCGCGCACACACACACACACACACACACACACACACACACAAGCAGGATTACTAGGTTATATAGTAGTTTTATTTTTAATTTTCTGAAGAACCCCATACTGTTTTCTAAAATGACTGTATCAATTTACATTCCTATCAGTAATGTAAAATTTCTTTTTTCTCCATATCTTTGCCAACACCCTTATTCATTACATTCATTCACTCATTCACTCCTTTTTTGTTTTGATTTTTGTTTTTTTGAGACAGGGTTTCTCTGTGTAGCTTTGCACCTTTCCTGGAACTCGCTTTGTAGACCAGGCTGGCCTCGAACTCACAGAGATCCACCTGCCTCTGCCTCCCAAGTGCTGGGATTAAAGGTGTATGCCACCACCGCCCGGCTTCATTCACTCCTTTTTTGATAACAGCCATTCTAACAGGTGTGAGAGAGTATCTCATCTTGTAATTTTAAGCATAATGAATACAGAACTTTAGAAATAAATAAAAAATTATTCTTACAATTATGGGATATGCATACTAAACAAATATTTTTTTAAAAAATTATTTATGCCGGGCAGTGGTGGTGTACACCTTTAATCCCAGCACTCAGGAAGCAGAGCCAGGCGGATCTCTGAGTTTGAAGCCAGCTTTGGTCTACAGAGTGAGATCCAGAACAGCCAGGGCTACAGAGAAACCCTGTTTCAAAAAAACCAAAACATAAAGAAAGCAAGCGAGCAAGCGAGCAAACTAAGTTAGCCCTATGAAGAGGCCAGTAAGCAGCACTCCTCCATGGCCTCTGTCTGCATCAGCTCCTGCCTTCAGGTTCTTGCTCTGTTTGAGTTCCTGCCCTGACTTCCCTAGGCAACGGACTGTGACCTGAGAGCTGTAAGCTGAAATAAACTCTTTCTTTCCTGAATTGTTTATGGTCATGGTGTTTTATCACAGCAACAGAAACCCTAAGACACACATATTCAAAAATAAATTATTTTTAAAAATTCTAATTTCACTTGATATCTCAAATTTTGTGACTAACAAGTTGTACCACTCATCTCAATCATTCCAGAAAAACTGTAGGCTAAATAATCAATTACGAGTCTGAATAATCAATATTTAATCACCACAAACTGTCCTTTCAAGTAAAAACTATTTCATGTAAAGCCTCTCACTTAGATGGCACTCAAATAACTAAATGTTTCTCCTAAACACTTTATATTTTTCAGCATGCAATCACATAACATACTTTATTTTTCCTATTCCATTACACAAAACACTCCTCAAGGATGAAAATTTAATCAATCCTTTCTACCCCTCTAGGAGCAACATTTCAGAGTGAAACTGCACTTCTGCTGACACTGCAGGTACATGGCATTCAACAACAGTGACTACTAGCAGTGTCGAATGCCAGTGTTGAGCAACCCAACCTACAGTGCCTCTGTACCATCAGGAGATGTCAACACTAGGAAACAGTCAAATAATCTATCAGTCTGATGACAGCAGTTCTGACTTGAAGGCGCCAAAGTGTCTTGGAAATATCCATATCCATGAATTGCAGTTTAAGGACTATCGTCTATAGAATTACATGCCTGGGACAAGGCACAGAGGGACTCCGAATGCCTGAGGGACCAGCAGATACACAACCCTTACCTCACTCTCAATCTCAACAGAGTGGAGACTGGAACTGCCTACATTAAATTCCTATCTGACTACTTTTTCATTCCTTCATCTACTCCTTTATTGAAGAGGTAGAGACAATTTGATACCAACCTGGTGGTCCATATAGCAAGCAGCCTTTGGGAGGTATTATTCCCACACGCTGGAATAACTCTGGGTTTGTAAGAGGTAATTCTATTACCTGAAAAAGAAGTTGCATGTTTCTTAAACAGTAAAAATTTTAATATATTTTAAAATATTTAAAGTCTAATACCATGCTATATAATCTATAAGGAAACTACACTTCCCATGCTGTACAAAATGACTTAAATAGTTTTGGTTTTATTTAAGATGGAGATCTCTTAAAATTAAAAAATAGTTGGCTTTAGCAAGCTATATTAGATTATACACAGGTATATACTTCGTAAAAATGTACTAGAAATGCATACTTAAAACCTGTGCATTTATCAGGTTCACATTTTGCCTTAATAAAAATTATACTATAAAGAAATCAGAGAAGCTGAGCCTGGTGGCATCCACCTGCAGAAGGCTAATGCAGGATGACTGCCCATTCAAGTCCTGAGTGGGTGATTTACTGAGACCCTGTCTCAGGAGACAGTGAAAAAGAACTAGAGTGCAGCTCAGTGGTGGAGCACCTGCTGGCACATGGGAAGTCCTAAATTGAATTCCCAGTATTAAAGAAATAATATTAGCCAGGTGGTGGTGGCCCATTCCTTTAATCCCAGCACTCCGTTGGCAGAGGCAGGTGGATCTCTGGAGTTTTCAGGCCAACCTGGTCTATAGTGTGAGTACCAGGACAGCCAGGGATATACAAAAAAATCCTTTCTCAAAAAAAAAAAAACCAAAATAAATAAAATAATAATAATAGTAATAATCAGCAAAGAATAAAAATGTCTTTAATAATTACAGAATATGACGCAAAATAGTTATAAACTAAGGAATGTTTTTGATGTCATGAATGGTCACCGAGAGAAAAGATATAAATATCCTCTGTTGGCACTGTGTCACAGCCTTAAACAAACACCAGCTCTGTTTTCTACTCTTCAATTCACATCAAGAAAAATAAAGAGCTGGACAGAGACTCGGTTGGTAGAGTACTTGTCTAACATGCCCAAGGCCCTGAGGTCTATCAAGGAGGAGGAAGAGAAGGAAGAGAAAGAAGAGGAGAAAGAGAGGAAGAGGAGGAAAAGGAAGAAGAGGATCTAGTCATACAATTTATTTATAGTACCAACTACAGGAGATAACGTCTATGTGATAACTATGCCTGTAAAGCATGGTTAGGACAAACAAAGGTGTGAAAAAAACAAAAAACATCTACATCTAAAATATCTGAAGATAAAAAGCATGAGCGTGTGTGTGTGTCCTCACGTATGTATGTGTGCACTTGCACATGATGGGGAGGAGGCGCATGTGCCACACTACACTTGTAGGCATCAGAAGAGAACTTCATGGAGTCAATTCTGCGTTCCTCTTTTATCTGTACCCCAGAGATCACACTCAGGTTACTAGGCTTGAATGGCAAGCACGTTTACTGGCTAGGCTAGCTTAACAGCTCAAGGAGCCTATACCTTAATAACTGTTTCAGAAAGGTTAATGAGCTGAGGTCTAAGGATTATGAACCACTATGAACCACTCATCCAAGAACTACTTCCAACCCTTCTCAGTCATTCCTAAACACTTGGGCTTGCATCAGGAAAAATGTATCAGCACAACAACAGAATTTCCTGGGTTATGAGACAAGGCAATCCTAATCTGATTCGTCACTTAAAAGCCAGATGGTGCTGGGCAGTGGTGGCACACGCCTTTAATCCCAGCCCTGGGGAGGCAGAGCCAGGCGGGATCTCTTGAGCCCAGCTTGGTCTACAAAGGGAGTTCCAGGACAGCCTGGGCTACATAGAGGAAACCAAAAAAGTCGAAAAAAAAGGAAAGGAAAAAACAGCTTAAAAACTTTAAGTCACTTCTATAGCCAGTATTTTCCTAATGAGCAACAAATAGTTTGAATAAAATAAAAACATTTACAGCAAAGGTAACGACAATTTCCTATTGTGCCGAGATGTTAACATCACTGGCTTTATGGAAAAACCACACAGCATGTTGCCCGACATGCTGACCTAAGCACACTAAAGAAGTGAAAACTATACATGGCAAGGCCATTAGATTATATCAATCCTTCTTCACTCTCCCCTACCTTTATTTTTTTCCACAAAAGGGATTTTCCTAACACCAAACATCTCCAGGAAAACACATACCAGCTATGTCTATAGCTAGAAATTCACTGCTACTTTAAGTCAGAGTTTCAAATGTAAAATATACAGAAACTAAAAAAAAAATGATTTTATATCCTGTTTCCCTCTTCAGATATCCTAAAAGCAGTAGTGCAGTAGTCTTAGATAAAGAAATACAGCACTTACCTCTCTTAACTCCCGAATCTGTTCTGATAGCCCTCCGATCTCAGAATAAGAAACATTTCCAGGATCCTCATGAGACATGTTGTAAACCAAAGGATCCACCTCCCTTGGCAAATACCTAAAATGGAAAGAAAAAAAAAAAAATCAGGTACTTTTCTTTCAAAAGATTTATTTTCTCTCAGCTTATATAGTAAGTATAAACAATTTACTTATGCAAGCACCTATAAGTACCTTAAAGACATTTAACTTAATAAGAAATAAATAAATAAATGGTAAGTAGTAAAATCTCTGATGACTCTACAAGTCATGTGTTTTCAGAAAACCTTCCCTTTGAAAATGAAAGGCAAATTAAACAATAATAAGAAACTCACCTCATTATGGTTAGTGTAGTCATATCCAAAGCAACTCTCGTTCCTGGCTTCAGTTTACTTTTATCAAGCTGGTTTTATAAAACAAAAAAATTTTACACCAACATTTAAAAAAGGAAACATTACTCAACATTTAGTCACTGACTAAATTAATTAAAAGTGTCTAGTTCTTTATTACTTGTATACATCATCCAAGACACAAACATCATATTATAAAGGCCCTGTCAATGGAAGAGCTAATAAAGCAGTAACTCTACAGTTATTTCTATATGATCCTCATAAGAGTGTCCTCTGTGAACCCTCAGTATGAAGTCAGAGATCACTAATACATAAAACCTGAGTGGAAGATTGTCTTTATAGTCTTGTAAATTTTTTTTTACGTGTGTGTGTGTGTGTGTGCGCGCGCGCGCGCGCGCACGCGCGTATGTATAAACAACAGTATGCATATACAGTCAGAGGACAATTTGCAGGAATTGGTTCTCTTCTCCTACCATTACCATGGTTCTTGAGATTGAATTCATGTGGTCAGGCTCGGTGGCAAGTGTCTTTATCCACTGAAATGGCCATGTTTTTGAAGAAAGGATGGACTTTGGAATTTTGTTCTCAAGGCTCATTACTGAATATAATTTTGTTCATTATTTTGATTCAAAATCTATAGAAAAAAGTTACTTTGGGAACTGGTACCAGAATATATACAGGAAAACAAAATTCCCTTAGTGAACATTTTTGGGGGAAAAGAGAAATAGTTTGTATCCATTAAATATATTTTGAAAATCTTCTAGAAGGAAACATGTATATGCATAATCATAAAAGATAAGGAAACCATTGTTTTCTCTTAAGAGATTTTCATCAACATACTAAGGAAGGCAAGCCTGTGATGGTGGTGCATGAATTTAATCCCAGGCCTCAGGAGGTAGAGGCAGGAGGATCTCTGAGTTCGAGGTGGTGAGCCTGGTCAACAGAACGAGTTAAACAACAACAAAAAAAACCCCTCAAACTACCTTGCCTTTGGATACAACAGACCTTATACTGAGTACATTAGGTTGACTATCAGCACACCTTTGCATGGTAACTTACTGGATATTATATTCAACTGAAGCACATTACACTTAAGATGTCACTTGTCAGAAATAAAGTTACTTTCCAATAGTTTCAAAATTGTTTGCCAATACATTTTGAGAATCATAACTTACTTTGTATAAGACTCCACAATGAGCTACAAATTTAGGAGATTGTGCTCTTTAAAACTGAAATGACCCATCCATGCAAGATAGTCACTGATAATGTCACTGACTAAATTAATTAAAAGTGTCTAGTTCTTTATTAATGACCAGACCAAGAGTGGGCTCTCATCTCTGGAAAGTTTCTTGGTGCCCAAGCTCAGGGGTAGAACATTTTGAGACAAAACCTTAACTACATCAGTGCTGGGGGATGAGGGGGAGGGAGACTAGTGAGGGATTTGGAGTTGCCTAGTAACATCTGCCTCTTTTGCAAGGCCCATCAGTATCTTCCAGACACTACATAATACATTCAAACCATGGTCAAGGTTGTGGACCATCGGGGAAGCATCGTGGAAGTGAATGTGGCTGTTAGGGGTGGAAGGCTGAGAAATGACCAGGCAGGCACAAAATAACACCAAGAGAGGATGGTGTTACCTTAGTTATTTCAAAATGAAGTGATGGGTAAGGAAATGGCTCAGCTTGTAAAAGCACTGTTTTCAAGAGGGAGGACCCAAGCTCATATACCCCTCACTTCTGTAAAAAGCCAGACATGGCTACTGGTGCTTGTTAGCCCAGTGTTGGTAAGTGGAGATAGGCAGATCCCAAGTTCACTGGCTGGCCAGCCTAGCCAAGACTTCCAGTTCTACATGAGAGTCTGTCTCAATGCAGTAACACGGAGAACGATGTCCTGCTCTGGCCTTCCCATAGGTGCATCAAAATTACATGCATATCTCTCTCTCTCTCTCTCTCTCTCTCTCTCTCTCTCTCTCTCTCTCACACACACACACACACACACACACACACACACACACACGAGACAATGAAGTAAAAACAGGCAAAACATTAAATATTAAAGCATTAAAAAAACAGTCTTTATAGGAAGCTATTTCAACACAATCAAGAAATAGCTTAGAAATGCCAAATTTTGGTATCTAGAGGGCCTTAAAAGAAATACAAAAGCCCTCCTGATTAGGCTATAACAAAAATACATTTTCATTACTAGGAATTGAACCTCAGGTCTCTCACATACTTGTCATGTATTCTGCTACTGAGCTACATCCCCAACCCTAGGCCTGTAAAATTTCAAAATGTTTATTTTACGTATATGGGTGTTTTGTCTGCATATACACCGTTAACACGTGCATGCCTGGTGTCTGCAGAGACCAAAAGAGGGTGTCAGATCCCTTAGGAATGGAGTTCCAGATGGTTGTGAGCCCCTTTGTAGGTGATCAGAATCAAACCTGGTTTCTTTGGAAGAGCAGTCAGTGCTCTGAACCGCTAAGCTATCTCTCCAGCCCCTAGACTTGTAAAATTTGATTAGAATATTACTCAGTTATATGCTGAAATCCTAAGATTAGATTTACTCTCAATGTTAAATACTATTCTAGACTCTTGCTATATCAATGTTTTAAAACCTGAAATTGACATGATGGCATATACCTGTTACCCTGGCACTCAGGAGGCTGAGGCACCAGTACTGTTAGCTTAAAGTCAATATGGGCTACACAGCAAGATCCAGTTGCATAAAACAAAACAACAATGAAAACATAAACTCAACATAAAATACTCAGAAAAGCCGGGCGGTGGTGGCGCATGCCTTTAATCCCAGCACTCGGGAGGCAGAGCCAGGTGGATGGATCTCTGTGAGTTTGAGGCCAGCCTGGGCTATAGGAAAGGCGCAAAGCTACACAGAGAAACCCTGTCTCAAAAAAAAACCAAAAAAAAAAAAAAAAAACCAAAAAAAAAAAAGAAAAAGAAAAAAAGAAAAGAAATACTCGGAAAAAGTCTTCCAGTCAACACTTAAAACACTTCCTAAAGAATAGAATGGTATATAGAGTGCATATGCTACTAGATCTAAGCTACTTGTTGGCATTTTCTAACATCTGCAAAATGAAATTCAAAGGTATTTCAACTTGCCTATTCTGGTCTAACTGACCTCCTATAAAATTAACTACAGTAGAGTCTCTAAGTAACATTTTTGAATATTTTAAATGTAAAACACAGGTAACTGATAGCCAAACACTTTTAACCCTCTTCAAGAAAGACATTATATTAAAGCAATTTTTTCTAGTTCTAAAATGATTTGATTTCTAAATACTCACCTCTGACTTAGACAATGTGAAACGGTAGGGACTAAGAAATTCCAGGAGCAAAATCTATGACTTCGATCCAAGCTTTGCTAATCATTTGCTGTGTCTGAACAAACCACTCTTGGGAGTTACCAGCACAATGCCTAACCAGCCTATCTTAAGAATTAAGTGACTTTCATGAAAGTACTCCTTTCAGTGACAAAGCCTTATGCAAGCAGAAAGTATTTATTACCTGACGTCGACAACCTACAACATATCTTGGTCCATTTGTTGCTTTAACAATGACTAGAAGAAGAAAGAACAAATTGAAAAACAAATTTAGAAAACAGATATATCTACATCCATGGTGGGCGTAGTTTTATTTCTGGCCTCCAAGAACACTACATACGAAATCTAGCTTATGGAAAACACCACCTTCCTGCGTTGCTGTCGCTAGAATAACAGGCACTTCAGGGCTACCCTGACAGCTCATGAAATCAAGGCAATGACAGCCAAGCCCACCGGCCTGACTGAGTCCCAGTTCCCGGGTCCCACTCGGTGAAAGGAGAACGCCAACTCCCCCACGAGTTGTCCTCCGATCTCCACAAGTGTGCTGTAGCACATGCACACACACCCTCACACACATTCACAAACAAAGAAATGTAACAAAAATTAAAACAGCTTCCCATGGTGGCGCAGGCCTTAAACCCTGGCACTGGAAAAGCAAAGGCAGGCAGACCTCTCGTTGAGTTCAAGGCCACCCTGTTCTACATAGTGAGCTGCATCCAGAGTTACAAAGTGGTATCTGGTCTCAAAAATCAAAATAAGATAGGCATTTCAAAAGTTGGGAAGGAACTGGGGCTTTTTGTTTTTGCTTTTTAACTGATTAGTAAGTTAATCCACTTACATTTTTCTTCTGTTAACTGTTTAAGCACTTCACCCACAATCTAAGAAAGAAAAAAAGTCACATTACCTTTTGCCAACAGCTTAAAAAAAAAAAAAGGCAACTTACTCACTTTCAAACTTTATAACCTACCTGCCCAACACTTTGTAGTGCCTTGAGATCATTTTCAGACTTTTCATACTGCTTGGTAAGTTCTTTTAATTGTTCCCTTACTGAAATAATAAGATGCCAACATTTTAAATTAAAAAATAACTGCGTTAAAATGTTTAGGATAATCCGTAAATCAGACCTTTTACTGCTACACGGGATCACCTGGCTTGCTCTCTGGTTGCCTACACTATAACATAAAGTCAACCAAGGCAATTCTTCACCGAATCATACAGGCTGCGGTCTTCTCTCATCTAATTTAACTATGCAGGCTTTTCAAAACGTAAATGCTCAGGGCGAGCAAACCAGGCACCTAGTATGAAGCCCAAGGAAAGACGAGAAAGGTTATTACGGCCACTCTTTTAGGCTTCACGATTGGCTCTCTGCTCAGGGAGCTGCTTTGACCCAAGCGTCTTCCCGTCCCCGGGTCCGGAGACTCCAATCCTGCTTTCCTTGCACCTGGGCTATGTCTCCAGCTGACTTGACCCTCACTCCTCTAGTCCTCCCCTCCCCTTCCACCTCAGAACTGTGCCTGTTCCCTATGCCACTGGGACTGGGACTGGGCCATTTCCACGGTCGAGGCGGTGCTGCACGGGGCGGGATGACAAAGCGCCTTGTCCCTGGACTCAGGCCTTCCCAAGCCGGGCGCTCTGTTTTCGGGCTCGGCCGAAGCCTCCGCTCTACCGGAGGTGGAAGTGGATCCAGGCATGAGAGACTTTGGAAAGGTTCACTCACGCTCCTTAAGACGGCCGTCAATCTCCTTGTGCTCTAGCAGCTTCTTGCGGTAGTCCTGAAGCGCCTTATCTCTAGGGTCCGCCATGATGAGAAGCCGTCGCTCATAGGGGATGCCGGGAATGGCCATGGCAGCCCGGGCGGGGGAGGGGGCGGGGCGAGGGCGCAGAGGCGGTCCGGGGGCGGGATCGAGGCTGGCTCCGCCCTTTCCGGTTGGCCCACCTCTCGCTCCCGGCGCACCTAGAGCGGCGCAAAGCCAGGAAAGCGTTGAAGGAGGCCTCCGGCCACACTGTCCCCTACAGGCCAGAGTGGGCAAAGCCGAGCGCTTCTGTGAATGGCCTTGGTATAAAGTCACTGCTTTTTCCTAGAACCACCGAAGGCTCTGTAATAAACTGAAAACGAAGAGGAAGTGACAAGTGACAACCTTTTTTTTTTTTTTTCTGAGACCATGACTTGTAACCCAGGGTGACTTCGCACTCACCCCGTAGCTGAGGACTTGAACTCTGGTCCTCCTGCTTGGGACTACAAGCGTGCCTTGCACATCAAGTATATGCTGCATGCAAATAGAATCCAGCGTCTCTTGCATGCTAAGCAAGCACTCTTCCAACGAATTACATTCCTAGATAACCTCCTTTTTCTTTCCCAAATAATTTATTTTTATTATGTGTCTGTGTGTCTGTGTGAGTGAATGCCACCCGAGTGCGAGTGCCCACAGAGGCCAATAGAGGGCATGGGATCTCCTCGTACTAGAATTACAAGCAGCTGTGATATTTTAAATTCTTATTTATTTTATTTTATGCATATAAATGTCTTGCCTGCATGTATGTATGTATGTATGTGCACCACGGTGTGCCTGGTGCCCGAGGAGATCAGAAAAAGCTCCATGATCCCCTGAAACTGGAGTTACAGATGGTTGTGAGCCACTAAGTTGGTACTGGGAAGCCAACCCACATCCTCTGCAAATAGCAACAAGTATGCTGGGGGGGGGCGGTGGCACATGCCTTTCTTTAATCACAGCACCTGGGAGGCAGAGGTAGGCGGAGCTCTGTGAGTTCAAGGCCAGACTGGTCTACAGAGTGAGTTCCAGGACACCTAGGGCTGTTACACAGAGAAACCCTGTGACACAGAGAAACCCTGTCTCGAAAAACAAAGCAACAACAAAAAAGAGCAACAAATATGCTTACCCTCTGAGCTACTCTATTTTATAAATTGTTATTCGCCAGCTGGAAATATAACATTGGTAGAATACTTGCTTAGCATGCAGAAGGCCCTGAGTTTAACCACCCTAAAAGTAAATGAATACACTCTACAAATACAGCCTTTTGATATCATCTGCATGTACAGAAGTAGGCAGTTTCCAGTCACTCAATAAAGTAGTGACCTGCTTATGATCTGGTAAAGAGATTAAAAGGGATTTAGGTAGGGGCCAGAGAGATGGTTCAGTGGGCAAAGGTGTCTCTCATGGAAGCCTGGTGGCCTGAATTGGATTCATGGAATACACTTAAAGGTGTCATGAGGGCTCACATGTACAGATGCATAAACAATTAATCATAAAATTATTTGAATGGAATAAATGCTACAATGGAAATAAAAGTACTATTATGGGATAAGGAGGAGAATGAATTTTGAACACATCTAAGATCAGAAGGTGCCCACCAAGCCACTGACTGGGGAACCTTCTGAACTGAATAAGCAGCAAATGCAAGGTCCTGAGGTAAAGAGCTTGGCTCACTTCTAGTAGTGAAAGGAGGCCAGCAGGATTGGAAGGAGGTGGGCTAGAGATGAGGAACATAAGGTGAAGTTTCTGCAGTGACTGAGGTAGGAACTTTGTAGTCTGCTGGGACCATCTCAGTTTTCTTCGGTGGGGCGTGGTGATACCTTTGTAAAATCAGCATAGTTGTGCATACTTTAAAAGGTTGTCATGACTGTAAATAGACTGTAAATAAACATAACTAAAGATGTTAATCCAACATGGGGCATATGGCAATTGTGTTCTTTTACATTGTTCTTAGGCCAGGAGTATAACATTGATAGACCACTTGTCTAGCTTACAGCTGGCCTTAACCCCCAGCACCCTAAAAATAAATGAATATGCTTTACAAATACATATAGAGTTATATGAATTAATGTCCAAAGTGACAGAGGCCTCCAAATGTATTAGGATAAGATGATGTGGCTATTCTGTTAAGTGTTCTGTTATATTTTTTCTAAATATGGGTCTTGAAATAGACAATAAACAAAGATAACTTAGGCATGGATTGTCCTTTTTCCCACCCCGTTACAACTATTCGGATCAAATGAGGAGGTTCATACCAATCTGTGTCAACTCTAACATCAAGAAGAAAAGACAAGGCAGAGTATAAAAGGCAGACTAATTCGTCATAGTTCAACAAAAATATACGCACACAGAGGCTGGACAGATAGCTCAGTGGTTAAGAGAACTGGCTACTTCCAGGTCTTCCCAGCACCCACATTGTGGCCCACAAACATCTCCATAACTCTAGTTCCATCCAATGACCCTTTCTGGCTTTGATGGGCACCAGGCATGCTAGTGGTACACAGACATACAGGCAGACAAAACGTCCATACACATAAGATACAGTACAAGTTGCCGGGCGGTGGTGGCGCACGCCTTTAATCCCAGAACTCGGGAGGCAGAGCCAGGTGGATCTCTGTGAGTTCGAGGCCAGCCTGGGCTACCAAGTGAGTTCCAGGAAAGGCGCAAAGCTACACAGAGAAACCCTGTCTCCAAAAACAAAAACAAAAATAAAAACAAAAACAAGATACAGTACAAGTTTATTCTCTGGGTTTAAAAAAATATATGAGCATAAATTAGGATATAATTTTAATACCACTTTCCTTAACCTTTCAACTCCTGATTCTTTTTTTTCTTACCCATTTGGCAAAATTCCAACCCCACAGTAATCCCTTAAAGAATTGATGTATACTTATACAGAGAAAATATGTAAGTGAATATGCCAAGCACTGTGACAGCTAAGCAGAAATATTTAACAAAAAAAAAAAATCTAGATACTGGAGAAATGGCTAAGAAGTATGTACTGTACTTTGAACCACAAACATTTCATCCCACAGTTTTGCTGTCTTAGGAACTTAGGAGCAAACCCAAGTTTACTTCCCAGTATCCACATCTGTGGCTCACAACATCCTATAACTCCAACTCCAGGGCATCTGGTGTCCTCCTCTGGCCTCCACAGGCAACTGCATTCATGCATGTGTGCACATTTGAGTACACACACATACACACACACACACACACACCACACACACACACACACACACACACACACACACACACACACACACGATTAGAAGAATAAATCTCAAAAATAGTCTAAGAAATGTCACCAATACTCAAAGAAGTTTAAATATCAGAGTAAAATAGAAGAGATATGAAAATATAGGATCGTCTTAGTTTATTTGAGAGTCATTGAAAGTGGTATAACAGAGGACTAAAGAAATGGCTCAATGGTTAAGAGTACTGGCTGCTCTTGCCAAAGATTGGGGTTCGATTCTCAGCCGTCACATAGCAGCTTACAACCATCTGTATTCCAGTCCCAGGGGATTCGATACTCTGTGCTTGCCCCCATGGGTACTGCACACATGCACACAGTGCACAGATATACATGCAGCAAAATACCCATACACATACACAAAAATGCTAAATAAAAAATGTTTTAAATGAAGTAATAGATTTAAACCCTCATAAACCACACATAGTCTTCTAATCTACACTCTTAGAATTTAGTACTGACGGGTATAGCAATTTTAAAATGTGTGCACAGCTTTGACACTTACCACTTTAGGAAATGGAGCATACATAATTCCTCTTCCCCAGACTAGTGACTTCCTCCTGATGATGAAAGCGGGCGTGGCGTACACCTGCTGAGACTGGGTCATTATAAACTGAGGCTTCCTTTTTACTCTCCTTGGATCACTCCCTCTGGGGAAAGCCAGCTGCCGTACCATGAGGATACATCAGCAGAAAGTCCCACATGGCAAGAATAGTCACCGGGGAACCAAGGCCTCCTGCCAACAGTCACGCCAGTGAGTTGTTGTATTGGCTGAAGATGTCCAGCCCTAGGATGACCTCAGATGAATGCAAGTTTAGTCTTGATTGCAACACTGTGAGACTGAGTCATATAGCTCAGCTCAATCATCTGCTCCTGGTTGCTGGCCCAGCAAAACTGTGAGATGAAATGTTTGTGATTTAAAGCCACCAAGTCTGGGAGTAAATTGTTACACAGTGTCAGGTACTGCTTTTTTTTTTTTAAATGAGAGAAATTGGCAGATAGTACCAGATAGGCAAGTAACAACTCCTTTTGCTCACGTATCACATATGACCCCCAAGGTTTTGTTTTGTTTTTCCTTTGGATGTAGCTCGTCTTAGACTCATGGACTCAAATAATTCCTCTTACTTCAGCCACCTGAGTTATCTGATAATAGCCAGGACTATAGGCATGTGCCATGGCCTGTACACTCTCAAGTGTTTAGAATTTTTCATCCTACATATGGACTCCAAATATCTACCAAAATGCGCTTAATCAGAGACAGGGTATCTCTATGTAGCTTTGCGCCTTTCCTGGAACTCACTTGGTAGCCCAGGCTGGCCTCAAACTCACAGAGATCCGCCTGGCTCTGCCTCCCGAGTGCTGGGATTAAAGGCGTGCGCCACCACCGCCCGACAAACATCCTTGATTTTAATCAGACAAGATGAATCGTAGGAAGAGTGGTGTAGTATGGCCATAGTTCTTGTTTTCATTGAATTATTATATACAGATAATCTGTAACAACACTAGAAAGATTCAAGTAGAAAAGAGCCAGGCATGGTCTTGACACATAGTGTAGGTTGGCCTGGAACTTTCTGCAATCCTTTAGCCTCCTCACTTTCAGGGTTCCTGGCATACACCACACCACCAGGCCTAAAATATTGTTTTGTCGGGAATGGAAGGCAGGTGCAGGCGGATGGCCTCAAACTTTCTATCTCAGCCTCCCGAAGAACTACAACTGCCTGCCTGCCTGCCTGCCATGCCTGACCTCCAAATAGCTTACAGCTTAAATCTCCCTTCAAATATGATTAACAGTCTGTTTGGGTATATAATTCTCTCAAGATTTTGAAGGTCCTGGTTCACTGTCCTGTGGCTTCTAGAGTGTTGGTTCTTTATAAGGAAGCAGGTTTCTGGTCTTTCACTCTAAACCTTTGTGTCTGGTAGAGACATTTCCCAATCCCGATGTTGGGTACTCAGGGGACCCTGAGTCTGGGTGGTCATCATCCTGCTTCTCATTTGGCTCTTCTTGTTGATTAGTTCTAGGATCATTTTCTCTGTCTTCATATTTTCACTTGGTGGTTAGATTTTTATTTCTGTTATGTGTTTAGTTTCTTCTGGTTGTTTTGAGGCAGGGTGTCACTCTGTAGCCAGGGCTGGCTGCAGAACAGAATAAAGGGGTGGGTAGGATGAGGGGAATGGGAAGTGAGTATGTGGTCTCTGAACAGTGCAAGTGTTCTGGGTGGAGGTTTAACAGTGTCTCCACAAAATCCATTTGTGTTTGGTTCGGGGCTTGTCTTCTTTCCCTGAGTCATCCTGAGGCTTGGAGTTTTTAGTCACTCTTGACTGCACAGGCCTGGCTTTGACATGGTCTCTGAATGAACTCGGATAGCTCCACACACTCAATCAACTGGTGGTTGGAGCCCTGGTTTGCCATCATTTCCCCCACAACCATACCTGCTGTAAATTTTTTCCAATTCTAATGTTATTGTGTTCTCACCCTCACCCAAAATTATTACTGTCTTCTAATGGGCTGCAATTGGCCGCTTGTCCTCTAAGTTACAGCATTTGCTCTAATTTGTTGTGTTTTTTTTTAAACAACACATTGTCCTGTGACACCTTAAGCTGTCATTACCCTTTTAGATTTGTTAATTGGTTAATTTACTTGTACATTCATCAATCTACCCAGGAGTCATCTTGTGAAATACACACTCTACTGGGGAAGCTAAAAATATCAAGTCAAGGTCTCTACCTTGTGATGAATGCAGAAAACCTATACATAAACAGGTTTACGGAAGCATAGGACAAGAAGAAAAAATTGTCAAGTCTGGAAACTCATTTCGAGTGAGCAAAGATGTGGAACCTGAAACAGGGCACTGGGGTGGTGGTGGTTAACAACCCATCATTTTAAAGACAGAAAGGCTGGAAGTAAAGCTGGAGTAGGTGGGCCAGAGCACATGGGACCTTGAACACCATGTTAGGAGTCTCGAGCTTAACTTTTCAAACAGCTGGGAGCATTGGAACTTTGTAATCTGATCAGATTTACATATTTGGGAAACTGGCCTTGGGTGGAGGATTTGGGGGGGGGGCGGGGCTAGCTGATTAGTTAGGGGAATGAGGAAATAAAGTAGGTCCGAAAGAATAGGGGCCAGAGTTCAGTTCTACTTCATAAAGATGGAGAAGAAACATTGAAGATGTATGTAAAGGGCAGACTGTCGGGGCATCAGAAGGTTGTGGGATGTCAAGGAGAACAGAAAACAAAAAACAAAACAACAACAACAAAACAACCCAAGGCATCTTCCTGATTTCCAGATGCCTAGCCACAGATGGTGTGACCAACCGTCTCTCAGAAAAGCAGGTGTACCTGTCCAATAGACAGTTGAATTGTGACACTCAAGGGCCAGAGCTGAACTAGAAAGACTTGGGAGTCTTTTTTTTTTTTTTGGTTTTTCGAGACAGGGTTTCTCTGTGTAGCTTTGGAGCCTGTCCTGGAACTCACTCTGCAGCCCAGGCTGGCCTCAAACTCAAGAGATCTGACCGCCTCTGTCTCCCAAGTGCTGGGATTAAAGGCGTGGGCAACCACCGCCCAGCATACTTGGGAGTCTTGAGTGTAGAGAAAATATTTAAAGTTATGGGACTAAGCAATTTTCTTGAAGATAGTGAATTGATACTAAAGGATAGATGGAATCCTAAGGAGTGGTCACATCTTAAAGGTGGACTGTGGGAAAGATCATGAAGAGCATAAATAGTATCAGGAAAAGGTATAAGACACGGGTGTGATGGTCTGTAATCCTAGCACTTGGAAGGATGGGGCAGGAAGATGGTGAGTTAGAGTCTAGCCTGAGCTATGTGGTGAGACAGACAAAAGGGGAGGTGGTCATAAAGAGAACCTGAAGTGTTTCCTACATAGTACATTGAATTTGAAGACAGAGGAATCAACACTGGCCAAATGCAGCATGTATTTCCTGGAAAATGGTCGCCGGGTTTAGTGATAATGTCACTTGAAGAGGCATAGCAGGACTGGTAACCTGGAAACCAGATAGAGTGGAGGCTGAGACAGGAATGGGAAATTAAGAAGTGACTATAACACATAGCTTGCTTGTTCAGGAAAGACAGCTTGAGTAGCCATGCCTTCCCACCTCAGGTTGTTCTAGTCACATGGCAAGAAAGGTCTGACAATCTTGACATTGGTGTTCAGTAAAGATTAGATACATGAGTCTAATCATGTGGCACCAAGCCTGTAAGGTTTTGCTTTGTGATTCTTCCTTGACTACATCGTTCCCTTTAACCTTTTTCTTTCTTGTCTGTTTAGTGCTGGAAATGGTGTAGGCGCGGAGGTTCCTGTAGACTCCTTCATATCCCATTTTGAAAAACTGGCTCAAGCCACTTCCTGCTTTGCTCATTAAAACAATAATAGCTGTTATTTACATAGCAATCAGGATCTGTCAAGAAATGCTGTGTGCCTTAAAAACAAAACAAGAAATGCTGAGTGCCTGAAGTCCGTCATGATGTTGTTGTAGTAATAGAATAACAAAGTTGTGATCCTGTTCATCTCCCTCAAATTTAATGTTGTTGAACAAAGCTGTAACAGATCAGGGAGGCTGGGTTTCAGAATCAAAGACTGAACTTTGTATCCTGTGGCCTTTGTGAAATTTTATTGAATGACTAATCAGTTACTTCATGGGCGCTCTCACACTCGGAATGACTGCCCAGGAAGGCATTATTGAAGAAAGGCTTACAGGTTCCTGCATCAGTCTAAGATCTTGAGCTGCATCATGCTTGCTTCCAAAAACTTGGAACTTTACTCATTTAGTATTCTTTTCTTGCCCTGCCTCTCATTTTTGATGGCTGAGTACTTGGTCATAAGAAAGCTAGACATCCAAAACAGAAAAGACTCTGGGAGTCTATGGTATGTTTGAGACAGGAGCCACGCTTAAGGGGTCTCAAAAGTTTGCAATTCAGTGTAGAAATACGAAAATGTTATCAAAGGTTTCCTACAAATGTTGAACGTGAAGAGTGCAGATATTTCTGCAGTTATAACTTTCAACTCACTCGAATGTATACACAGAAGTAGGATATTTATGGAAATGATCACGTTCGCAATTCCATGTTTAGTTTCTTGAGGAATCGCTATTATTCTCTAAATTCGACGTAATTATTTTCCTCAATTCTTTTAAAGTCAAGGCCTTGCTACATAGCCCCAAGTTGTGAACACTAGCTGTCCCCCCATCCATTTATGAAAAGAAAGGGTGGTCTTCACCTTGCTCTGGATGTGAAATGCGCCTGGTTCGCAGAAAACACATTATTTTATGAATAAAATTGAAATTTGAGTACACGTTGAGCTAACATTTTCCCTATACTGGTTTAATAAAAAACATTTCTTTATCATTTATTTAATTATTCATTTACAATAAGGCCTAACTCTAGCTAGGCAGTACCGGAAGTATGTAGCTCAAGCTATCTTCGAAACTGAGCAATCCTCCTGCCGCAGCCTCTGGAGTGTTGGGATTATTATGGGCGTAAACCGCGACGCGCAACCCGTTTGGAAACCAATTTCACCTGTTCCCTTTCTAGTTGGCACAGCCACTAGAGAATTCGAAGTCGTTTGTGCGGCTGTGCTCCCCAAGATGAACATCCTTTTGGCTTTAGGCGGCCACAGCACGGCGGACACGTAACCCAGGCTCGATTTCCTCGTAGGGAGTTGGGGCTGAGTCGGCTTGAGCTCGGGGGCGGGGCGGGCAGGGCAGTGAAAGCCGGGAGCCATGGCTCCGGGGAGGCCTCGACCCCGGAAGGACCCCGGAAGGAAGCTTGCCGGCCAGGTGGACCGTAGGAGGCTGAGTGAGCGGGGCGAGCCGAAAGGCACCCGCGCGAGGCTCGCGCGCAGCCGCACGTCCGCAGGGGAGGGGGGAGCAAGGGGCTGGGGCGGGGCCTGGGCGGGGCGCGGCGGCGGGGCGGGGCCTGGCGCGGGGTTTTTCTGCAGGCGCGCGGCCTGCGCCCGGGAGCCGGGGACGTCGGCGCGGGCGGAGGGCGGCGGGCGGCGATGGGCTGCGGCTGGGGCTTGCTCGTCGGCCTCCTGGGCGCCCTGTGGCTGCTGTGCTCGGGCCACGGCGAGGAGACGGCGGCGCAGCGCTGCTTCTGCCAGGTGAGGCGCGCGCGGCCGGCCCACGGGCTGCGCATCTCCGAGCGCGGGCGATCCCGGGTGCGCGGCCCGGACGGCGTTCCCGGTCGCCCCGGGCCTCGGGACCCTGCGATGGACGCGGGCGCCTGGACAGCCTGTCACACACTGTCCCTGCATCCTGCAGTGGCCGCTCTTCGTCGCGGAGTTCACAAGACCGGGGGTTGTGGCGTGGACCCGGCACCTGGGCACCTGGTGCGCGCTGTGTCCCGAGCATCCCCAGCTTTCCTGTTCGGGACCGACTCAGGGGGACCGGTTGTTCTCCAACTCTAGCTGTCGTTGTCAAGAGGTTGAATGACCTTGCGTGGCTCTTTGGATTCCCTGGTCCAACTGCCTGGTGTCTTTGCGGCCCTTGTTGTCCTGTGACTCCTCGGCCTGTGTATGGTGCACTTTCTTCTTCCTGAAGCTTGTTCTCGCATCCTGACACTCCCTTAGCGGTTTGAATCCTAGGCAGGCCCGGGCTTCAGTTTGATTATGAGCTGTGATTATTTTTTTCTGTAGGAGATGTGGGTTCTGTGAGCAAAACATTGAAAGACTTTTTTTTTTTTTATCGTATTGTAGCCTGTTAATTTTGTACGAGGCCGTTTAGGTTAGACGCATTGAAATAACTCTGAATTTCATTTTGCAGTCTTCAGAAAATGTCAACAGATAGCTTGGAAACATCCAGAACCTGGAATCAGTCGATGTGTTAGTCTCTAAGTGAGTTCTTGTAAAGTCTGGAAGAACTCTTGGGTATTAGTGGTCCCCTGCCTTTCTTCTGTTTAAAACAGTATCAGATCATTCTATTATTGAGTGACTTGATATGTAAAATTGTATTGCTATACAGGTGTTCACAGCCACACTTCTGGCTGGTCTGCTATCTTTCCTCCTCCTCTTGGTTCGTTACTGTTCTTTACAATGTTTAAAATATTGGCTTGCTTATTTTATGTGTATGTGCACTGTACGCGTGGGTGTACGCACAGCACAAGGAGGGTGCTTGTGGTCAGGGAAAGCTTGCAGGAATCTTTCTCTCCATCCACCACGTGGGATCTACCTCAGGCCCTCAGGCTTGGCAGCAAATGACTTTTAACCCACTGACCCATCTCGCTGGCTCTCGTTACTCTTTTTAAAGCCACTTTTTTTTTTTTTTGGTGGCCTTTGATCTCTGAAATTATATTCATAAAAAATGGAGAGATAAACAGCCAAATCATTCGTGGGTCTTAACCAGGTATGACCAGAAATAACCTGTATGTAGAGTATGATACTATAATGCTGATATCAACATTTGCTGTTTGGAGGAAGAGTTATCATCTCCTTCTCCACTTTGAATTTTGGATTTTAATGTTTTGAGTAATTTGGGAGGATAGTTGTTTGGGGGCAAGTTTCTTTGATCACAAATGCCAGATATACAAAGTTTCTATCTCTAAATGCTTAAGACAGGAACAAGCAACTTTGAACTATCAGTGCTGAGAAAAGATACTAGGTGTTACACTTTCAAGTATGTTCTGGATAATGGTATGAAAATACTATTTGACTCTTCAACTTTCGTTCCACACTCTATGTTTTTAGAGATCGCCTTAAAAATCCTTGAGGAACTTTTAATTATTTTTGCATTTTTTCTTGGGTAGTAATTAAAATTTTTTTTGATGTTGGTACAATATTTTCAGATTTATTTTTATTTATTTGCTTGCTTATTTTGAGCCAAGGTCTCTTGACATATCCCTGGCTGTCCTGGAAATCAATATGTATACCAGGCTGGCTTCAAACTCACAAGAAATCTGGCTACCTTTGCCTCCAAAGTGCTGGGATTAAAGTGAGGGTCACGATGCCTGGCTCTTATTTATTTTTAAGATTTATGGGCTGGAGAGATGGCTCAGAGGATAAGAGCACTAACTGCCCTTCCAGAGGTCCTGAGTTCAATTCCCATCACCCACATGGTGGCTCACAACCATCTGTAATGAGGTCTGGTGCCCTCTTCTGGCCTGCAGTTGTACATGCTGTACATAATAAAAAATAAATCTTTAAAAAAATTTATTTTTATTTAACTTATATGTGTGTTTGCCTGCCTGTATGTGCACCACATGCATGCAGTGCCAGAGTAGGCCGGAAGAGGATGTTGGATTCCATGGAACTAGAGTGTGAGCCATTGTATGGGTTCCGGGAATAGAACTTGGGTCCTATGGAAGAGCAGCACTTGCTCTTAACCACTGAGCTATGTCTTCAGCCCCCAGTAATGTCAGATTTAAATACTGCCTAATAAAAAAAAAAATCTGTTTAAAGTCACTTTCTTTAAAAAGAGTTTCTGGTTTTCCTCTTCAGAGTCAACTGAATAATAGTAAATAGCTTGGTTCAGTGGGGCTTGTAGGTAATATCTACATCCAGCCTGGGGCAACTTGGGGCAGCCTGGGCTACCTCCAAATACAACCTAGTTAACTGCAGAAATAGTCAAAATGGAGCCGGGTGGCGGTGATGCATGCCTTTAATTCCAGCACTCGGGAGGCAGAGCCAGGAGTATCTTTGTGAGTTCGAGGCCAGCCTGGTCTACAGAGCAAGATCCAAGACAGGCACCAAAACTACGCAGAGAAATCCTGTCTTGAAAAAGATAATCAAAATGGTCTTAGGTTTTTTTCCCCTTCCTTCCTGCTGTCAATCTCTCTTACCACTTCTACCTAGGGTTGCCACATTGCCACCCTGCCTCTCGCTGTTGCGTGAGTATCAGGTCTGTAGTTGTGGTTCATTTCACAGGCTCTCTGGTGAGTCAGAGCAGTAGGTAGCTTTAGAAAGTCATTGCAGTAAAATGTACAGAGTTCTGCAAGCAATAAGATTAACTTTGATAAGCATTCACAGGACACTCACCAACAAGTGTTGAGAGATCGAAATGGAGTTAGAAAATGTTTTTCAAGCCTGATGTTTGCTCTAGTTTGTCCCGTGTGAATCTTGTCTCAGTCTCCTATGCAAAACCTGGTTCAGGAAACCCAGCAAACCCTGGTGCCTGATATATCGAGGAATTTGCATTTGGAACTGTATGTTTGGGGAGCTCCTTTCAGGTTGTTTTGAGAATATGGAAATCAACGGACTAAACTGTAAATATTGAGAATGATAAATGCCCTGGGCAAAGGGAAAGGGGGTCGGTCCCTAGAGCCTTGAGTCCAGAGAGGCTGCTTTTTTGAGACAAGGTTTCTTTGTGTAGCCTTGATGCCTGTCCTGGATCTTGCTCTGTAGACCAAACTGGCCTCGAACTCACAGAGATCCGCCTGGCTCTGCCTCCCGAGTGCTGAGATTAAAGATGTGCATTCTTTAAAACAACAACAACAACAAAACCCTAGTATTTGATTGTTGCTCAGCAAATATTAGGGAGTTTCAGCATGTCTTAGAGTCTCTATTGCTGTGAAGAGACACCATGACCATGGTAAGCCCCCCTCCCCCAAGGGTCTCTCCTGGAACTCACCCTGTAGCCCAGGTTGGCCTCGAACTCACAGAGATCCACCTGCCTGAGTGCTGGGATTAAAGGAATGTCTCACCACTGCCCGGCATGGCAACTCTTAAAAAAAGAAAACATTTAATTGGGTGGCTTGCAGTTTCAGAGTTTTAGTCCATTATCATCATGGTGGGGCATGGTGGCGCGCAGATAGACATGGTGCTGGAGAAGGAGCTAAGAATCCTGCATCTTGATCCACAGGCAACAGGAAGTGAGCGTGGACACTGACCATGACTTGATCCTATATGAGACCTCCAAGCCCTCCTCTACAGTAACACACTTCCTCCATCAAGGCCACACCTCCTCCAACAAAGCCACACCTCCTAATAGTGCCACTCCGTATGAGCTTATGGGGGCCAATCATTCAAACTACCCCAGTGTATAATGTAAAATATCATTTAGTTTAGCCAGCTGTTCGCATTGTTTGTTGAGATTGGGCTTTAGGATGGGTTGATGGCTCTGATGTCTTTGGGCTTGGTCATTTACTACATATATCTGTTGGTTTCAAGTTCTGTTAAAATGGTTTTCGCTGTATGTTGTAAAATTTTTTTTTTTTTTTCCTTTCACAGATAGGGTTTCATTGTGTAGTCTTGGCTGTCCTGGAACTTATTCTGTAGACCAGACTGGCCTCGAACTCACAGAGATCTTCCTGTTTCTGCCACCAGTGCTGGGATTAAAGGCTCCCACCATCCAGCATGTTGTAAATTCTTTAAAAAAAATTTTAGCTTTATTTTATTTTATGTGTTTGAGTGTTTTACCTGCATTATACATGTACACCATATGAGTGCCAGGAGCCACTGGAGGTCTGAAGAGGGTGTTGGATCCCCTGGAACTGGAGTTAGATGGTTGTAATCCATGTGGATGCTGGGAACTGAACACAGGGACTCCGCAAGAGCAATTTCTGAGGCCTTTCTCCAACTCCTGTAAACTCTTTTCAAAGTAGTGTTTTATTGTTTCTGCTCATTACTCAAAATGATTGTTTGGGACTTGTAAATCTTTCTTACATACAACCACTTGCTTTTTTATTATCCCATTAAAATAGTAATTAGTAATACTAATTTTTTTGTTTGTTTGTTTGCTTTTGTTTTTCGAGACAGGGTTTCTCCATGTAGTTTTGATATCTGTTTTGGATCTTGCTCTATAGACCAGGCTGGCCTGGAACTCACAGAGATCCACCTCTGCCTCCCAAGTGCTGGGATTAAAGGCGTGCACCACCAATGCCCGGCCCCAGGTATCAGATTTTTAGTATGTCGTATCCTTTGGTTTACACCATCCCAGTTCTTCCTCTCCCCATCAGTCTCTTTCTCTCTCCTGTCATATATTCCACATGTGAGACCATGCAAGTCTGTCTTTCTTCCTTTGCATTAATTCACTTAGCATGTCCTCCAGGGCTGCCCAGGTTAAATGGCAGGATCTCCTTTTAAAGCTGAGTAATATCTTATTGTGTGTATGTGGCATTTTCTGTTGCCTGTTTATCTTGGTTGGGCATTTAGAGATTTAAAATATGGTTAGTAGTGTATTCAGGGGTTTTATTAAATGAGTATGTTACAACTATTCTTGTCATGGGGGAGGTGGGTAATTACGTGAAGAGGTGGATATGTTAATTCGTCCTGTTATCGTAACTATTTTCCTATATATAGCAAAACATCATGCTGTATATTTTAAAATATGCAATAAGATTTATTTTAAAAGTTTGTGTCTCTCTCTGTCTCTGTGTGTGTATGTGTATATGTGTGTGAGTGTGTGCTGTGCAGGGGCCCTGAACACCAGAGGAGGGCATTGGGTTCCTTGTGCTGGAGTTACAGGTGTTGGTGAGCTGCCTCTCAAACCAGTGGGTCCTGGGATCCGAACTCTGGGTCTCATGATAGAGCAGCAGTGCTCTTAATGGTTGAGCCATCTTTCCATCCCCTCACGTTATTCTTTTCTTTCTTTCTTGTCACAAAACAATAAAATTAAGTACTCCTAGTTCTTTGACCAAATAAAGTACATTTTGAATGCGCACATTTATTTATTGAGAGACAAAGGGCATATTGTAGGAGATGTCTTGATACACGTATACACTGGGAGAGTATCATCAAGCTAATTATCATATCCATCATCACACAGTTAGCTGCATGTATGGTGAGAATTCTTAAGATCTACTCTAGCAGATATACACTATTATTAACTGGTCACTATGGTGTTCATTCAGACCCCAGGACTGACTTACTTTGTGTTTTCCCATGTCTCCCACTTCTACCCTTGATGCTTGACTTTGACTTTCTTAGATCTCACAAGTGAGGGAGGCCATGAAGTACCATTTTATAGCTAGCTTATTTTGCTTAGCACAATATCTTCAATATTCATCCAGGTTGCCACAAAGGACAGAATAGTAGTCATTGTGGTGTGTGTGTGTGTGTGTGTGTGTGTGTGTGTGTGTGTGTGTGTGTGTGTCTGTGTCACATTATCTACTCTGTGTAACAGCCCTGGCTGCCCCGGAACTTGCTCTGTAGACAAGGCTGGCCTCAAACTCATGGAGACCTACCTGCCTCTGCCTCTAGAGTGCTGGGACTAAAGGTGTGCACCACCACTGCACGGCTACACTATTTATTCTTGTCAGATACTTAGCAGCTTTTGTGTCTTGGGTATTGTGTGATGTAAGGAGCATGTGTGTGCAGATGTCTCTTTGAGCCAGTGGTTTTATTTCTTTTGCATGTGTACCCAGAAGTCGGATTGCTAGATCAATGAGAGCTGTTTTTGGTTTCTTGAGGAGCATCCACCCTGGGTTCCATCATGCCCGGCGGTTTATGCCCAGCAGCGGTGTGTAAGCAACCTTCCTGTTTCAATACCTGCTCACCAGGAACCACCTTGGCTGCATGTCTTCCTAAGTACTTTATTTGTTTAATGTTATTGTAATGGGATTGTTTTCTTGATTTTTTTTTTTCCTGGCAGTTTTTTTTTTTTTTTCATTAGTTCCTAGAAACACAACTGATTTAATTTTTGTATCCTGGACTTTATTTAATAATTCGAGCTTTTTTCTTTTTTTGTGGCGTTCTTAAGTTTTGTGTATACTGCATAAGATCTGAGAATACTGATAATTTTAGTGTTTTTTTTTTCTCTGTCTTGTTCTTTGTTTTTGTTTTTGTTTTTCGAGACAGGGTTTCTCTGTGTAGTTTTGGAGCCTTTCCTGGATCTTGCTCTGTAGACCAGGCTGGCCTCAAACTCACAAAGATCTGCCTGCCTCTGCCTTCCAAGTGCTGGGATTAAAGCCACCACCGCCTGGCCTTTCTTTTTCTTAATTGACACGTGGAAAAAAGATTTTCATAAAAAACAAATATGAGAAATACAGACCTATAGTACTTTGAATCTGAATAAAATGTTCATCTATGATTAGGCTAGACTTTCTTAGTATTGTACATAAGACAACTAGAAGGGTTTTTTGTTGTTGTTTTGGTTTGTTTTGTCTTTTATTGTGAATTAAAAAATACCTCTCCCTTCAAGAATAAGCACTTAGTGTTGTCCAACACAGAGTGGCCAGCCTTGAAACCATTTATATACCATTCACAAAGATGGACTCAGCAAGTTATGTTTATATATATTTGTGATTAAATATCTTTTCTTGCCTATTGCATTTGACTAAATCAGCTGTAGTCAGTGGAGAAAGTACCTGAGTGCTCCACCCCCTGCCTCATGCTAGTTTTCTGTGATCTGGTCCCTTATTCCAGTGGGACTACTGGAATAGTCCAGTATTAGAAACTTTGACTGCAAACTAGGTCTGTATTTTCCTCTTCATTCAGGAAATGTGGGCTGTTTTGGAGAGTGGTAGAGCATTTAAGCAGTGCTGGGTTAATAGTGAGATTTAACATTTTTTTCAGGCATTTATTTTCTTTATTATCCTGATACCAAATCCGTGAGATGGAAATTATTATTTTATGGAAAACACAGTGACAGAGATGAGTTTTAAATCTAAATAGGCCTAATTGTGGAGCTTAGTGGCTGTGGAGGGTCTGCTCTTTGGGAGCTTGCCATGGGCACCTTGAGAGGCTTTGCAACTCTCACAGACTAGGTCTTTAAACTGGGTGTGGCTATGTGCTAGGCTACATAGGTCCTTCTGTATACCTACATGTAGCAAGTGTTTTTCTAACCTGCCAGCTAGCTCCCAAACCACGACACAGAGACTTTATTATGAAAGCTCAGCCAGTAGCTTAGGCTTGTTTTTAGCTAGCTCTTCTAACTTAAATAACCCATTTCTGTTAATCTATGTGCAGCCCTGAGGCTCATTTACCTCATCTACATACTGTCCATCCTGCTTTCCTGCTTCCTCCAAGTCTCCTTTGTCTCCTCCCTGCTTCCCAGCGTCCTCTCTGTGCCTGGAAATCCTGCCTAGCTATTGGCCATGCAGCTTTTTATTAAATAAATCAGAGTGACATATCTTTACACAGTGTAATCAAATATCTTCCAACACCTACTGTCCTTCCGTGTGGGCCTTTTTACCTTCAATTATTAGTTGGGCTCCTACCCCAACTGCTTATCACTTGGAGTCTAGGGGGATGCACTTCAAATTTCAGTAGGTGGTCACCGCTTTGGGAGGGAGACAGGGTGCTTTTTTTAAAGTTTAGATTCCCGTGACATGCAGGGTTGTGCTTTGCAGTGGGGGATAGTGTAGTGGTTACCTGAGCAGCAGGAGCATGTTCTGAGGCATAGCATCGGGCTGAGCTTGTTACAGCTAGCACCTGTCTCTTGTCCTAGGATTTTCTTTTGTTTCTAAGAGTCTGTGGGTACTGTTGGTGCCATTTCTGCCACAGCCTTCCTTGTGACTGATTTGGTAACATGCCTATTCTAGTTTCTAGAACTAGGCTGGCATCACACCTGCCAGACTTCTTCAAGCATAGAGTTCTACCTTGCCTCTGGGCTGGCAGATTCCCAAGTGTCTCTGTCTTCCCTGAGCTCTTCGTCTCTGTTGAAACCCTGTCATTTGTATTTTGTGTCCTTAGTCCCCCTGCTGCCTGTGGTTATGGTGAAGAATCCGGCCTATTCCACATAAAGGGTAAAGGGCAGAAGGTTTAAAAGTCTCCCATGTGTGAGCCTCCTGTCCCTCCCTCTGTGGTCTCCTGGCTGTGTGCCACGTCTGTTCTGGGGGATCTTGCGTTCCTTCCTGGATTGGAGCTTCCTCTGGTGCACTATAGAATGACGCGTGGGTAGACCGAATGTGGGGCACAGAAGGTTGCCTCATGGCCTGTGTCCTGGCCTTGTGAGCTTGGGACACCAAGCAGGTGTGGAGATGATGGTTTGTGTCTCAGGAGAAAGAGTGGGAAGCCCTCATTCATTCACCAGCCCACTCCGTGAGTGATCGCTGAGGTCTGCTGTGTCATTTTCAGAAGCATAGTGCTACAGGCTGGGTCACAAAGGTGAACAAACATCATTTTGCCTCAAGGATTTTATACTCTTGTTGATAAGATAGATACAGTCAGGAAAGTGAGGTATTCTCATACCGCAGTACTATGTGGAATGTTCTGGAAGCGCCCAGGAGAGACAGTTGACCCCACAGTGGTAGAAGACGACGGGAGAGCATCCCCAAAGTGACCGTGCTTAGCTGTGGCCTGCAAGTTCATTTCCACCTAGGCCCTTTTGGCGTCAAGCTCAGGTTTTTCTGCTTTTCCTTTTGTGACGCGCTGTCTCTGGTCTGCTGGTTTCCGTTTGATCTTTGTGCTATTTCAGTGTCATTCTTTTTTTTTTTTTTTTTTTTTTTTTGGTTTTTCGAGACAGGGTTTCTCTGTGTAGCTTTGCGCCTTTCCTGGAACTCACTTGGTAGCCCAGGCTGGCTTCGAACTCACAGAGATCCACCTGCCTCTACCTCCCGAGTGCTGGGATTTAAGGCGTGCACCACCACCACCCGGCGAGTGTCATTGTTTTTAACAGTTCGAATCAGAGGTGAGAAGTGGTAGGTGGTTTCTGTCCTTACAGATTCAAAAGGGACTAAAAGAGACATGGCAGAGTACGTGGATCAGATCTCTAGAAACTAAATGAGTAAAAAGTGTTAGTTTGGGACATTGCTGTTACCGTATTCTTGGTTTCAGGTGAAAAGCTTCTGTTACTGAGTTTCAATGTTCTTAAATTAAGATAGTATAGGATTTCACATAGTCCAAGGGTAAAGTATTAGTTCGGTATTTTAAACCTCGCTTTCTTATTTTTAATATATCTGTATATTATATGTATATGAAAAACCAAATATATATATTTGATTACACAGAGATAAGTTTTCTTTGTATAACAGCCCTGGCTGCCCTGGCATTTGCTTTGTAGGCCAGGCTGGCCTTGAACACACAGGGATCTGCCTCCCGAGTTCTGGGATTAAAGGCATGTGCCACCACGCCTGGCTCTTAAAAGATACCTTTAATTATGTGTATGTGTATGTCTGTGTGGGGTGTGTGCATGTGAGTGCCATGCACAGGGAGGTCACCAAAAGGCATTGGAGCCACTAGAGCTGGAGTTGCAGGTAGGTGGTGGGAGCCGCTTGATAGGGGTATTGGGAGCCAATACCAAACTTGAGTCCTCGGGAAAAGAAGTACACATTCTTTTTTGTTTTGTTGTTTTTCGAGACAGGGTTTCTCTGTGAAGCCCCGACTGTCCTGGAACTCACTCTGTAGACCAGGCTGGTCTCGAACTCACAGAGATCTGCCTTCCTCTGCCTCCCAAGTACTGGGATGAAAGGTGTGCACCCCAACTACCCCGACATGGATGTTCTTTTTTAAACTGGTCACTGAGGTCAGTTTGTGCTGCTGTGTGTATGGGTGTGGGCTGCCCACGGAGCATGGTCCACCTACCAGGGACCACATCCCTAAAGAAAACTTTCCCATAGGAGCTGTCGGTAGCTCCTCAGGGAGAGGCCAGTACACTTCCTTATTTTCAATGTAGTTCACAGTGTAAACATACCGCACCAAAGTACTGCAGGCTTCTCTTTTCTGTAGGATGATGCGTTTTCTTTTTCTATTTTTTTTTGAAACATTATGTACTTGTTACTTAATGTTACATTACTTTCATTAGGTGTTTGCTTAGCTCCAAATAAATGCCCAGAACTTTCAGTTTCACAGCCAGTAACATTGGCTGATTGTAACTTCTCTTTATATCCTGATATAGAAACTTATTAGTTTGATCTAGGAGGTAGGGTCAAGACATCAGTGCTAAGCACTTGTCTTCAGTTTATTACCCCAGTGTTGCTAGGACAAGTAAGTTCTGAGCATCATTCCAAATCAGAATGACACTGAAATAGCACAAAGATCAAAAGATTGTGGTTGCTAGGAAATCTGCGGGGCCAATAGTTGGGGTTGTTAGTGTCTTACGATGAGTTTTGCTAGTTGATATTACTTCTCTTTATACATTCACCAAGCTCCATAGCCTCTGAAAATGAGACAAAGCAAGTCCCAGGAGAACTCAGTGATAGCCAGGTGCCTGTGGGAGACGTCTCTAGAGTCCGTAGCATCTGGTTCTGCCTGCATGCGTGTGCTCACCAGCCTCCATGGTGGGTTAGGGAATAGAATTTGAGTTTCCTTGTTCATTGGTCCGGCCGCAGGGAGACACACCACTCCCTCTTCATCTCAGTGCCAACCTTTGGTCAAGTCAGTTGGGTCCTGGAGGGTAGGGCCACAAAGTGGCTGCGAGGGGTCCAGGTCTGTGTACATCCGAGCTCAGCTGACCCTGTAGAAGTGCCACTGTGTTGCTCTAGAGATACAAGAACAACAGTATCACAGTATTACTGTCATTCTCTAGCTTAGAGAACCAAGACAGGGTGGGAAGATAAGGTTGCTGAGTAGCAGCTTTTTTTTTTTTAATAATAACTACAGGAGAAAAGAATCGTGTGTGTGGTATCTGGGACATTTAAATCTAATATTTCATTTTCTTTATAACAGGTTAGTGGTTACCTGGATGATTGTACCTGTGATGTGGAGACCATCGATAAATTTAATAACTACAGACTTTTCCCAAGACTACAAAAACTTCTTGAAAGTGACTACTTTAGATATTACAAGGTATTTTCAATTTTTATTTTACTGATTTATTTACTTATAATGTATAACTGTATACACTGTTCTGCCTGCATGCCAGAAGAGGGCACCATATCTCACTATTGATGGTTGTGAGCCACCATGTGGTTGCTGGGAATTGAACTCAGGACCTCTGGAAGAGCAGCCAGTGCTCTTAACTGCTGAGCCATCTCTCCAGCCCTGATATTTTCAATTTTTTTATGTAAGTATGTTGTAATGGATGATTACATTTTCTTAGATGACTAAACTTTGGTACTGTTATTGAAATTGGTAATTATTTAAATGTTTACAAAGTTTAAAAAAATTAAAGAAAATTTAGTGAGCCGGCCGTGATGGTGCATGCCTTTAATCTCAGCACTCAGGAGGCAGAGGTGTAGAAGTAACTGTCTTATTCAATAAGAAACACAGAACCAATGCAAAGAAGAAAGCCAAGAGGTCAGAGCTAAGAGCTAAAACCTTACCCCTCCTCCTGTGGTGGTCCTGCCTCTCCGAAAGAGACCTACTTCCTGTGTGTCTGTCTTTATAAAGACTTTCTGTTCTGCCTTCTCATTGGTTGTAAACCCAACCACATGACTGCCTTGTCCCTGCCTATCTGTACAGACCTCCAGGTCTTCTATGGTTGGTATTGAGATTAAAGGAGTGTGTCTCCATGCTGGCTGTATCCTGAACACACAGACATCTACCTAGCTCTGCCTACCAAGTGCTGGGATTAAAGGCGTGCACCACCAACGCCCAGCTTTCGCTATGGCTTGCTAATAGCTCTGACCCCCAGGCAACTTTATTTATTAACATACAAATAAAATCACATTTCAGTACAAATAAAATATCACCATACAGAGGCAGGCGGATCTCTATGAGTTTGAGACCAGCCTGGCCTACAGAGCTCATTCCAGGACAGTTACGGCTACATAGAGAAACCCTGTCTCGAAAAACAAAACAAAACAAAAATGTGGTGTGTGTGTGTGTGTGCATGCATGTGTGCATGCCAAGGCGTGCCTGTGGAGCTGCTTCTCGCCTTTGACCTTTATGTGGGCTCCAGCCCAGCTTATGCGGCATCTTCACTGGCTGGGCCACCTCTGACTCTTAAAATGTCCACAAAGTTTAGTGGGAAAACTTGGTTCGCAATTGACTGTTGAGAAACCACCCTTTGGACTGTGTGTGTGTGTGTGTGTGTGTGTGTGTGTGTGTGTGTGTGTGTGTGTTTACTTCCCAGAAATTGGTGTATTGTTCTCAAAATGTTGTTTTGTCAGCCATCGGATGGGCTCCAATTAAGATGATTTTTTTTTTTTTTGAGAGGAGGCATTTTGGACTTACTAAACCCAGTATGTGACCATGAACACTGCTGAAAGAGCTTCAGAAACCTGGTCCGCAGTTCCTCCCTGTATCCGGCTTAAATGGGAGCTGAGTGGTGCGGGTGGAGCCCTGACTCCAGCTCAGCTGCCACCCGCACAGGGTCCGTTTGGTAGTCTGTCTCTCTAACCAGGCTTACCAGTTTACACCAGCTACACATTTACAGTCAGTGAAACTTGACAAGTCATGGGAGAGCCAGTGAGTGTAACCTGGGATAAGCCATCGCCACAACCTCGGATCGTGACCCCAGCAGGGCTTTACAGTTTTGTGACTTCCTGTCCTTTTACAGGTAAACTTGAAGAAGCCCTGTCCTTTCTGGAATGACATCAACCAGTGTGGGCGAAGAGACTGCGCTGTGAAACCCTGTCATTCTGTAAGAACTGTCCCCGCTGTCTTCACTCTTGATGGATTTTCAAAAAGGGCCACTGTTCATCCAGTTATCATTTGATCCTGTTTTATATAACAGTCAATATTTACCTCTCATAAACCTAAAGTCATAGCTGAGTTACTTGTGTGTGTGCGTCTCACTGGCAGGGGGGCCAGAGGCTGACATCAAGCGGCTTCCTCTGTCACCTTCCCCTTTAGTTCTGAGACAGCAGAGTCTCTTACTGACCCTTGCGGTTCACTCTGAGGCAGGATGCCGCTGCCTCTCCAGCTCTGGGCTTGCAGGGGCTGCCTCCAGCCTGGCTTCTTCCTCGATGCTGAGGATCTAAACTCAGGGTCTCAGGTTTGTGTGGGAGGTATTTTACTGACTGAGTTGTCTCCCTGCTTCATAAAATCTACTTTGAATTACACTGTCTTCATGGTAATATAACAATGACAACAATATATAATATATAAAATCACATGTAAATATTATTGTTATTATTATTATTATTACTGAGACAGGATCTCTCACTGTATGTCAGTCCCTGGTGGTCTAGAATTCACTATGTAGATTAGGCTGTACTCAAATTTGAGAGATTTGTCTGCCTCTGCCTCCCAAGTGCTGGGACTAAAGGTGTTCACCATCGTGCCAGATTTTTTGTTTTTGTTTTGTTTTTTTAGTCAAAATTAAGTTTTTATGCTTAGTACGCTTATTTTTTATGAAGTCAATATATTAATTTTTATATTACATTATTTGTAATGTAAAGGGTGGTGAGGGGGTGGCATGCCACTCCCTTGTGGAGGTCAGAAGACAACTTGCTGGAGTCAGCCCTCTCTTCCCACTGTGTGGTTCCAGGGACTGAACTCAGGCGCTTAGGCCTGGTGCTAGATCCTTTATCCCCGAGCCGTCTTGCTGGCCCTGTATCATTTTTTGTTTAAGGGATTCCTTCCACATTGGTTCCCTCACTGCTTATCCCAGTAATACAATCTTTTGATTTATTAGAGAGATTATTCTTTTGGCTTGATATTTGTTTTCCTCTTGAAGTTTGAAGCACTCTACTGTGAAAGCAGAGATTTTCTGGTTTACACCTTCAAATGATGCAGGTTTTTACAAGTCTATAGGACTGCGGGTGTAGCTCAGTGGCAGAGCTCTCGCCCTGCGTGTGTGAGGTCCTATTGCCCACCAGAAATGTCTCTATTTTCATTTCACATTTTATTGTGTGTGTCCCTTAACCACTTTAAGCTGACACTCAGTGGCGTTAAGTGCACGTATATTGTGCAGCCATCACTGCTGCCCATTTCTAATCCTCCTCGCATGCTGAAACCATGCAGCTTAACACTACCCATCCCCTCTCAGCCTTGGCCACCACCATTCTGTTTGTGTATATGTATATATATATATTTTTTCCTTAATCAGTTTGACTGTTTTAGGCACTTGGCATAAAGGGAATTATATTTGTACTTTTATAGCTGGTTTTATTTCACTTAGTATACTGCTTTTAAATAGAACATATCGTAACATATATCCAAATTCTGTTCTAAGAGTGAATCAGAGTGTTGCTGAATGTCTAGATTTATATCTAGTATATAAATCCATTACTGCTATACTATATATAGTAATACATATCCATTTATCTGCTGCTATTCAGTACATCTGTACCACTGAGGCACGTCTCCAGCCTTTAAGATTTTCTTAGTATATATCTATAAGTGAGTTTGCTGGATTGTGTGGTATTGTAAATTTTGAGGAATTACAAAACTGTCTTCCATAGTGATGTAGCATTATATGTTTTCATCAGTGGCACCTAAGAGTTCGCATTTCTTTACCTCTGAAAAGTTCTACCTTTCCAGGTGTCCCCTGGGTCCAAGCTTTTAACATTTGGGCCTTTGGGGGACATTCAAAGCACAGCGGTTATTACGTTAAAGTCTGGCATATCATTAAGATACTACCAATTTAAATATTTAATTTATAAATTCTTACACTTACATTTTTGATAGTAGTAAAATAGCAATAAAAGTAGTTGGGGAAATGTAAAGTCACTAGTGTCTGAGGAACTGTGGTAAGATATAGTAGACTTAGCTTCTGCAGAATGAGGGCTAAATGCCTAAATCCAGTAGTCCAGTAGGCTGATATAATGTTTGCCTTTTAAAAACCATGATACCACCGGTGGTGCACGCTTTTAATCTTAGCACTCAGGAGGCAGAGGCAGGTGGATCTCTGAGTTTGAGGCCAGCCTGGTCTACAGTGTGAGTTCCAGGACAACTGGGACTATTATATAGAGAAACCCTGTTTCAGAAAACCAAAAAACCCAAAACCAAAACCATAATATCTTCTTGCTGAGCCAGCGACCACTGATGGGTTCTGGGGGAGGGGCAGCCACTGCCTTCACTTTTACCCACTGAAGGGCCCATTAGGCTTTAACTCATAGTCCCTGACTCCTGGTCCTGCAGATGACCTGGTTAAACTTAGTATATCTCAAGAAAACAAAAACAACAAGATCATGAATGTAGGAAGGGCCTTTGTAGTGAGGAGGGGAGTAAGAGACGTGGAAGTGATACTTGAATGCACCTTATATGTGTATGAAACTTTCATAAATCAATAGTAAAGGTTAAAAAAAGAAAAACCTAACATGTCCACCTCAAAATATTCTTCTTTTATAAATATATGAGATTGGCAGAGAAACGGCATGATTTAGAATGATAATATAGTTTTGTGAGGCATGAGAGAGGAAAGTGGAGACTGGTAAAGGTCTCAATTAGCATGTGATTTTGTTTTGTTTTGTTTTTTGTTTGTTTGTTTGTTTATTTGTTTTTTCGAGACAAGGTTTCTCTGTGTAGTTTTGGTGCCTGTCCTGGATCTCACTCTGTAGACCAGGCTGGCCTGGAACTCACAGAGATCTGCCTGGTTCTGCCTCCTGCCTCCCTGTTGGGATTAAAGGCGTGTGCCACAACCGCCCAGCTTAGCATGTAATTTGAATAACTGATATTCTGTGTGAGCTGCCAGGTCTGGGTATATAATATACGCTTAGCTTTGCCCTTGAGTTTGTGGTTTAGAAGAGAGGAGAAACACTAATTGACCCTTTCAATACACATACCACAGCCCAGTTAGAAAGTGTCTGAACTACACATGCTAAGAGCAGAGACACGCTGGACCCAGAGGCACTCAAGTGACATTGAGGGAATGAAATATTTCCACTCCCTGCGATAGGCCTGCGCTTCATCCTAATTCTTTCTAATAGGGTCAACTACAGGGACCAAAGAGTGACTAAGGAGCACGCACGGATTTTGGGATGTTTCCCACAGCCTCAATCAGCCCATGTACCTGCATTTGTATTGTGTACCACTAGAGAGATAGAATGTTTGTAATTATTTTTGTGTTTCCATGGTACAGTACATGACCAGCAATACATGGGCCTTGAGTTTTATTTGCTCATTTTTTGAGAAAAGATCTTATTTCATTGCCCTTGCTACATAGACCAGGCTGGTCTCAGACAGATATCTATTGGACTGCTAGGATTAAAGCTGTGTGCTACCACACCTGCTGAATTTTTATTTACTTTAAAGAAATTATTTAAAATTAAAAACTCTTCTCACTTAAAATTGGTCTCCAGTAATTTGTGAATTTTTCTCATAAGTCATAAGAACTTAAAATATTTTGTCAGAAGATAGAATAAACATGTTTCTTTTTCAGGATGAAGTTCCTGATGGAATTAAGTCTGCAAGCTACAAGGTATGCACATATACTTACTGATGTGACTGAAAATCTTGGAAAGTCCATTTCCCTGCTCTGCAGTGAGATACCCTGAAAGTTAGTTCATATTCAATAGCTTCTGTTCCTTAAAAAATATATATATATAAGTGAAAGCAGTGGATGGAAACGCACTTACCCATTACTCAGCAGTTGTTAGTAATGGCCAGTTTTGCTTCATATTTCCTACTCCATTTTCCCAATCATTTTAAGGCCAAACTCAGATAAATCATTTTGTTTAAGAGCAATGCAAAATTAGAGCATTTCAGAATTAAGGAAATGCCATTCAAAATTTTCTCAAAGAATAGAACTTATGAAACATTTGGGTTAAAACATCACATGTGGGCCGGGCGGTGGTGGCGCACGCCTTTAATCCCAGCACTCGGGAGGCAGAGGCAGGCGGATCTCTGTGAGTTCGAGGCCAGCCTGGGCTACAGAGTGAGTCCCAGGAAAGGCGCAAAGCTACACAGAGAAACCCTGTCTCGAAAAACCAAAAAAAAAAAAAAAAAAAAAAAAAATCACATGTATTTATACATAACGAGTGTTTTCCCAGTTAGAAAATACCAGTGGGGAGAAGCCAGCTGAGGTTATTAATAATTTCAAATAGATTAATCGTAAAACTAGTTTTGAAGATGATTGTGATCAGTTTTATAGAAAATTTAAAATAAAAAACTATTGGAAAGCTGGGCAGTGGTGGCGCATGCCTTTAATCCCAGCACTTGGGAGGCAGAGCCAGGCGGATCTCTGTGAGTTCTAGGCCAGCCTGGGCTACCAAGTGAGTTCCAGGAAAAGGTGCAAAGCTACACAGGGAAACCTTGTCTTGGAAAAAAAAAAAAAAAAAAAAAAACTATTGGAAAAAATGTTTTTCAGAAACATTTCCATAACCTAGTAAAGTGATAAATATAATTAAGAAGCTGATTA